>NC_062232.1:45409755-46009755 GCF_902686445.1 Sciurus carolinensis
CTTGGTGGAAGAGCCGCACAGAGACACACCTAGGGGCGGAGCCAAGTTTCCAGGACTGCGGGCAGGTTCTCTGAGGAGAGGCAGCCTAAGGAGACTGTCTGCGAAGGGTGAGGCTCCCAGGCCCAGGAGGTAGGTCCGGGCCCCTGGGAACATTGCAGAGGAAGGCAGCCCAGCCCAGGCGGTAGTTGTAGATTGAGGGGAACCTCTAGGAGGAGAACTAACCAGCGAGACCTCCCCACCGGGTGAGTCTTCCCTGCCGGGTGAGATTTTCCCACAAGGACGGTAAAACCAGAGACACAGGCACAAACAAGCCTTGCCTCAGCCCGCAGCCTAGTTCCCCTTTGGATGACCATTGGTCAACAAGTGGAGGTACCTCTGCCCACTAGCAGGAAATATACCCCACCTGAGGGTCACCACCCCTAGAGAGGCAGCTTCCTTGTGGACTACCGCATTATCAACTTCCTCTAAGACTTCAGGCTACTGAAGGATAAGAGGGGATATACTAGCAATCTTCAGGGACATTATAACTCAATAGAGGAAATCTGCAATATCTTAATGACCCTCTGATTCCTGAACAATATGAGAAAACAAGGGAAGAAAATGCCCCAAACAAATCTAGATGTTGCATCAATAAAATCCAACGACAGCATGGCAGAAGAAATGACAGAAAGGGAGTTCAGAATGTACATAATTAAAATGATCAGGGAAGCAAACGATGAGATGAAAGAGCAAACGAAGGCATTGAATGATGAGATGAAAGAGCAAATGCAGGCATTGAATGATCACACCAATCGACAGTTAAAAGAGCGAATACAGAAAGCAAAAGATCATTTCAATAAAGAGTTAGAGATATTGAAAAAAAAACCAAACAGAAATCCTTGAAATGAAGGAAACAATAAACCAAATTAAGAATTCCATAGAAAGCATAACCAATAGGATAGAACACCTGGAAGACAGAACCTCAGATATTGAAGACAAAATATTTAACCTTGAAAACAAAGTTGAACAAACAGAGAAGATGGTAAGAAATCATGAACAGAATCTCCAAGAACTATGGGATATCATGAAAAGGTCAAATTTAAGAATTATTGGGATTGAGGAAGGCTGAGAGAAACAAACCAAAAGAATGAACAATCTATTCAATGAAATAATATCACAAAATTTCCCAAATCTGAAGAATGAAATGGAAAATCAAGTCCAAGAGGCTTATAGGACTCCAAATACACAAAATTACAACAGACCCACACCAAGGCACATTATAATGAAAATACCTAACATACAAAATAAAGACAGAATTTTAAAGGCTGTGAGAGAAAAGAACCAAATTACATTCAGGGGGAAACCAGCATGGATATCAGCAGATTTTTCAATCCAGACCCTAAAAGCTAGAAGGGCCTGGAACAACATTTTTCAAGCTCTGAAAGAAAATGGATGCTAACCAAGAATCTTATACCCAGCAAAGCTTACCTTCAAATTTGACGATGAAATAAAATCATTCTATGATAAACAAAAGCTAAAAGAATTTACAAAAAGAAAGCCAGCATTACAGAACATTCTCGGCAAAATATTTCATGAGGAAGAAATAAAAAACAAAGAAGCAAATCAGCAAAGGGAGGAATTATCCTAAAGGAACTGTCAAATAAAGGAGGAACCAAGATGTGTCAAAAAATAAATAAATAAATAAATAAAAATTTAAAAATGAACCAAATGACTGGGAATACAAATCATATCTCAATAATAACCCTGAATGTTAATGGCCTGAATTCATCAATCAAAAGACATAGACTGGCGGATTGGATTAAAAAGAAAGATCCAACAATATGTTGCCTGCAAGAGACTCACCTCATAGAAAGAGATACCCATAGACTAAAGGTGAAAGGATGGTGAAAAACATACCATGCACATGGACTCAGCAAAAAAGCTGGAGTATCCATCCTCATTTCAGATAATGTGGACTTCAAGCCAATGTTAGAAGGGATAAAGAAGGACATTTCATACTGCT
This sequence comes from Sciurus carolinensis, assembly GCF_902686445.1. Lineage (NCBI taxonomy): Eukaryota > Metazoa > Chordata > Mammalia > Rodentia > Sciuridae > Sciurus > Sciurus carolinensis. The sequence goes on from NC_062232.1 coordinate 45,411,758, forward strand.
TAAGGGAAGCATAAATCAGTAACATATAACAATCATAAACATCTATGCCCCAAACAGTGGCTCATCCATGTATGTTAAACAAATCCTTCTCAATTTTAGAAACCAAATAGACCATAACACAATAATACTAGGTGATTTTAACACGCCTCTCTCACCACTGGACAGATCTTCCAAACAAAAATTGAACAAAGAAACCATAGATCTCGATAACACAATCAATAATTTAGACTTAACAGACATTTATAGAATATACCATCCAACCAAGAGCGAATACACTTTCTTCTCAGCAGCACATGGATCCTTCTCTAAAATAGACCATATATTATGCCACAAAGCTAATGTCAGCAAATACAAGAAGATAGAGACACTACCTTGTATTCTATCAGATCATAATGGATTGAAGTTAGAAATAAATGAAAGAGTAAAAAACAGAAACTACTTCAACACCTGGAGATTAAACAATATGCTATTATATGATGAATGGATAACAGAAGATATTAGGAAGGAAATTAAAAAATTCTTAGAGGTAAATGAGAACAAAGAAACATCGTATCAAAATCTCTGGGACACTATGAAAGCAGTACTTAGAGGAAAATTTATTTCATGGAGTGCATTTAATAAAAGAAGTAAAACTCAACAAATAAACGACCTAACACTACAGCTCAAAGCCCTAGAAAAAGAAGAACAGATCAACACCAACAGTAGTAGAAGACAGGAAATAGTTAAACTCAGAGCTGAAATCAACGAAATTGAAACAAAAGAAACAATACAAAAAATTGACAAAATAAATAGTTGGTTCTTCGAAAAAATAAACAAAATTGATAAACCTTTAGCCACACTAACAAAGAGAAGACAAGAGAAAACCCAAATCACTAAAATTCGGAATGAACAAGGAAATATCACAACAAACACGATTGAAATACAAAACATAATTAGAAGCTATTTTGAAAATCTATACTCCAACAAAATAGAAAATTTCGAAGACATCAACAGGTTTCTAGAGACATATGAATTGCCTAAACTGAACAAGGAGGACATACACCATTTAAATAGACCAATTTCAAGTAATGAAATAGAAGAAGTCATCAAAAGCCTACCAACAAAGTAAAGTCCAGGACCAGATGGGTTCTCAGCCGAGTTCTACAAAACCTTTAAAGAAGAGCTCTTTCCAATACTTCTCAAAGTATTCCATACAATAGAAGAGGAGGGAACCCTCCCAAACTCATTCTATGAAGCCAATATTACCCTGATACCTAAACAGACAGAGACACATCGAGGAAAGAAAATTTCAGACCAATATCCTTAATGAACATCGACGCAAAAATCCTCAACAAAATTTTAGCAAATCGCATACAAAAACATATTAAAAAGATAGTGCACCATGATCAAGTGGGTTTCATCCCAGGGATGCAAGGTTGGTTCAACATCAGGAAATCAATAAGTGTAATTCACCATATAAATAGACTTAAAGTAAAGAATCACATGATTATTTCAATAGATGCAGAGAAAGCATTTGATAAAATACAGCACCCTTTCATGCTCAAAACACTAGAAAAAATAGGGATAGTGGGAACATTCCTTAACATTGTAAAGGCCATCTATGCTAAGCCCATGGCTAATGTCATTCTAAATGGTGAAAAACTGAAAGCATTCCCCCTAAAAACTGGAACAAGGCAGGGATGCCCTCTTTCACCACTTCTTTTCAATATCGTCCTTGCAACTCTAGCCAGAGCAATTATACAGACCAAAGAAATTAAAGGGATACGAATAGGAAAAGAAGAACTCAAACTATCCCTATTTGGTGATGACATGATTATATAATTAGAGAAACCAGGAAATTCCACAGAAAACTTTTAGATCTCATAAGTGAATTCAGGAAAGTAGTGGGATATAAGATCAATGCACATAAATCTACTGCATTTTTATACATAAGTGATGAATCTGCAGAAAGAGAAATTAGGAAAACTACCCCATTCACAATAGCATCGAATAGAATCAATCTCACAAAGAGGTGAAAGACCTGTACAATGAGAACTACAGAACACTAAAGAAAGAAATTGAGGAAGACCTTATAAGATGGAAAGATCTCCCATGTTCTTGGATAGGAAGAATTAATATTGTCAAAATGGCTATACTACCAAAAGTGCTATACAGATTCAATGCAATTCCAGTTAAAATCCCAATGACGTACCTTACAGAAATAGAGCAAGAACTTATGAAATTCATCTGGAAGAATAAAAAACCCAGAATAGCTAAAGCAATCCTTGGCAGAAAGAGTGAAGCAGGGGGTATCGCAATACCAGATCTTCAACTCTACTACAAAGCAATAGTAACAAAAACGGCATGGTATTGGTACCAAAATAGAAAGGTGGATCAGTGGTACAGAATAGAGGACATGGACACAAACCCAAATAAATACAATTTTCTCATACTAGACAAAGGGCCAAAAATATGCAATGGAGAAAAGATAGCCTCTTCAACAAATGGTGCGGGGAGAATTGGAAATCCATGTGCAACAGAATGAAACTAAACCCATATCTCTCACCATGCACGAAACTGAACTCAAAATGGATTAAGGACCTTGGAATCAGACCAGAGACCTTGCATCTTATAGAAGAAAAAGTAGGTCCAGAGCTTCAACATGTCGGCTTAGGACCAGACTTCCTCAACAGGACTCCCATAATACAAGAAATAAAAGCAAGAATCAATAACTGGGATAGATTCAAACTAAAAAGCTTTCTTTCAGCAAAGGAAACTATTAGCAATGCGAAGAAAGTGCCTACAGAGTGGGAGAAAATCTTTGCCAATCATACTTCAGATAGAGCGCTAATCTCCAGAATCTATAAAGAACTCAAAAAACTCTACACCAAGAATGCAAATAATCCAATCGACAAATGGGCTAAGGAAATGAATAGACACTTCACAGAAGAAGATCTACAAGCAATCAACAAACATATGAAAAAATGTTCAACATCTCTAGTAATAAGAGAAATGCAAATCAAAACCACCCTAAGATTCCATCTCACCCCAATTAGAATGGCGATTATCAAGAATAGAAGCAACAACAGGTGTTGGCGAGGATGTGGGGAGAAAGGTACACTCATACATTGCTGGTGGGGCTGCAAATTAGTGCAGCCACTCTGGAAAGCAGTATGGAGACTCCTTAGAAAACTTGGAATGGAACCACCATTTGACCCAGCTACCCCACTCCTTGGCCTATACCCAAAGGACTTAAAATCAGCATATTACAGAGATACAGCCACATCAATGTTCATAGCTGCTCAGTTCACAATAGCCAGATTGTGGAACCAACCTAGATGTCCTTCAATTGATGAATGGATAAAGGAACTGTGGTATATATACACAATGGAATATTACTCAGCCATAAAGAATGATAAAATTATGGCATTTGCAGGCAAATGGATGAAATTGGAGAATATCATGCTAAGTGAGATAAGCCAATCTCAAAAAACCAAAGGACGAATGATATTGCTAATAAGTGGATGATGACACATAATGGGGGGTGGTAGGGGTTAGTGTTAGGGTTAGAGTTAGGGTTAGGGAGGGGGGCAAGAATGGAGGAAGGAAGGACTGTATAGAGGCAAAAGAGGGGTGGGAGGGGTAGGTGGAAGGGAAAATATAACAGAATGAATCAAGCAACATTACCCTATGTAAATTTATGATTACACAAATGGTATGCCTTTACGCCACGTACAAACAGAAACAACATGTATCCCATTTGTTTACAATAAAAAAATTAAAAAAAAAATGGCTGGGGATGTTGCTCAGTGGTTAAGCACTCCTAGGTTAAATCCTTGGTACCCAAATAAATAAATAAATAAATAAAATAAGATTGTCTATATCTACAAAAATATTGCTGTGATTTTCATAGTAGTGGAATTAAACCTACAGACAAATTTGGAAAGAATTGACATATTTACTAGGCAGTGTCTTCCAATCTTTGAAAACTATGTCTTTTCATTTTGCTCACTTCATCAACATTTCATAAATTTCACCATACAGATGGTCTATGTATTTTGCTTGGATATACCTAAATATTTCATTTTCTTTTGACTGATTGAAAATGGTATGTTTTAATTTCAGTTTATGTATGTTCTATTAATATGTAGAAATGCAATGGATTTTTGTGTTGATCTTATAACCTATAATTTCCTCAAGTAACTCTTTAATTCTAAGTCCCTTTGTAATAGAGTCCTAGAGCATTCTATATAGGAAATTATATTACCAGCAAATAGATAGCTTTATGTTTTCCTTTCAAATCTGTTTGCCTTTTATATAATTGTCTTTCCTTGTTGCAGACAATAGAATTTATCCCTCTCAAAGAATAAAATTTGCCCCCACCACCATTACTGCAGGAGATGGAAAGTGTTTCCTGAGTCAGATAACTGTATGTAACTGTTATAGTTAGCCACTGGAATGTCTCCCAAAAGTTCATGTGTTAGACAATCCAGCAATGTTCAGATGACTTGATCATGAAAGCTCTGACCTCATCAATGGATTAATCCATTTGATGGGTTAATAATTTGAATGGACTTACTACTGGAAGGTGATGAAAACTATAGGCAGGTGGGTCATGACCTTGGGGACTGTATCTGTCTCTGGTTGCATTTTGTCTCTCTCTCTCTCTCTCTCTCTCTCTCTCTCTCTCTCTCTCTCTCTCTCTCTCTGTGTGTGTGTGTGTTTCTGGGCTGCCAGAGCTGAGCAGCTTTTCTCCACCATACCATTCCACTATGATGTTTCTGCTTCGGAGCCAGCTGACCATGAACTGAACCTCAAAAACTGAGTCAAAATAAGTCTTTCCTCCTCTAAGTATTTTGGTCATACTGACAAAAAATAATCAACATAGTGAGATTCCTCTATCTGTAGCCCTTGAGTCCGTAGGAATTCTTTGACTTGCAGGACTAAAGAAGGATATGCTTGTCTGGTCTAATAATTTCAGGGTGAGGGAGTCTTAGGACACAGGGCTCTTTTGTTGCTAGGTTGGGGGTCAGGAAATATTGAATCTAGATCACCATTTTTCTGTTTTGGGGGGACATAAGATACCCAGATAGTATAATGTTCTTTCAGTCCTGAAAAGAAAATAAAAGCTCACCCCCCAATACCTTACCATAGAGTTTTCCTTTGGTTGTCTGTTGCATTACATTAAAGGTTTATATTTGCATTTAGTGGACCTGAGTAGGGAGAAATGGGCCTATGCCATCTGGTCCCAACTAGAACATTCCCTGGTATTTAATTTTTAGCAGAATATACTAAGAGATTTCATGATTTAGAATGAAATATTGGATTTCTAATGGTGAGAGTTCCAGACACTGGTAGTCACTGGGCAGCTGGAAGTTCTGGAAATACTGTTCTCTCCCATAAATATAGACCTTTTTTACCACATGGCAGAGAGAAAAGCAATACTATATAAACTGCTTGTGAGCTCAATAACTTGTCAAAACGAAGGAAAGCAAGGGGGAAATTATTATTTCCCCACAAATGTTTTGTTAATAAAATAATAATAATTATTATTATAGTTGAATACAATTTGTAATACAGGCTTATGCATGAAAAAATTAAAAAATTAAAGATAATATTTAATTTTGAATTGTTAGTGTATTCTATTATTAAAAATCAATTTAAAATGTTTTATCTCTCAATGCTAATTTATAATGAAAATTTATTGTTTGAAAATATCTTTTCACACAGGTGATATCAATTCATATGTATATGACTTTGTAGTTCATTTTTTAAAACTTGTGGTAAAATATACACAACAAAAAATTTAACATTTTAACCATTTTCCAGACTGCAATCAAGTACATTCATAATGTTGTGCCAACAAAAGCACTATCCATTTCCAGAATGTTTTCATTTTCCTAAAGGGAAGTTTTTATCCATTAAAAAATAACTCCTATTCCTCCCTCCCTTAAGCTCCTAATAACCTCTATTGTACTTTCTGTTTCTATGAATTTGCCTATTCTGTTACTCACGTAAGTTGAATGATAATATTTGTCCTTTTGTACCTGTTAAAGTTTCATCCATCATGTAGCATGTATCAGAACTTTATTTTTTTAAGGCAGAATAATATTCTATTGCATGTATATGTTACCATATTTCTTTTGGTTTCCTTATTTCATTTCCATATTCTTTTATCATTTCCATTGATCTGTCAGTGGATGATAGGGCATTTCAGTAATTTTAAAAATTTGTACTTTTATTGGATATATTTCAGGCGAACAACATATATGTATATGTAAATATATATGCTTTGATATACATACACAATTAAATGATTAACACAATGAGTTCAATTAATATATCCTATCTCATGTAGTTATCTTTCTTTTGTTGTTGCTCTAAAAGCACCTAAAATCTACTCTTAGAAAATTTCCATTATACACTAAAAAATTAACCACAGTCAACATGCTATACATTAGATCTCTTGACTTATTCATCCTACATAATTTAAACTTTTTACACTTTGATCTATATCTTCCCATTCATCCCCCCATTTCTGACAACCACCATTCTACCCTTTTTTTCTATGTATTCAATATTTTTGTAGATGATATATATAAGGGGGACCAAGCAGTATTTTTCTTTGTGTGTCTGACTTATTTTACCTAGTACTTCATCTAACTAAAAGTTTTTGCACAACAAAGGAAACTATTAACATGAAATAAAAAGGCAGCCTACATATCAGCCATAAGGGATTAATATTCAAATTTATAAGAAACTCACTACCTGTAAAATGAATAACCTGACTTAAATATGGAAAAAGGAACAGAATAGGATATTTATCCAAATAAGACATACAAATAGTCAATAGGTATATGAAAAGGTGCACAACACTAATCATTGGGGAAATGCAAATCAAAACCTCAATGAGATATTACCACACTCCCCTAAGAATGGCTATTATAAAAAAAAAAGAAAGATAACTTCTAGAGAGGATATAGAGAAAAGGGAAATGCACACTTTTTGGAAATATTGGTATAGCCATTGTGGATAACGGTATGGATTTTCTTAAAAAATAGAACTACCATGTTTCTACCTATTGACTATTGTGAATAATGTTGGGAACAGAGGTGTACAAGTATCTTTTTGAATCCCTGATTTTAATTCTTTTGAGTATATACCTAGTATTGGAATGTCTAGATCACATAGTAGTTCTCTAACTTTTTGAAGAATCATGCTGCTTTTCATTTTACATTCCCACCATTAATGCATGAGAGTTATGATATTTTCACATCCTCATCAACACTTACTTAAAACTATGTCATCATAGTTGATATAAAGTGGCATTTTGCTGTGATTTTCATTTGCATGAAGTTACAAAGTTATGTGATTTTACAAGGTTATATATCTTTTCAAGTGCAAATTGGTCATTTGTCTTCTTTTCAGAAGCAATTATTCAAGTCTTTTACCAGTTTTTGTATTGGATTGCTCATTGTTGTGTTCTAGGAGTTTTTACACATTCTAGACACTAATCCCCTATTAAGCACATGATTTGAAAATATTTTGTCATGTTATGTGGGTCATCTTTCACTTTCATAATAATGTCCATTCATGTACAAAAATTTTTAGCTTGTTTTAAATCTATTTTTCATGCTGTTGGAAATCGATTCCAGACCCTTGAGTATTCTAGGAAAGTGCTCTACCACTGAACCACATCCTTAGTCCCAAATTTTTAGTTTTGGTAGAGTCCAATATACCTGTTTATTCTTTTGTTGCCTATGTTTTTGGTGTAATATCCAAGAAATTGTTATGAAATTCAGTCTCATGAAGCTTTTTTCTCATGTTTACTTGCAAGGGTTTTATAGTTTCAGTTCTTAGATTTAGGAATTTGATCCATTTTGAGCTGATTTTTACATATGCTATAAGGCAAGGTCCAACTTCATTCTTTTACCTATGAATATTCAGCTTTCCTCACACCATTTGTTGGAAAGATAGTTCTTCTCAAATTATTTACTTTTCAAAATTTGCATTAACATGACTCTAATTTTCATCATGTAGATTGCTATTTTAAAATATTTATAAAAGCACTTTATATATCAAAGGCATTAACTGATGCATCGCTGTAAATATTTTCACACAGTTTGTCTTTGCCTTTTAACTTTACTTATCACATGTGGTAGAAAATTTTAATTTTTATCTGTTAATGAATCTATCTTTGTGGGTTTTGCCAATAGGCTCATGTTTTAAAATGGCTTTTCCATTCCAAGATTTGAAAAAAATGTACTCTCTTATCCTTTATGTTTCTTTGTAAACATTGTTAGTGAACCTCAGGCATACAGAATTGGATTAAAGATAATCCTTGGTTCTTAACACACTGTCATTATTGGTCCATTTATGCCATTTCTTTATTTAAATAATATAACAAATATTTGTGAATCCACCATCCAACCCCAAAAGTTAATGCATTAACCAATAACTCATATCTACTTATGGCTATCTTTTCTATCCCATTTCCCTGGCTTCATTGTAGAAGTAACCCAAACATTTTATGTCATTCCTTTGCCTTAAAAATGTTTTATTTTGAACTCCAGACAGGGAACACGTGGAATGTACCCTTTGAATCACCTCTTTAAAAGCCCCCTGTTCCTGTTGATGGGCAGAATCACAGCCTTTGGGACAGGAATCCCCTGTGTTTCTCCTTTGCTAGCAAAGAAATACACCTTCTTTTCCTTTTTCTCAAAAAAAGTTTTATTTTATTGTGTGAATGATTAAGCAATATAGTATTTATTCTGTTTGGTTTTGAACTTTATTCATTGCTAATAAGCAATGTACTGTCTTCTGGAATTTTCTTTGATCATTCAACATTATGTTATTGAGAACTGTCCATTTTCCAGTCAATGAAAGGGACCAGGAGGAGAGAGAAGGAGAGGGAATACAGCAGTAATGGGAAATGAAAGTGACCAAAGTACGTTATGTGTGTGTATGAATATGTAACAACACTACTATTAGGTATAATTATAATGCACCGACAAAATAAGTAAAAAATAAATAAAAAGAACTCTCCATTGTGTTGCATGAAGCTGTAGTTAATTTTCACTTGAATAATTAATATAAGCAAGCAGGTGAACAGTGAGCACAAGAGTACTTCAGGTAAGGAGGAGAGTAGAATAGTGATCATTAGAAACTTGAAAGCATAGTGGGGAGAGGATGAAAAGGTCAAATAATGTATACCAAAATATAGATAGATAAGAGGAATTTGTTCTGATGTCCTATAACCCAATAGGAAAACTATAGTCTTTAATAATTTATGATATATTTCAAGTAACTAGGAAATAGGGTCCAAAGTTTCTCAACACATAGAAATGATAAATGTTTGAAGATATAAAACACTGGTTATTCTGATTTGATCATTACATGCTATATATATGTATTGAATTATCACCCTGTACCCATAAATATGTTCGAATATTATGTGTTAAATTAAAAAGAATAAAGGAGTATAGCCAGTGAAAGGATAGCATGCATGACAGCCCTAGGATAGGAAAAAGCATGACAAACCTGAGAAACTTTAGAAAGGGAGGCTGGTGACTGATGTAATAAGGCCTGTGGAAAGAGTAATAGAAGATGAGTTGGACCAATAGCTAAGTGTAGACCATACAGGACCTTGTAGGCCATGGTAAAGATCTAAGCTTTCATCATAAGTGTAATGGAAGTCATTAGTCAGAGTAACTACATGATCTGGTTCACAGTTCTAGAATAATCTGACTTCTTATAAAGAACAGATTGAGAAGAAAGTGATAAGAATTCAATCTTGAGGTGGTTTCTATTATTGTCCCTATTTTACATAGGAGAAAACTAAGTGAAGAAGTGAAATAACTTGCCTAAAACTATACAGCTACTACATGATAGAGCCAGGAAGTACACACAGGTTGTATCATCTCAGAACCTTTTCTTTTAATTGCGATACTGTACATAGACCTAGAATTCAAAGTTTGGTTTGGAGATATAGATTTATGAATTCATCAGCTTATACTAAGAGTCATAAGACTGCATGAGATCACATAGGCAGAGAAAGTAGTTAGAAATTTAAAAAGGTTAAAGAGAAATCTCCAAAGTACTCCAATATTTAGAGTTTGGTGGAGAAAATAAGCCTAAAATTCAGCAGCTGGTGGGGTAAGAATAAAACCATGGGAGTATTTCTACATAGAAATGAAAAGCAAAATACTCTTCAAGGAAGCATCACTGGTCAATTATGCCAAATGCTGCAGAAAGATAAAGTGAGCTAAGGATTGAAAAGTGAGCATTTCATTTAGTAACATGGAGGTCATTAGAGACCTTCAAAACAGGCATTTCAGTAGACTCATGAAGTAAGAAGACAGATTAGAATGGAGACTAGAGGAAGGAGATTCAGAGGGAGGGAAGGAGGGTATGGGGAAGTAATGGGGAATGAAATCTACCATATTATGCTATGTCCATGTGTGAACATACCACAATGGATCCCATTAATGTGTATAATCATAATGCACGGACTAAAAATAATAATAATAATAATAATAATAATAATAATAATAATAGATCATAGAGCTCAGCAAGAAGATCAGGAGGAGGGTGGGAAGGAGGGAAAGGGAAGGCACTAGAGAATGAGATTGAACAAATTGTTATGGGGCTGTAGAAATAAAAGGCATAATGAATCCCAGTATTATATATAATTATAATGCAATAATAAAAAAGAAAAAAAGACTAAATGGTATTCTCTGGAGTGTAAAATCACAAGAGGTAGAAACTACAAATAAACTTCAAATTGGAAGGTCCTCAAGGGAAAGAAATGAGCCAACAAACTTTATGTACATGGCATCTAGCATAGTTATTTCTACTTATGAGGGCGCAAAAATGTTTTTGAACTTAATCAGATGTGGCTCCTATTCCCTCCAACCAGGGAATTGCATTCTAGTGGGATTGGGTGTTTTCTGTAAAAGCACCCAAACTATATATTTAATGTGACCTCAAAATGGTTGTATAATCATGAAGCCAAAAGCCCTTTCTAAGATACTTGAAAAACCACTCCTGGATATTTAAGAATAACCAAGAGCTTACAAATGTTGCCTTAACCAGAGGGTAAATATTATACTTAACTAAGTACTCTTGTCATGAATTTTTAGTTATCTATTCTTAAACAAATTTTGCTAACTAAAATGCTTACCCCGGTGTGGTGGTTAATCTGGATTGTCAACTTGATTGGATTGAGAAATGCCTTGGAAACACCTAGAATTAAGAGACTTCTGGGTGTGTCTGTGAGGGTGTTTCCAGAGATGAATGGCATGTGGGACAGCAAATTGCCCTGAATGTGGGTGGCACTGTTCAATAGACAGTGGGACTAAATGGAACAAGAAATGGAAGAAGAAAGTCACATCAGATCCAAGTTTTATTTTTCTTGAGTGGGTGAATCTATTGCTGCTGCCATTATCCATGAACACTGGATTCCATATTTCTAATGTAGATGCTCACCAGTGATTCTCCACAGAATTTCCAGATTATCAGTCTCGGACTGGGGCTGCATCATCGTTCCCTCTTGTTCTGAGGCTCCAGCTTCTTGGACTGAGCAGATACTGGTTCCTCTGGATCCCCAGTGTACAGATGGTTATGGTGGGACTCTCCAGCATCTGATTATATAAGGCAATCTATCTAATAAGTCCCCTTTTATAATTATACATGTGCATATCCTGTTGGTTCTGTTCCTCTAGCGAACCCAGACAAATATATCAGACCACAGTGATAACATAAATGAGTGAATGTTCAGGTAGGGGGACTGTGGTGAGTTGATGAGATCATGCAACATCGAAAGGTTCAGGTACTGCTGATTTCCAACAGGCTGGTGACAGCCTGTAAAGCAGTTTTAAGGATGGAAATCATAATAGAATACTATATTTCATTATTGATAATCTATTCAAATTAACACATACATATGGGTGTATGTGTATATGTGTATGCACATGAGTGCACACACATGCACACACACACACACACACAGCAGGACAAACAAAATGTCTGTTGACCAAATTTAACCTATGGACTGTTGATTTGTGACCTCTGTTCTACAGCAATTTGCATACAGCCACAACTTCAGCCTAGTCTCAGCTTGCCTGATGCCAGACTGCTAAGACCTTCTATAATCTTTATAAATGAAATGGCTCTACCATGATTCTCAGAAATATTGTAAGTGCTCTTTGATATCAGGAACTATCAGAATCTCCTGTATTCTCTACAAGAAAGGTGATATGTTTAGATAGTGATGATCCTGGAACTGGAGACCTTCACATGCCAAATCCAGTCCTCTTTCTGCTACATCACAGTTGTATTTTGCATATTAAGGATCCTTTGCTATCTGACTGACTGAGGTCCCTTGTATAGTGCAGAATTGAATTCAATTAAACATGATTGGATTGTCTATTATGAGCAAAACTCTGTGGTAGTTACTGAAAAGTATTTGAAAATGAACAAGACACAGACCATAATTCCAACGAGCTTATTCAGTCTAGTAAGACAGTATCTAAACAACTAACTATATTCTAAAACAATGTAGAAGTAATAGAAGCACAGAAAAATGAGGACTTGGGTTAGTTCTAGAACAATGACTTGGTGAGGAAGACTTTATTTTTTCATTCAGTCCTTCTTCCAACTAACAAGTATTTTTTGAACACCATTTTTTTGCCAGGCACGTAGTGAGTATAAAACAGTAAATAAGAAGATGACTCTGGTTAGCATATGTAATAAATGTTAAAAGTAAGAGGAAAATGGAATATATTGATAGTAGAATATGCCACAAAGTTAGGGGAAGAGTTGACTCAAGGAAGGAATTATATTAGCTCCAGGTACAAGAGAAACATGATTTTATCAAACTTCTTTCTAGTTTTTTAATATGACTTTCCACCCCAGTGATACCAGTTTCTGTTTTAATCCACAATGCCATGCTCTTGGAAGAGAGAAACTGTTTGGCCCAGTTGAGTCAAGAATCCTCCTCTGGAGCAAGTTATTATGTGTAATAGAAAAGGTTCACATATCACAGGCAGCAGACATGACCATTACAGAACCACCTCTGGTTTCAAGTCAGTTCCACAGAAGGCAAATCCTTGTAATTGGAAATGTACTCTGTTCCATGTGGTGTTTACTAACTGCTGATATCAAGGGGAATCAGATCAAGGGAATGCATTCACTTTCCTCAGAAGTTTGATATCCCATAGTTTTTCCTGTTATGAGATCTTTCCAATACCAATAAACTAGCCAAAAGAAATAGAATTTCTGAGATAGAAGGAGCGTTTTGCAACCACTAATTCAACCTCTTTCATTATATAGATGAGGAATATGAGGCAAACTATACAGTGTTGCATGTACTCACACAGCAAAAAACTGTAGTATTGGGTATACAGGAAATTGCTGACCTCTGTGGGTGCTTTCTTTGCACCATACTCAGAGAGAACATAGCCATGGTATCCTTAAAGCTTCTGCATAGTATCATGTACAGGTATAGATAGAAGCCTAGCAAGAACTATGTTGCACTCATGACCAGAAGACCGGAGACTTAGGTCTAGTAGTCTTTATGAATAACAGATAACTGAGGTAAGAACACATGATGGCTAAGCAATCAAGGATATGTCAATGATTGCTCAAGACAATCCTGAGAGAAAGGACTCTTATTCTCCTTAGTTTTCTCTTCTTGAGATTAAATAGCCCTTTATCCTTCCCTAGTGACCTTGTATTAAGGAAGGACCTGGTGTCCTTCCTCTTAAAACCTTGTATCAAGATCATAGTTACAGAATTACTCAAACTACCCTTCTTGCTGTATGTAATTAATGTACTTAATTTCAGTCTTTCCTTCATCTTTAACCAATTAACATCCAACAAACTTATATGTATGCTTTCCCCAATATCATGACTAACTGTAAGTTTAAGAAATTCAGTATAGTGGGAAAGTAGTTGTCTCTAGAGTCATAATACCTGGGTTCAAATTCAGTGTCACCATTTTCTAGAGGTGTGATTTTGGACAAGTTATTCCACCTCCATGGGCTTCTAGTTTTCTCATCTGAAAACAAGGATGGTATAGTATTTAATTCACAGGGAAGTTGTGGAATCATATGTGAAAGAGCATATATACATAATCTGATTCCAAAGCAAGAAATACATTTAGAAATATATCTAGAAATACATCTATTAGTTCAGATCATCCAGGCCCCAAGAATTTCCTGTCACTTATTTGACAAAACCAAGAACACTTATGTCAATCACCAGCTGTCAACTTCAAATCCTAAAAGAAAACCTAAAAACCCACTGTTACTATGTCACTGCTCCAATCATGTTACCAATTTAGCCCAAGGGCAAGTTATCCAGACAGAAGTTCTAAGGGAAAATAAATAGGGCAAGTGGTTTATAATAGGTATTTCTTTGCTGCCTTCTTTTTTGACTTGTTTAAAAATATACAGTACAAGATAGATCCCTGAAGACATTGCAGTCAGTTGTCTTTTAACAAATATTTATCAAGTCCCTACTATATGGCAGCCACTGTTCAGTTTGCTGAGGATAGAGCAGTGAGCAAAACAAAGTCTCTACTCTGAGTTGGAGACATATTTTATCACAGAAGTAAACACACATATAAGACTGAAATTGTGATCAGTGCTGTGATAAAAATAAAATGGGATGAGGTCCCATTGTTATCCGGGGCCATGGGAGTTACTTTAACCTAGGTGGTCAGGAAATGCTTCCTTGAGATCTTCAGGATATTGGAGCCTGCCATGGGTAGAATCAAACAAAAGGAGAAAGTGCAGAGATCATGAGGTGACACAGATCTTACCATATGGTCATAAAATATCATTAAGGTTATGGCAGTGTGAGCAAGGTATTTATAAATCAAGTCAAAGAGGTAAGTAGGGGATAGAGTTTGAATTCTAAATGCAGTCGGAAGTGATTGAATGATTTTAAACACAGGTATAAACTGGTTGGATTGGTCTTCTAAAGTTTCCTTTTTAAAAGACTGATGATCAGAAAATGGATTTTAGGCAGGCAGCAGTAGGAAAAGAGGGAGCAAGAGGAGATTCCTCTAGGTATCCAGTTGAGAAATGGTGGTGGTCAGGGCCTAAAGGATTAGTGGAAATGGTGTTAAGTGATCAGCTTCTGGACATACTTTTAAGATAGAGACAAAGGTTTTCCTTAAGAATTGTATGTGGCTTGAAAGCAACCAGGCATTGTCATTAACTTGGATGGATAATGGCATCAACTGTGATTTCTGATGGGTGGTTCTCGAATTCTACATTTTCCTATAGGATGGGACTTTGGAGCCTTTCTCTAAGTTTGAGCTGCCTATTTGTGGAGTGCGGTCGTTGGAATGGGGCTGCTGTTTAGGATGAATTAGAGCCATCCAGCACATTTCTGGATATCACTTACCCTTTCTTCCCATTCAAGTCAGAAACTGAGCATCCTGTGCCACGCAGAATGGAGAAGCCGGGGGACCAGAGAGCAGTTGAAGCTACTTCAGTGCAGAAACTGCACGAGAGTGTGCGGCGCCAAGAAGGGTGCCCCAGGAACTTTATTGGAGTTCTGGCAGGCTAGGGAAGCACTTTTACAAGAAACAAAGTGAAGAAAAGAAATGGGGTGGGGTGTGGCGGAGCCTGGCTGACCGGAAGGAGTTTGGGTGGAGCCGAGTTGAAAGCTTCAGGGCTGAGGGGGAGGGGAGGCCGCCACTAGCAACTAACCTCAGCTTCTTATATTAACCTAGCAGAAAGGTCCGGGGTATCATTGAAAAGGTCAGGAGCTCCCAGATTGTCTGTCCTCCCAAAGGGAGAAAAACTCTAGTTGTGCGATGCGGCTTTAAAAGGGCTGGTGATTGACAGAATGTGTAGCAGTGGATGGGGTGGAGCCGCTGGGTGGGGTCTGGGACAGGCAGCTGGGAGAAACCAAAAGGAAGAAAAAAGAATTTCATTGCCCCTGATATCCCAAAGCTGAGCGAGGGAAGCTAGCTAGAAAGGGTGGGAACACCTCCACTCCCACCACAGGCTAATTCTCTCACACTCTACTGTCTTCTCTTAAGATAATTAAAATCGAATGTAGACCGGCACTAGTCGGTTCCCATTCCCTATAACTCTCCACTGAACTAGGTTTGTAGTCCGAGGGAGTGAGGACCCCGGATCCACCAGCTCAATCCCGGCCCCGCCCCGTCGGCCTTGGCCCGGGGCTGGGAGGAGAGAATGCCTTCGGAGGCGCAGAATCCGAAAGTAAGTCCCTTTCATTTTGACTAACACCACCCCTTCTCTCCCCCCTTCCTTTTGCCACCTTTTCTGGGGTCTCCACTGGGAGGAGATCTAGCTGCATTTCAGAAAGAGACTCTTCTAAGGAGGACCCAAAGGGTGGAGCAGGGTGGGGTGGGGTGAAAAGGGGAGGGGAGGGGAGGAGGGGTGGTGCTTTCCAGCCTAGAGGAGCTGCCATTTGGCGGGATAGGTACGTTCAGTTGCATGGCTGTATCGTTTGAGCCTCGATTTCTCATCCTGAAATTAGAGCCTCACTTCCTCCCTTCTGGTCTTTTCTTTTTGTCACACTCCAGCATCCCTCTCAGGTTGCTTTAAGCCTCTAGCTGTGAGCTGGGAGGGCTCCATCTTGCCTGCCTTCTTAAAGGAACCGTGCACAGTTTAAACTAAGGGAAGACTGTACTTGGGAAATTCAATTTCAAGAAAGATGGCAGTGTCCTCTTGCTATTACGTTACCTGTATGTTGGAAGGAATTTATGTGCTTTTTCTTCCTCATATCAACCTTAAAACTAGACTCTAATATCCACTTGATTTTTAGGAGCACCATGGGCACTGATACCAAAATGCACATTAGTTAACTGCAGAAGCAATTGGCTCTGCAGTTTTAGCTGAAGGGGACATTTTCCTTTTCCTGAGAGGCACCATGATAGTGTAGATTCATTCATTCTACAAGTATTTATTGAATGTCAAGTGCAGTACCTGGGACTATCATGCTGCTTGGTGGTGTGTGGAAAATGTTAAGTCCATGCAGAGTGTTGTTACTCCTTTCTTAACTGATTGGTGACTTAAGTTTCTTCTTACAATGTGGAAATAGATGTTGAATTTGAGTCCAACATTTTCCAAGCATATCTAACATGAATGACTCTATGGTTCATGTTTATTGTCTTTCCTTCAGTGCCAGGCATCCATATATTTAAATTCAAGTGACTTGGTCTCCAGCTAGAAGACATAGGAAGTCAAGTCAAAATAACATGCAAAGGGAAAAGGACAGAATATATCAATAGGGAAGCTAAGACCACCTCAGCTGATCTGTCATTCCAATGCCCAATCAGGGAGATTGTGTCAGGAAGAAGGGCTTCACTGTTAAATAAAGAAGAGCTGGTATGGAAGAGACTTGTTAAAAAGGGCCTTTTATGGACCAGTGACATCTGTCCTATATTTGTCTCTCTTTTGTTTCTTTTTAGAGAGGGTGCCAGGAATGTGGATAGAGCCTAATGATATCCCATAGGTGAAAGAGATGAAAACATGTCGTTTGAGGTTTTAGGGCTAGTATTCACTCTGAAAGGTTCTGTTTGTTAATGGAATGACCAGTACCCAGTACTCTGCAGTGCATCACTTTAGTTGTCCCGAGTATAAAATGAAAGATATAAAATCCTTCCCTTCTTTACTATACTGGGTTTCATTTCATCTCCAGTGCCAGTTCCTGTCAAGGGCATGTGTCAGTTCTAGGTTCCGAGGCAACATTTAGCCAAGGCACCTTCCTTCATTCCCTCTCTCCTCAGTAGATTCCAGAAGGAGATACAGGATTTTCTAAACTTCAAAACAACCTTATTCCAAACGGCCCTATCATTGCGACTACTAGATTCAGGTAAAAAGAAAGCCGTGTTCAATGTTTCTTCTTCTTAAAATCCCTGATTTATAGACTCCTAAAAACAAAGGAAAACACAAATACAATGGAAACATTCTGGTTGCTTTGACAGTGGGAATGAAGTCTTGTCATAGAGCCAGTGGTCACTTGTACGTGTCATATCCCCTAAAACTCTTGTCTACACCCTTGCATGGAAAGTGGGGAAGGAACTATGTGTTGGTTCCATAGCCAGTCCCTTGCATTTAGCATGCATATTATTTGTTAGGGGCGTCTGTGTTTCCATTGTAATGTTTGATAGTCCCTTTGTTTTCATTTTGGTTATTGTTTCTTTGGGGGATTTTCTAGTTGCAGGATATGAGAAATAGGCAAATCTTAACTGTCATAAAACAATATTGCTAAAATATGCTTATCCTCTTTCTAGGACAATGAAAGATTTGTAAACCCATTAAAAAGTACTCCATTCAAGCAATAGAAATCTTTCTTCAAGGGCTTCAAGTGGTTTTCCCATGGCACTCTGAGTTGTTTTGTGTGAGTCATTCTGCTTCCTGGAATTGTAGGGAATTTTTATCTATGGAAAGGCAAAAGGGTTTCATGAGGAATAATTGCAAAAAAGACACTTTGCATTTTCTCTTTGCTCTTTTTTCTTCTATTTCTGTAATTAACCACCAGTAGTTTTGATCCTTTATCTCCTTCTGGAATACCAAGATGTGGTGGGGCTAGGCTGTTCTTTCCTAGACTAGAATAGCTTGGACAGCTTTCCCCTATATTTCCTTTGGTTAAATCCCTTCCTAGTTCTTACACAGCCTACAGGGGTAGAAAGCTATAATGGAGAAAGGTATCATAACAAAAGAAAATTATATGATATTCATTCATTCATTCAGTCATTCAACAAACACATCCGAGAATCTACTCTGTAACATTACTGCACAAGACTCTGGGAAAATAAGTGATTTTGGAGAGAACGTTCAATGAGTAGGCATTTGTAGAGGGTACAGACAATAAACAATAAAAATTTATTTTAACTAGGGAAAAGGTAGAAGAAAGGCTATAGGACACTGGGGTTGGGGAGAGTTATTTGATATAGTCAAGGAAACCCTCTTTGATGAGGTGATATTTAAGAATATATCTAAGAGAAGTGGAAAGGCCATCTATGAGAATACTCAAGGAAAGTGTGTTCTAGACAGAGGTAATAGCAAGTGCAAATGCTCCTTGTTTTTAAGGAATATCAAGAAGGTCTGTTTCACTGGGGAGCATTGGGATATAAGGTCAATGAGATAGAGGAGGCTATATCATATAGGACCATATGAAGATTTTGGCTTTTATTCTGAATGATATAGGAAGCCATTTTTGAATAAAATATAATCATTTTAATTTAAAATTTTACTCCATGAGAGGATGAATCTTAAATTATCCATCTTAACAAAATCAAGATGGATTCCTTTGTTTTGGGTACAGTGTTCCTTTAAGAATAATTTAGTAACATATTGCTTATTGTTATGTCAACTAATGTAATTTTAGTTTATACTGACTATTGTTTAATAACAATTGTCTGAAGAATGTTTCAAACACATGAATACAAAATACAAAAAGTTTCTTCAATGTACTTGAACAAAAATATCACAATAAATTTATTAGCACTGAAAGAATTCTTTAAGAAAATATTGCAAGATTTTATATCACTATCATGAAATTATGAAAATTGTTTGCTTGGAGACTTTTTAAAACCCCTAGCCCTATTGGCACACATGATTTCTCTTAAGTTATTCACTGTACTCCCCAAGTTCTTTCCAGAAGGAGCTGCAAGGTTAGACACCTCATTAGCCTTATAGAATGCAGAAGGAGAGAAGGGAGGAAAAAGAATTGAAAGAGAAAGAAAAAGGACCAAAGAAGTCCAAAGTGGAGAATGTGAAAAGAAAAAGAACGAGTCACAGAAATACAAAGTTTTTATTCCCTCAGTGCTACAGGTTGAAATTTTCCCTTGTCATTGTACCTCCCCTGTAGGGATAGGATAGATGTGTGTGTGTAGGAACACTTAGGAGTTATGTTGGATTTCCTCCACAATAATTTCTAATGGTGGCCACATATTGGAAACACCTGGGGATATTTAAAAAATACTGACACTATTGTCCATCCTCAAAATTCTGATGAAATTGCTTGAGGGACAACCTGGAAGAAGACAATTTTTAAAGCGCTCCCTAGTTGATTCTAACTTGGTTTGCTAGGATGAGAACCACTGGCTTAGAGATGATGTTCTCAGAATATGATATCTGGACCAGCAGCATCAGAATTACCTTCCCCACTAAATGATTCAGAACTCTTAGGGTTAGACCCAGTAATGTGTATTTTTTTTTTTGCAGGGGATAATGGGGATTGGACCTAGGGCTTTGTGTTTGGGAGGCAAGCTCTCTACCAAGTGAGCTATATCACCAGCCCAGCACTGTGTATTTTAACAAGCTCTTCAGGTGACTCTAATGTACACTGAAGTCTGAAAATCACTGCCTTAGAGGTTCTTAATTTTTCCCCAGCATCAACACTCAAGAGGGAAATAATATACCTCTATCAGTAACAGAGACTCACTATGACTATCCCTATTGCATGTCAGAATCCTCATTCCTTATGCTCAAAATAATTGAATGGCACATGTTAAATTGGTGAATTGTATCATCTATGACTTTATCTCAAAGTATTATTTTGTTTTAAAGTTAAAGACTCGTCTGTGCATCCAGTTGTTGGGGCGAGTATGCTTTGTAGATAAGTGCTGACTTCAGTAGTTTCTAGTCCTAATCTTAGGTATGAATATAAAGATTATAGTTTTATGAAAATTTTCCTTTAGTCTGTTTCCATATTCCTCTTCAGAAAATAATTGTTCATAAATTCTGTGGGGTACTGTCATTTTCTTTTCTGATTCTAGTAACTGGACAGAATTTAGCAAGCATGTATCTTTAAAAACCAGCTGGGCATGGTGACGCATGACTGTAATCCCAGCATCCCAGCATCCCAGTAGGCTGAGACAGGAGAATTGAATCAAGAGTTCAAAGTCAGCTTCAGCAACTTAGCGAGGCCCTAAGCAACTTAGGGACCCTCTCTAAATAAAATATTTAAAAGGCTGGGGATGTGGCTTGGTGGTTGAGTGCCCCTGGGTTCACTCCCCAGTACCCACCCTCCCAAAAAAGTCAGGGTTTTGATTAATTCAGATACATAATTTATAATCTCAATTCTCTCTGAATATCTGGGTCTGACTTGTGTGTTTACTGCTATCATAACACAAAATTTACCAATTTTATCTATTCCCAGTGTGCCTTTGTCACTGTTTAGTTCAAAATGCCTTTTAAACCCTTATACATTGTGGTTGTGGATGTAATTTAGTATAACCACTATGGAAATCATTATGGAGTTTCAAAAAACTAAAATTGGAACTACTATATGATCAGTATCTATCCAAAAGATTTAAAGACAGCATACTTCAAAGGGAAAAAGCACCCTCATGAAAATAGGAGACCAATATGGTAGGGGAAGGAGGTCAGGGGTTGGGAGGAAGGATGGCAAGGGGAAGTACTGGGAAAAGAAATTGATCAGATTATGTTATATACATGTACAAATATGTCACATATGAAATCCACTATTCTATATAATAAATATGCAACAATAAAAGTGTTAAATCTTTTAAAATAATGGAAAAAAGAATCTACATTTATACTCCTTCAACCCATAATTTGTAATATATTTATGTGGCTCTTTATATTTCATGTGTAATTTTCTTTCATGCTCATTTCATTTTATTTCAGAATTCTTTGTTTTTTGTGCATCACTTCATTTAATCTTCATGATAACTTTGTAAACTAGACACTATTATCATCTCCATTTCACAGATGAGAAAACTGTGGCAGGAGAAAGTAAAATACCTTACCTAAGAATCACACAACTAGTAAGTGGAAGAGGAACATTTTCTCCTATATCTTAGGATAACTTGTTTCATCAACTGGTTTCCTGCTGTCCTATCTTCTTTGATTTATTCTTCTTTTATTCTCCAATGCATCCAACCATCCCCACCTAATATACCTAACATTTATTGAAGACCCACTACCAGGATCTCTATTGAGCTTTTTATATGTATCAATTCATACAATGCTGAGAATAATCTTATGAAGTAGCTACTATTATTTTCTCCGTTGTTCAGTTAAGGAAATGAGGGCACAGAAAAATTAAGCAACTTGCCCACCCTCACACAGCTAGTAAGTAGCAGTGTGAGCTGATATCTGAAGCCAAATCTATGAAAAGATGTTAAAAACATAGTTCATTTAGAGAAAAGAAAATGGGGTAGGAAGGTGAAAGAAAGGTTAAAATATTCAAAAGGTGAGAATATAGAAAACAGAAGAGAGGAAGTACATGAAGACCATAAAGAAGGAGGAAGAAGGAAAAGAGAGAGGGGAAAAAAAACAAGAGAATTTGACTATTCGAGAAGAAAAGAGAAAAGAAAAAAAAAATAAGCCAAACCAAAACAAACAAAAACAACCAACCAAACAAATAAAAATCCCCAAATCAAAACAACAACCACTACCCCTTAAAAAAAATTAAACAGCAAAGGACAAAAAGAAAAAAATGATAAATCAATCAGCAAATAAAAGAAAAACAAAAAATTCTTAATGATAAGTGAAAAAATTCTCTCCACTGAGGTGGTCGAAATTGTGGACAAGGCTGGATATTCACTACCTATCTCAGACTGTTTTTTCTGTTTCCTTTTGGACTGTGCATCCCTTAGAACAAGGGATGGCGTTTACTAAATTTTTCATCCTATTTATGGGATTCACTAGGCTGCTGGTTGGAGTGGCATGGGACTGATCCTGGTTGAGATGACTCAGTTTTCCTGTTCACCAGGACAAAGTAGAATGAAATGGGAAGTATCATATGTTTTGCCCAGATTGCCTAGGTCAATGTACTTTCAGGGAAGGGCTGATTCAGACTTCTTTTTTTAAAAATTTTTATTTATTTTTATTTTTACAGACTGTGTTCAGACTTCTATGTGAGAATTTCCAGTTGGTGGCTGGGTCTAGCTCTAATTGGAACTTTGAAACTTTGTATGATGGTATTTACTCCAGAGAGATTAGATCAACACATCCTAGGGTCAAGCAGATGCCTATCTCTGCTGGGTGTCAGGGTCTTAGGCAACTCCCCCAAATTCTATTTGTAAGGTGGGGTAATCAACCACCCTGGGTGGAAAGGGCAGATCAGGTCTCATGTGCACCACTGCCCCTAAATATGACATTCCAAGGCTCAGTTCCTGAATGTAATCATGCTTGCCTGTTCAGAGTCCTGACCTTCTTCAGCTAGTGTTACAATCAAACTCAAAGGGAAAGTGAGTTGCACTCCCCTCCATTTATCTGCCCTGAATCCCTGTGGATACAGTGTTTTTTGTGCCTATTTCATTCACATTCCACCGGATGCACCCTAGGTCATATGTTAAGTGCTGGCATGGATAGTATAGCAATATTTGCTAAGATTTCCCAGGTTTTTATAGCAGTAAGTTCCAGCCTGACCCCCACAAGATGGATTTTCACCTCAGCTCTCTATCTGCTTACAAGTTTAGAAACCTGGAGCTCTTTTCAAATACCTCTTCAAATTTGTCTGCTGTGTTTCTCTTTGCCTTTGTGTTGCCTTTTCCTCTGCAGTGACCTAGCATTACAGCCACCATTGGCTTAGCTCTGATGTATTCTTTCTTATCCTCTGTTCAAAACACCAGAATTTCTGGGTCTCTCTGAGACCCTGACTGTTCAACTGAATTACAATGAAATCCCTCAGTTATTCACCTCATTGAGAAGCAGTTTTCTCTGTTTCTGTTTTAAGCTATGGAGAATCTGGAAAGCCATCTTTGTTCCCTCCAGTATGGACATTTTAACAATATTGATTCTTCCAAACCATGAACATGGGATGTCTTTCCATTTTTTTGGTCTTCTTCAATTTCTTACAGCAGTTTTCTACAATTTCCATTGTAGAGAGATTTCACCTCTTTGATTAAATTTGTTCCTAAGTGTTTTCTTTTGTAATTTTTGTAAATGAGATCGTGGAAAGCTGAACTTTCTAATAGCTCCTTGAGATTGGCATGTTTTTGCTAGACAATGATGATATGATATATATGAAATGGATTAGAATAGATTTAAAGTGGTTTACAGTGTATTTTTGGTAGACTTTGGTTTAATTAAACCTGGTCATATATATTAATAATTTCTACATATATAAGGCAGATGATTTTGAAAGGAAGGTACAACATTTAGTCCTTTATCTCATTCATTCAATGTACATATCCTGAGAACTCAGCCTGGCAATAAAAAAATGTAAAACCTAAATCTTAACCTGGAGCTCAGCTTGGAGACAGACAAAACTCTAATGTCTAACAATTCTTGATTACTCACTATACACTGGAGATCATGCTAAGCCCTTTGCCTGCTGTTCAATTAAATTTACAATAGTTAAACCTGTTTTTTAGAAAGGAACATTGAGGGTTAGAGAAAAGTTCTGTCAACTTAAGTGGAGTATTGGCAAACTTGCGAAGTGATCATTAATATGAGCAAATAAGATGCGGGTGTTATTGGGAATGTGGGGGGCTGGTGAGAGAATACTTTCTTTAGGAGATAATACTTGAATCTTGAAGAATAAATGGATTTTTGGCAGCATGCAAGTTGAGAAAGAAAGAAAATTGCAGATAGACGAGATATCATGTGTATGAATGGAGGCACCAGAGAGATGGTGTGGTCAGGAAATAGTGTTTCATCATGGTGCATAAGTTGGTGGCAGGAAGAAAGACTGAAGCAGTAGGCATAGTTCAGGATGCAAATATAAAGAAAGTGGTCTTTTTATTTTTTATAGGCATAATATTAGGAATATCTTCCATAAGTTTGGTTTTGAATGAGTAGCTGCTTCCAGTACTGAAGAGAGAAAAAGGAGAGATCTTTAGCATTAAGCGTAAGTCAACTGAAACTAGAAGTTATTGAGGTCAGAAGGTTGAAAAAGACTTGAGGACACTTTGGGCCCCCAAAGTTATTGCAGATCAATAAGAAGGGTGAGAATAGCACTTTGTGGGAGACCAGATTAATAGAAATGATTACTAGCTAGGATAGTCAAAGTGAGAATAATAATAATAATAATAATAATAATAATTCAATAATAAATGCATCAGGAACTACTCTTAAGTACTGAATTTGCTATCCCCATTCAGTTAGCAGAGAAACTCTAGCACCCCAAATTCCGATAGTATTTGTAAATAAACTGGAAATACTCTATAAATAATTGAATAAATTTGAATTTGAACCCAGATAGCTTGGGTTCAAAACCCCAGTTTTAACAATTATGAAATTTAGCAATTAGTCATCAAGACCAAAATGGAAATAGAATTCAAGATGGGTCACTGACTCTGGGTTCTACTGCCAGTCTAACTCAATGCACAAATGGATATATAATGAAAAAGATAAAGAAGAGAGTGGTAGAGTAGAATAAGTGAATCAAGGGAAGGGAGCAGGTAAAGGAAGAGGAAGGTACTAGGGAAAAATAGATGAAAGAGTTATCTTCAGGTAAGACAGAAAAGCTTAGGTAAGACAGGACACTTGCTGTCCAAGGTCACAATCCAAAGGCTGTGGCTGTGTTTCATTGTCTTGAAACATGTTTTTCAAAATTTGAATTCATCATTAGCGTATAAAAGTTAGAAAACTTTACATAAAGTATAAGTTTGAAGCTTTCTCGAAAAACTCAAAGTACATGCCATCACTACCTGGTGATAGTTACCAAGAGCTGAGCAGTAGCTTCCCCTTTACAAATTTTATTCATTAATTTAAAAATTAATATTCTTTGGTGTCAATGGGAAAAAACAGTTGGCACTAGCTTAAACATAAGGACACTATGACCGGATCTTAAGAATGGAATGGTGTACAATGGAATATTATTAGCCGTAAAGAAGGCTGAAATTATGGCATTTGCTGGTAAATGGATGGAGCTAGAGAATATCATGCTAAGTGAAATAAATCAATCCCCCAAAACCAAAGACTGAATGTTCTCTCTGATATGCGGATGCTAACAGACAATAAGCAGAGGCGAGGGAAGAATAGAAGTTCACTGAATCAGACAAAGGGGAATGAAGAGAAGGGAGGGAGGATGGGAATAGGAAAGACAATAGAATGAATTAGACATAACTTTCCTATGTTCATATATGAATACACCAACAGTGAAACTCCACATCATGTGCAACCACAAAAATGGGATCCTAATTAGCATAAGTTATATTCCATGTATGTATAATATGTCAAAACACTCTACTGTCATGTATACCTAAAAAGAACAAATACAAATTTAAAAAATAAAAACATTTTCTTGAGAAAAAAAAAGAATGGAATGGGTTTTGGAACTGTGAAGTTATCAAGAAGCCAAAGTGGTTTTCTGTACATATCTTAGATATGCTTCCCTCTGCGTATGTGCTTATTTCTTATCTCCCAGAAAATTATAGCACACAGTGGGCAAGAGATATCTGCCTCATCTCCTGAGTTCATATGTTATAGTTCAGTCACCTGGAAAAGTACTGCTCTCTTTATTCAAATTCCCAAGTTATAGGGAACTGTACTCTGATAGGCCTGGCTTGAGTAAGCTGCCTACTGCTATCTAAGTCAGCTCTGGCCAGGAGGCTACGGTCATGTAATATAAGCTGAAAGTACACCTTTGCTAACCAGAGAGGACTTATAAGGGGGTTGTTATGTGCAGAGCAGAGACTTCCAAATTTATTCTATGCACCAAACATTATTTTGGCCCTCCTCATTTTGCAGTAGCTTCTCATGTTGTCTTAGACCACTGTAGGCCTATGTGATCTGCTTGTCAGGTTAAACCCTATAATTTGGGGGAATATACAAGGTTCAATGTACTCCTAGTGACCTGGCCCTTCCCTGTGGTGAATCTGTTCCTATTACTGCCTAAAGAAATTTGAGGCCAAAATTGCCAAAACATTCTTCTTCGACTTTTTTTTTAGCACTTTGAAACCCACAGAGTTTCCTTCAGTGGCTTAAAATCATCTTATCAATCATCATAATGACCTTAAGGCTAGTGAGTGGGGTTGGGTGTGTGCATTTTAAAAGTTAACAGCCCTGAATGAAAAAGTGATAAGTGTAAAGAACAGTTGATGCTGATGTGTTCAGGACTGAAGAATTAGCAAGAGTTGCATTCATAAACGTAATGCCTGAACTTTGGAATCAGACAGGTGACGGTGATTTACTGTTACTCCTTTATGGATCCTCTTGA
Source organism: Sciurus carolinensis (assembly GCF_902686445.1). NCBI lineage: Eukaryota > Metazoa > Chordata > Mammalia > Rodentia > Sciuridae > Sciurus > Sciurus carolinensis. The sequence continues at coordinate 45,438,866 of NC_062232.1, forward strand.
CTCCTGGAAGCTTTCCAAGGTGTGTGTGTGTTCCAGCTGAGACATTGGACACTTCTTATTTCAGTGATTTTTTTTCCCCAATGATTTTAAAGTTTCCTTCCTGACACTCCTTACTGGTATTGCAGTTGATATTTGAAGGATTCTTCTCTTAACCCAGTTTTCTTACAGGTATTGTCAGAACTTGGGGTGCAGGGATTTCTAACTAATCATAAAGGATGTTCAGAGAAAAACCTCCCCTTCCCACCAAAGTAACAAAGTAAGCTGCTCTGGCTGAAAATGTCCTCTCTCAAGATCCTGTAATAAATTTCTTCCAAAAGGATCCAATCTCCCTAAATCCTGCTGCCACTTCTGTGATTTGTTTTGCTTTTTATATATAGAATTATCCTGACTTCCTTAAGCTGAAAGTTGCTTATTAGCAAGGGGAGAGTCTACATCCTTCAAAGTGAAATGAGGAGAACTGATGACCAAAATTAAGCAACTTGTTAGAAAGAGGAATTTCATTTGAAGCATTTGAGATCTGGGCAAACTTTGGTTTACTTTCACTTTCCTCTCTGATGAAATTGGTTTAAGTTTTAATAAAGTGCATATGGGTCTGTTACTTTGGATCCTCTGTCTCTATCCTTCAGTCCTTTAGTTAGTTGGCAGTTTAAGACAGTATTTATTACAAATAGTAATAACAGTTAAATTGTATTGAGCTCCCAGCATCTCAGGATGCTGAGGCAGAAGGATCACAAGTTCAAAGTCAGAGTCAGCAATTTAGCAAGGCCCTAAGCAACTTATTGAGATCCTGTCTCAAAATAAAAAAGGGGAGAGATTGGAAATGTGTCTTAGTGGTTGAGTACCTCTGGGTTCAATACCTGGTACCAAAAAAAAAAATGTATTGAGCAATTGTTATGTGAAAGACACTAATCTAAATTCTTGGCAGTACCAATCTGATAAAAATTGTTCAGTTGTGTAACAAGAGTACTGCTATAGTTTGAATCTCCCCTCCAGAACTGAATTTGAAATTTAATTGCCACTGTGATGGTATTATAATGTTGACCCTTTAAGAGGTGATTAATTCATGAGGGCTTTATCCTTATGGATGGATTAAGTTCATTATCCCCAGAATGAGCAGATCTAAAAGCAAGGTTAGCTTCTTTAGCTTTTTCTTGCTCCCTTCCCCCACCCCCTCTTTCTCTCTCTCCATCTCCTCTTGTGTTATGATGTTTATTTACCATGCTATGATTCAACAAGGCCCTCACCAGATGTCAGCACTTTGATCTTAGACTTTTGACTGTGAAAAATAAATTTATTGTCTTTATTTATTATCCAGTGTGTGTTATTCTGTTATAGTACCAGAAAAGACTAAGACAAGTACCTAGCATATAATGTTCAATGAGTAGTAGTATTCACGTATTCTCTATCTCTTCTACTCCTTCTCCCTTAAAACATACTTTGAAGACCAGGCCTATTAAAAGCACATGCTTTTAAATTTTAGAGTGGTCATCTTGGTTGCTTCACCATCCTTTCATCCAATCCTGTAGTAACAATTCCATGATTTTCCATATTTCTCAAATCCTGTTCATACTTACTTCCAATTTTGTCCCCTGATGTGTTAATGAAATTATACATATTCTCTCATTTTCTTCTACTTCACCTAGATTAGTACTACTCAAGCTTTAGTTCTGCTTACAATGCAGATTGAATCAGGAGGTGTGGGGCAGGACCTGAGGAGATTTTAATTTCTAATGTTTTTGAGTGATATCAGTAGTGTTGGATGGATCACACATTTAGATGGCAAAGATCTAAAGAGGATCAAAGTTTATTGAATCTGTTATTTAAATGGATTGAGGTTATTGATACTTAAAAACGATTTTTTAAGGTTACAGAGCTAGTCAGTGATAGAGTCCAGACTTGAACCTAGCTCCTGATTGTCATGCTGTACTTAAACCCTACACTTCTGCAATGATTTCTTGAAGCACTTTCTTGTTGCTGAATTGCCTGTTCTGCTTCACCTCAGCCTGTACAGGTGAGGTAGAGGAGCCTTCTTGTTTCTGATCTGAATGTAATTTTGCTTTGCTGAATTATTACTATAATTATTTTAAAGTTCCCTTGTGAATATTTTTAAGTTATTTTGGCATAAAATGTCATGAACATGAAAGCTTGTACATGAAAAATTCAAAGAACTCTAAGACAACAAACTCATACAGTTCATACAGTTTTTGTTATTCCAAAAGAATGAGTGAGGCTGATTACAATATTTTGGGACACGGTTTATTTGGGAGAGGGAGGGGTAAAGAAGTTTAAAATAGGCTCTCATTTCTGGACTTGAAGCATGCCAGCTCTATCTGAATATGATTGAGGTCCTTTTTTCCCAATGTGGGAGGGAACAAAGGTCAGTTTATTGGCTAGGTGAAATAGGGTGCTCAAGGATTTCCACAGATAAATCTTTTAAAATAGTTGGTAATACCAGCAACTCAAGGTGCCTGCAGGTTGTTGAGCTTACTTGAGATAATTTGATAGCTTCAGACTCTATGACAGTTGAGAACTTGCAGAAGCCTCTTAAGCATTTTTGGAATCTAGTTAATTGAGTTCTTCCTTTGCAGCTGTGCTCTGGATGTATCAGTAACCATGTTAGTAAATACCTTAATAGTACCTTTAACTTTCTTCAGAGTTTCATCTGGCTTTATTGATTTTGCATGTGGATATGGGATAGTGTGTGTAATTTTTTTCTTTTTTATTTGTTCTTTTTTGATATATATGACAGTAGAATGTATTTTGACATATTATACATACATGGAGTATAATTTATTCTAATTAGGATCCAGTTCTTGTGGTTGTACATGATGTGGAGTTTCACTGGTCGTATATTCATATATGAGCATAGGAAGTTATATCCATTTCAACTGTCTTTCTTATTCCCATCTCCCTTCCCTTCATTCCCTTTTGTCTAAGCTAATGAATTTCTATTTTCCCTTATTGTGTGTTAGTGTTTGTCATGTTTTGATTCAAAATAAAATCCAGGAACATCGTCTTTGTAAACTAGGTAGTTTTAACTATTCATTTATGGATAGTTAGAGTGACTTGAGAATCTCAAATTCATACTTTAGACCCTATTATCCATGCAAACTAGCAGAAACAGTAAACCAATCTAGTGGAAAAATCCTCAACCAAAACATCCTCCTCTTGAATATTCAAGGGGAAGGACAGACCTGGATTCTGAGTGCCCAGAACTGTATTTGCCCTACATTTATATTATTTTATTAAATCCACTCAAGACAACCCTATGAAATATTATTGTTCCCTCTTTTTTTTTAATAAATAAGGAAATACTGAATCAGAGAAGTTAAAAGAACTTCTTACTGTCACACAGCTAGCATTTGGTATCTGGGATTTGAATGCAAATCTGAACACCAGAGCCCTTACCCTTACGTAATATATCATGCTGATTTCATTCACCTATGTTAGGAAGGTAACAGATTCAAATCTCAAAGCCCTGTTTGATAAATATTCTCCTATTATTTACTCATTCACCTTCTTACTGTCTCACATGGAATGGAAATGAGATCATAGAAATAGCAAGAGCCCTGGAAAGCATATAAAGGAGGTTGCTTCTACTTCTGGACCATGATAGTACCAGATAATACTTAATAGTCTAAGAATATCTTAGTCATGTCTGCCCTAGTGACTAGAACATAGAAGGATCTCAGTGAATATTTATTGAATGAATGAATGAGTGAATAAGTAAATCAATATGTTTTAGAGAATTATCTACCTAGTTTAACACTTCCTGGCAGATTATATGTCCTTGTACATGTTCCTGGTCAAGGATACATAAATTATGTATATATGTACACAAAGATATACACACTTATTCAGAAATTGCCATCCTGATATATACAGACTCATAAAGATACATCTCCACATAAAAGAATATTAGGTATATCAGTTTCCTGCTGCTATAAGAAAGTACCACAAAGTAGGTGGCTTAAAATGGCAGAAATTTATTTTCTTGCAAATCAATGGTTTGACAAAATCAAGATCCCACCAAAACCTCTAGAGTACGATCTTTCCTGGTATCCTTCAACTTCTAGTAGCCTCACATATTCCTTGGCTTATGGCACTATAACTCTAATTTCTGCCTCTCTTCACATTGCTGTCTCCTATTGTATGTATCTCTCTCTTCACATGGTGTCTTCCCCTTCTTTGTAAGGACAACAGTCATATTGAAATAAATCGTACTCTAACAATTTGATCTTGATTACATCTTCAAAGTCATCATTTCCAAATAAGGTCACATTCACAAGTACTGATGGTTAGGAACTGAACATATCATTTTGTGGGATATAATTCAACCTATAACAGTCTGTCCTCTGGCTCTCCAAAATTCATGTCCTTCTCATGGGCAAAATACATTCACCCTACCTCAACATTCCCAAAGACTTTAGCTCATTCCAGCATCGATTCTAAGTCAAAAGTCTCTGCTAGATATAATGAATTCAAAAAAATTCCTAATCTCATCTTCTAATTCATTTAAATAAGATATGGTTGAGATTCAGGGTATAGTTCATTCTGGGGCAAATTTCTCCATTTGCAGACCTGTGAAAGCTAAAAGAAAAAATAATGCCATCCAAAATACAATGGTGGAACAGGAATAGGATATAGGATAATGGAAAATAGGATTTTCCATTCCAAAAGGAAAATATTAGAAGGATAAAAAGGTATCATGGGTCCTAAGCACTTCTGAAACTTAGCAGAGAACATTCTATTAGATTTCAAGGTCTGAAAATAATCCTCTGAAGTATGAAGTTCTGTCCTCTGGGCCTGGTTGGCCTTGCCAATAAGGATAATGGCTCCACTTTTTCTGCCTAAGGAGATTACATCTTTGGCCCAGGACTCTGTATCTGTGACTTTACCCTTGGAATCATTTGTCCTTTATTTCATCCCATCTCTATCCCTTTTAGTCCCGACTAGTAGTATTTCTGCTGGTATAAAATTTCCATAAACCTAATGATTGCCTCATTCACAGATGCCAGGGGTTAGTATTTCAATGTATCTTGGGGAGGATACAGTTCAACCCATAACACTTGGATATGCATTCACACATACATACATATAACATATATATATATATATATATATATATATATATATATACACATATATGTACATATATATAATAGAACATCCATGTTAAGTGTGAAGATGGGTTAGGGATCAGCAAACACTTATAATCTGATATATATAGCACATATCACCTTGTTGGTACTTAATCATGCTAAACATCTCTGTCTCAAAACTTGCATTTATTTTCCCTCTGCCTAACATTCTTTCAACTTCCCCCAGATATTTACATGGCTTATTCTCTCTTTTCATTCAGATCTCTTTTTAAATATCATCAAATCAGAGAAGCTTCTTTGACTGGGGTATTCGAGATAATCCAAGCCCCTCCACTCCCAATATTCTTAATCTTCTTTGCCTGCTTTGTTTTTATTCATAAAAATTAATACCACTTGGCCATTTGTTCAACCTGAAGACTGCAAAAGCCCCAGTTGTACTATTTACCAATCTCAAAGAAAAAAACTTGGAAGACTCAATGGAAAGAGTTTGGACATTTTATTTTGTACTCCTCAGTAGTGGAAGACCCGGTCAAAATTTAGGGCACACTACACTTACAAGCAGGGAGAATATATAGGATATGTTGCATGCCCATTGTATAGATGGGCAGGTTTTATGAGTTCATTCTTTTACTTTACAACTGGGGTCGCTCTGCTTTGATCCCCACCTAAAGATTAAAAACAAGGGAAGTGGTCAGTTTCCCTTCTTCTTACCTTCATTATTACGTTCTTTGGAGTCCGTCTTATTTCACTGTCAGGAACAACAACTTAAGCACTGACTTGTGTTTACCCTAATACCATTATCTATTTATTTTGTTTATTATCTGTCTCCCTTTACTGGAGTGTAAATTTCATGAGGCACGAGGACTGGGACTTTTGTTTGTTATTGTTCCATACTGTTTTCCCCAAAGCCTAAGATGGACACATTATGGACACTCGATATTTGTTCATGCAATGAATTCACAGAGAGGAAGAGAGAGTTTTTTGGGAACATCTGCTTGATGCCAGATACTTTCATATTTAACTTCCTTTAATACTCAGATGTCTGAAGATTTATAAGATAACCAGGTGAGAATCAGGTGAAAGGACATAAAAAGCAGTGCCTGCACATTTTCTGCTGGAACAAAATTACTCTGTCATCTCCTATTATGTGGGCAACTGGTGTCCTATTCAGTTTAGCAACTTTTATACTCTATGGATTCTATTATAAATAAACCATGGGCTCTGCTCTCAAGGAGCTAACAGTTTAGTTTAGGAAGAAGTTGACATTTCATTTGTAATCCAAATAGATGTGAGTATTAACCAGACAAAGGGTGAGGAGGCAATATATGTATAAGGGTACAAATGCATGAAAAGCAATGGCATTTCTATCACTATACACCCTCCCACACACTACATACTATATCATCTAAATCAGCAGTAGTAGCAGCAACAGCACCATCTGTTGCATTTACTACATGCCAGGCACTGTGCCAGGCACTAGGATAAGGGAAGACTATGGCTTAATCTGTACTGTAAAGATATTTATAGTCCAATTGGGTGGGTGAGGCACATAAGAAAATAGTTATCCAAGGCAGTGCAGAATGTCCAACATGATGGGAACAAACAGCTGATACTCCAGGAATCCACATTTAAGACTCATGATAGGGAACAAGAAGGTTGGAAAAATGCTCCAAGGAGGTTCAAAAACTTGAGCTAAACTCTAAAGATGAAATTTTATCAAAGACGTATATGTGAGAGAAGCAATTTTTGTGGGGACAAGGGGTAGTTCAAAGTCAACCCACTAGACTATGAGTTTCATGAGGGCAGGAAACATATCTACTTTTTTAGCACTATAGTCCTGGTGTCTAGTACAAGGCTTGACATTTAGTAGAGAGTTATAATATTTGTGATCACAGTGTGTAACCTCTGAATAGACTAGTTTGGATGAAGCACAGACTCTGTATGGGTGAAAAGAAATAAGGATAGTTTGCATGAAATATTTTGCATAAAGTTCATGTTGATATCCTTAAGGCTGTCCCCTATCCAAATCATAGGAGTCTGTGGAAAATTTAGAGAGAATAGGTACTAGGTTGTTGAGCCAAGATTGTCTTTGTAAATTTGTGGTGTTCCCCAATCTGCTCATGCTTCTTCCCATCCATGTATTTTCTCAAATGCTCAGTTTTCTACTTGTCATTCATTCTTTTACATGTTTATTTACATCTTTGCTAGAAATATGAAAATTTCCTTTGCTTATGGAGGCTGACAGTTGGGATCATAGCCTGGGTCTTAAAGCAAAAGTATACCATAAAATACCTTTTAAAAATACTCCCAGTCTAGCCAGGTGCAGTGATGCATGCATGTAATCCCAGTGTCAGAAGCTGAGACAGGAGGATTACAAGTTCAAAGCCAGCCTTAGATACTTAGCAAGACTCTGAGCAACCTACTCAAACCCTGTCTCAAAAAATTAAAAAAGAGCTGTGGATGTGAGGATGTGGTCAGCAGTAAAGCACCCTTGGGTTCAATCTCTGGTACAAGAGCAAACAAACAAACAAACAAAACAAACCCTAGTCTACTATTAGCAGAGCCAGGAATTCTACTAAAATTGATCTTGAATAAATACAGCATTTTTACAACTTTAGAAACATAGAATGTACTTTAGAATTAATGGTCCATTTTGATTTCCTTTTTATGATACAATGACCCAAAAGACTAGATATTAAATGACCAAATATAAGTTTTAATTCACTTAACACTCCAAAAGTTAGATCAAATGCTCAGACATACAGATAAACAAATCTAAGATTGTGAATTTCAGGAAGTGGAACAAAAATTGTTGCACTGAAAGGAGCTATAGATTTATAGAGGTGCCAGTGCAGATATTAAGAATAAACTGATGTACAAAGCAGATACTATAGCGAACAGAATGAAAGTGTGAATTGTGGGCTCTAACCAACACTCCTTGAATATGTAAGTGATCAGGAAGAGGAATTAGAATCTTGTGGAAATATTTTCTCAGGTTAGAAAACAATTACAACTATAATCTTCTGACAGCCCAGGGTCTCTCTATTTTGGTATATTGATATTTTGACCAGAAAATATTTTCCTATGGAGGGCTGTCCTGTACATTGTATCATGTTTTGCAAACTCCAGCCTCTATACACTATGTGTGCCAGTTGTGACAATGAAAAATCCTAAATTCTCTTTTTTTCTTTGTCTCCTATCATTATATCATAGTGCTTCAATGAACATCTTAAACATGTTACCTCCTTATGCACATGTGTGAGAATTTGTCTAGCTTAGACATCTAAAAGCAATCTTGGGTAAGAGTATATACAGTACACACTTTCAAATTTACCAGAAATGGTGCTCCAGAGTATATGTACCAATTTATAGCTCAACCTCCTATTCTCCTACCTCAGCTATCAGTAATATATATATATATAATATATTATATAATATATATAATATATATATATTATATATTATATATATATATCCCTGTTTTACTGTATCTTCTGATATTTGGAGTTATCAGACTTCAAACATTAATTTTCCAGTCTAAGTGGTGTGAAATGGTAATACATGGCCTTTATTCACATTTCCTTTACAAAACTTTATTTATATTTTCAAGTATTGATTGGACATTCAGTTTTCCTTTTTTTTTTTTTTTGTGAAAGGCCTGATCATTCACTTGCTTTTTTTCTTTAGTCATTCTTGTCTTTTTCTCATTAATTTGAAGGCATCCTTTGCATATTTTTCATAAATTATTTGTTGATTATATGTGTTGTAAATATTTTCCCAAACTTGTATATTGTCTTTTTAAAGAAAAGTTGCAAAGATAGTACAGAAAGTTTCCATATATCCTTCATTCAACTTCCCTAACTGTAATACATTTGTGAAAACTAAACAATTAACATTGATGTGATACTATTAACCAAACTACAGATTTTACTTGAATTTCCCCAGTTTTCCCACTAGTGCCCCTTTATCTGTCCCAGGATCCAATAAAAAAAATACACATTTGCATTTACTTTTCATATTTCCATCTCCACTTACACAGGTTTTCCATTTTTCATGATCCCAACACTTCTGAATGGTAGTAGCCTGTTATTTTGTAGAATGTCAATTTGGGATTGTCTGCTATTTTCTCATGATTACACTGAGGTTATGGGTTGTGGAGAAGAATAACACAGAAGCGATATGCCCTTAACATCATGTCATATTAGGGAGTACATGAGATTCATATGACTAATTAATGGAAATGTTAACCTTGATCCCTTGGTTAATGTTGTCTGCCAGGTTTCTCCACAGTAAAGTCACCATTTTTCCCATTCCAAAAGAGTCAGTCACTAAGTTTAGTCCACACTCAAAGGGAAAGGAATTAGTTTACCTCCTGGGGGAAGAAATAACAAGGAATATGAGTCCATATTCTAAAACTGCAATAATTAATAAATAGAACAAGAGATGCTTTGGGAGTACTCAAACATTCTATTCCTCCTTAAAGTTAATCCCACTCATTATAATGTTTTCATTTATGGATCATTCCTGCAGCAATTTTTACTGTGGCATGATAATAGTGATTTTCTATTTTCCTCATTTTTCATGTTTGTTAATTGAGATTATACTGTAAGGAATATTTGTACCTTCGTCCCCATATATTTATTCATTCAACAATTTATATCAGTGTGGATTCATGTAGACCTTATTCTTTGGGTTTTACTGTCATCATTTATTTTGTTGCTCAAATTGTTCTTACTTGGACTGGGGAGATAGCTCAGTTGGTAGAGTGCTTGTCTCACAAGCACAAGGTCCTGGGTTCAATACCCAGCACCACATACACACACAATTGTTATCACTTTGTCTATTGGGAGGTCTTTCAGGATGGCCCCTACGTCTTTTGGACACATGCCATACTTTCTACAGTGAATTGTTTCTTAGTTCTACTTATCCTATTTCAAAATTTAAAGATTTTAATTTCAATTTAGTCAAATGCATCAATATTTTATTATAGTTTATGTATTTTTATGTCTTATTTAAAACATCTTTCCTTGCTCTGACATCTTATTGTAATGAAATTTCTTATGTTTTCTTCTAAACATTTTACAGTTTTGCTTTCATGTTTAAGTCATTAATATATCTACTGTTTGTAGACATATTAAGGTAGAAGTCTAATTTTACTTTTTTTCCATATGACTGCATAATTAGCCAACCACCATTTAAGAGAAATAGTCCCTTATTGACCTTTACACTCAATCAACAGAATTCAATCTTTTCAGAATAAATAGTATCTTATCTAAAGTGATTTGTCAGATCTACCTAGACAGAAAAATGGTTATTAATATTATGAAAGCTTTGCTTGTTGAAATAGAACTCTGCTTTCTATGACAAGAATAGAGAAAATGGCAAACAAGGAGAATGCCCATATTATGATATTGAAAATATTAGTTGTTAACTAGCTTATGAGGAGGTAATATAACTGACATGATCAACTGACCTCCTAAATCTTAAGAAAATATTTTGATTTACAGTTATTCCTTCCGGAAATTCTGGGTTTCTTGGAAATTCTGTTGAAAATTTCAAATTTCTAAGTAGTTGTTTTTATACAACACACTTTTTTGTTTTTTTTCTAATGACTGTGCATGTGTGTACAGCATTTTGCTTTCCCACAGTTTTCTCTGTTTTAGGAAGAAAAATGGAGAGACTTGATGACCATGACTTCCCTATACCTTCCAACCTAGAATTCTCTTCTCTTTTCTATTTCCCAAAATATAACTTGTTCTTTAGGTTCTAGTTCAAATCATACCAGATAATTTCTACCCATGAAGAATTCTAATAATATTTTCTATATTGCTTTAATTTGAAGATATTCTCAATTTTAAATTGTAGTATGAATTGATAATAATTTTTTAGGGGAAAATGTGCCACATTATAATTTTATATCAATTATAAGATAAATTTTGATTTCATAGTTATTAAAAGTAAAAAAGGAATGTGTCCTAGAATCAAGGAAACATGGTATTGCTTAATTAATTAATCTACAAATTAAGCACTTTAAAAAAATTCTTAAGGATCCTGTGGTCTGAGATTCAATGTCACTTATTTGAATAAAGACTTTTTATCTTGTAAAAAAATCCTTTATCAGTCAGTTTAGCTGAATGATTTAGATAATTTGTATGTAGATTTGCCTTAATGTGAATTCTTTGGGAGGAGAAACCATTCTCACATACATATTTCTATTCCTAGCAGTCGTGATATATAAAACCTTAATAAAATTACATATCCTGTCTCAGGAGGCTGAGGCAGAAGGATTGCAAGTTCAAAACCAGCCTCAGCAACTCAGCAAGGCCCTAAGGAACTTATTGAGACCCTGTGTCAATAATATAATAACCATAAAAAGGGGGCTGGGGATATGACTCAGTGGTAAAGTACCCCTGGGTTCAATCTGTGGTATCAGAAAAAAAAAAGTACATATAGGTTTTCCCAAAAAGGTGCTCAAAAATGCTTTTGAATGGAATTCAACTGAATTCTCTATCTCCTCATCCTAGTACCCAGTAGGACTGGATAATCAGTAAAAAAAAAGCATCAATAATAAAAGCATCAAGCAACTGGGGAATGCCTTGAAAAAGGTAAAGATCTCAAGAATTTGCAACATTCCATCAAAAATGAGCAAAGAGTCAGTGGTTAGGACCAGAATGTGCAATGTCTGAAAAGGCACACCCCTGTTTTAGCTATCTCTTTGAATCCTAGGGTAAATAGCTCTAGATTTTAAATGATCAAAAATTATTCCATTCCATGGTAGCATTCACTTCTCTTCCTTTCTGTTCATGATGGTATTCAGTTCTCAGTTCAGTTTACATCTCTCCCTAATCTCTGCTTCCTTGATTTGAAAATTTTAGTCAGTATGCTTCCAGATTCTTCTTTAACAAATTCTGCACTCAGAAATCACAATGTTATGAGTTGGGAATGATGCCATCAAAAAAAGTGAAGAGTACAAACTGAAATGCTCTCCCGTATCCATTGTGTGATCCAGAGCCCTATTCAATTCTCCCCTATGTGGGGCATGTTTAGGCTCCTGGGATCCCTGGGTTCAACCTGGGAGAAGCACAGGAAAGGGGGTATCTGGCTTTGTTGGAATCTGTCTTTATTGGAATTAGGGTTGGATCACAGTCTTCTGGTGGCCATATACTTGGTAGTTGAATGGGAGACATACATGCATTCAGGAAAAAAGATTGGAGTGGATAGAAAAAATTAGTTTCATAATACTAAAATGCTTGTGAAGATATAGAAGACTATGAACTCTATCACACTGTTAGTATAATTATAGACTTGTACAAGGACTTTGAAAATAGTTTGACATTACTAGTAAAGTAGAAGATCTGCATTGCCTACAATCTAGTAATTTCCCTCTTGGGTAGAGAATCTTTAAGGTCTTACTTCTCCAAGTGTGGTAATTAGACAAATTATACCACCACCTAGAAATTTGCTAGCAATGTATAATCTCAGGCCCCACTCCAAACCTTCAGAATGGGAACCTGAATTTTAGCAAGATCCTGGGTGATTTGTATGTAAAATAAAGTTTTAGAAGCATCTAGAGTAACACTCCCACATGTGCACAAAGAGACCTTATCAGAAATATTTGTAGCATCATTGCAATAGGGATAGAAAAGAGAAACAACCAAATATCAGTTAATAGGAGAATGGATAATTCTGGTATTTTGTTAGCAGTGATAGTAATACTAAATAATGAACAAGAGCCACATGGAGAAATCTCAGAAATATGATATTGGGGTAGAGAAGCAAATTGCAGGATGATTCATATAATTTGATGAATATAATTTGATACAATGCTTAAAATGGTAGATATACTTATTCATGCACATATACTAAAAGTATAAAAATATTCATGGGAATAAAAACACCAAATTCAGGATAGTAGTTTTTTTCTAGGGAGATAATGGGATTGTGGAGGGTTGCTCATTTGACTTGAGGCATCTGTACAATGCTCTAGTTTTTCAAAAAAGAGCTTAAACAAATAGAGCATCATGATATAATTTGAAAAATTGGAGTAGGTACATGGGTTTTCATTTTTTATTTTTAATATTTTTTAATACAACCATAGAAAAATGAATCTAAAACTATCATGGCCACATTAGCACATGTACCTGAAACATACTGATATCATTTTTCAGTTTATTTCCTTCAGTTAATTAAATAATTTATTTTTTATTTCTATATGATCTATAGTTGATGACCATCCTCCCTTCTCCAGTATCACTACCAGTTTGATGGCTCTCCATTCTCCAAAGTCCATATATCATTTATCAAATATTGATTAAGCATATTATAGGGTTACTACATCTAACCCTCACCAGAGGCCTGACACTGGAGGTCCCAATAGACTGGATTCCATAACCAGCCCACATCAGGGGTCTAGTTAGAAAAATAAATGGTGAAGTAAGAGATGAATTTGTTTATGATTTGGCTAATATTGGCAGAGCATTAGGATTTTATATGTGGGAGAATAAACGCTAAATATATGCATATGTGTATTTGGTCAGGTCAGTCAGGCCTGGGGCCTGCAAGTTGAGAGGTATGTTGTCATTCTGGTTTTGCTAGTTTTTTCAGTATTAAGACCAGGGAGAGTTAAGGCAGTTTTTGCTCTTACCATGAGATGGAGCTACCAAGAGAAAACAACTTATATCTAAGTAGAGGCCCCTTAGTCAAGTTATGAGCTCCACCTGGTGGAAAGATTTTTGCTTTTAGACAATCATGGGTAAGAACCCCTTTTTCTATAACTGCTTGGCTCTGCTTACTTTTGGCAGGGTTGACAGTTATGACTCCATTTTCTTCTTCATTTGTTTTTGCTCTGCTGGGGATTGAACCAGAACCCTGACACATGCTAGGCTCTACCACTGAGCCACATCCCCAGTCCACATTTGACTCCATTTTGATTTTGACATCTTTCCCACCTTGTCTCTGAATGATTGTTTTACCTTCTTTGAAGGCATTGCTGATTAATCACCTGTGGTTTGCTTTTGATTGTGTCTCATTGCCAGAATGGACCTGTCCTTGTTGTTGGTTCCATGTCACAGGGGAAGTAGTAAGATAATTAGGAGTCAGTGTTTAAACTGTTTTGTCCAGATTTGAGCAAAAAAGAAGTTTAAAGAGAGTGGTTTTGGGGCTCAGTTTACCTGAAGTCCACTGCTAAGTTTAATCTTACCTATTTCATAAACAATAACTAGCATCTTAAAACATTGGGTCTTATGCAGAATTTTGACTGAAGACAGTTAAAAAATTTAATAAGAAAATACAAAACAAATTAATAAGGCCAAATCAAATCTAGTTTGTATAGCAGACTTGAATCAAGAAACAATCTAATTTATTCATATCAATTTCACCATGATATAAACAAAGGAATCAAATTTACTTGTAAAACAAGTTTAGTTTTGTCAAAAGGTTCATTTAGGAGTACTTTTTAGAATCCTTTTTATGCAAACTAAGATGAACTACCATTCAGGCAAAAAGCACACTTAAAATTCAGTCATTTCTGTTTAATTGTAAAAACAAATAATACAATTTGTTAGAAATTATCTCATGAGTTCTAAGTTAAATTTTTCTTTGCTTCTAGAATTTAATCCTCTGGGATTCTAGTCATATAGAATTTCAGGAATTACATTTTATTAACAATAAATGCCAGTGTGAATGCAGATAAAAAGGAACTTTTATATGCTGTTGATGGGAATGTAAATTAGTACAGCCACTATGGTAATAAGTATGGAGGTTCCTGAAAAAGCTAAAAATAGAACTATGATGTGATCCAGCTATATCATGTCTTGGTTTTTGCCCAATAGCATTGATTATTCCCAATCTGGAGGCCACCATCCATAGTGGGACAACATCCTTCTTGGGACACCACATTATCAAGTTCCTCTCAGGTATCAGGCTACTGAAGACTAGGAGGTTTGAACAGTACAGTAAGTTTTATTGTAGAAATTTTTTAGTAGTATTATTCCAATTATACCTACTATTATTCCTACTTTTTTATTAATATTGTTCTCACTCTCCTTTCATCTTATCTATCTGTTTCCTTGGAGACTCTTTCTCCCTTTTCTCATGCTAACAACCAATTTCTTTTAATTCTGCGTTCACTATTCCTATGACATAGTACCTCCATAGACTTACTTCTTATCTCATTAATGTTATATCCTACACCCTTCCCCATCCTCTTTGTCCACCATTAAAAATTGTGGTTCTTATTGCAAACCTATTGGGTATGCTGTAGATGACAATTGAACTCATCATCTCTGTTTATTAAGACAATATGGTTAATACCTTAATAGAGACTATTTAGGTTAAGGATGCATATTGTTTATATAGTGTGCTGCTAATATTGATCTCTCACTTCAAGGTGAGGTATTGGAAACCTGCAGGGACACTATAAACCTATAGGGGGGAAACTGCAATACCTTGGATTTGCACTGCTAGAGGGGAAGATACATGAACAACATGAGAAAACAAGGGAAGAAAGTGTCCCAAACAAACCTAGATGCTATATCAATAGAATTCAATGACAGCATGGCAGATGAAATGTCAGAAAGGGAGTTCAGAATGTACATAATTAAAATGATCCGAGAAGTGAATGATGAGATAAGAGAGCAAATGCAGGCAATGAATGATCACAACAACAAACAGTTAAAAGAGCAAATGCAGGAAGCGAAAAATAATTTCAGTAACGAGATAGAGATTCTGAAAGAAAGAAACAGAAATTCTTAAATTGAAGGAAGCAATAAACCAAATTAAAAACTCACAAGGAAGCATTAAAAAAAGGCTAGATTACTTGGAAGACAGAACCTCAGACAATTAAGACAAAATATTTAATCTTGAAAACGAAGTTGACCAAACAGAGAAGATGGTAAGAAATCATGAACTGAATCTCCAAGAACTATGGGATATCATGAAAAGACCAAATTTAAGAATTATTGGGATTGAGGAAGGCACAGAGATACAAGCCAAAGGAATGAATAATTTATTCAATGAAATAATATCAAAAAATGGCCCAAATCTGAAGAATGAAATGGAAAATCAAATACAAGGCTTATTGGACACCAAATGTACAAATTACAACAGATCCACGCCAAAGCACATTATGATGAAAATACATAACATACAAAATAAAGATAGAATTTTAAAGACTGCAAGAGAAAAGCATCAGATTACATATAGCAGGCAACCAATATGGATATCAGCAGATTTCTCAGCCCAGACCCTAAAAGCAAGAAGGACCTGGAATAGCATATTTCAAGCTTTGAAAGAAAATGGATGCCAACCAAGAATCTTATGCCCAGCAAGACTTAACTTCAGATTTGTTGAGGAAATAAAATCCTTCCATGATACACAAAAGTTAAAAGAATTTACAAATAGAAAGCCTGTACTAGAGAACATTCTCCGCAAAATATTCCATGAGGAAGAAATGAAAAGCAACAATGTAAATCAGGAAAAGAAGGAACTACCCTAAAAGAATATCCAATTAAAGGAGAAACTAAGTCAAGTTAAAAACCAAAAATAAGCCAAACTGAAGGGGAATACAAGTCATATCACAGTAATAACCCTGAATGTTAATGGACTAAACTCATCAATCAAAAGACATAGACTGGCAGATTGGATTAAAAAGAAAGAACCAACAATATGCTGCCTTCAAGAGATTCATCTCATAGAAAAAGATAACCACAGACTAAAGGTGAAAGGATGGGAAAAAAATACCATGCACACGAACTGAGTAAAAAAGCGGGGGTTTCCATCTTCATATCAGATAGAACGAACTTCAAGCCAAAGTTAGTCGGAAAGGATAAAGAAAGACATTTCATACTGATAAGGGAAGCATAAATCAGCAAGATATAACAATCATAAATATTTATGCCCCAAACAATGCACATCCATGTACATTAAACAAATCCTTCTCAAATCCTGGAACCAAATAGATCACAACACGGTAATACTAGGTGATTTTAACACACATCTCTCACCATTGGACAGATCTTCCAAACAAAAATTGAATAAAGAAACCATAGAACTCAATAACACAATTAATAATTTATACTTAACAGACATATATAGAATATTCCATCCATCAACGAGTGAATACCCTTTCTTCTCAGCAGCACAAGGATCCTTCTCTAAAATAGACCATATGTTATGTCACAAAGCTACTCTTAGCAAATGCAAAAAAATAGAGATACTACCTTGTTTTCTGTCAGAGCATAATGGAATTAAATTAGAAATCAATGATAAAATAAAAATCAGAAACTACTCCAATACCTGGACAGTAAATAAATATGCTATTGAATGATGCATGGATAACAGAAGACATCAGGGGAGAGATAAAAAAATTCTTAGAGGTACACGAGAACAATGATACAACATATCAAAATCTCTGGGATACTATGAAAGCAGTACTAAGAGGAAGATTTGTTGCATGGAGTGCATTCAATAAAAGCAGAAAAAAGTCAACAAACGACCTAATATTACAGCTCAAAGCCCTAGAAAAAGAAGAACAGATCAACACCAAAAGTGGTAGAAGATATGAAATAACTAAAATCAGAAATGAAATCAATGAAATTGAAACAAAAGAATTCAAAAATTGACAAAACAAAAATTTGGTTCTTTGAAAAAATAAAAAAAATTGATAAACCCTTAGCCACACTAACGAAGAGGAGAGAAAACTCAAAATTACTAATGATAAAAATGATAAAAGGAAATATCATGACAGACACTATTGAAATACAAAACATAATTAGAAGCTATTTTGAAAATCTATATGCCCACAAAATAGAAAATCTTGAAGACATCAACAGGTTTGTAGAGACATATGATCCACCCAAACTGAATCAGGAGGACATACACAATTTAAATTGATCAATTTCAAGCAATGAAATAGAAGAAGTCACCAAAAGCCTACCAAACAAGAAAAGTCTGGAACCAGGTGGATTCTCAGCCGAGTTCTACAAAATCTTTAAAGAAGAACTCATTCCAATACTCCTCAAAGTATTCCATGATATAGAAGAGGAGAGAACCCTTCCAAACTCATTCTATGAAGCTAGTATCGCCCTGATACCAAAACCAGACAAAGACCCATCAAGGGAAAAAACTTCAGACCAATATCTCTAATGAACATAGATGCAAAAATTCTTAACAAAATTTTAGCAAATTGCATACAAAAACATATTAAAAAGATAATGCACCATGATCAACTGGGTTTCATCCCAGGGATGCAAGGTTGGGTCAACATCTGGAAATCAATAAATGTAATTCACCACATCAATAGATTTAAAGTTAAGAATCATATGATTATTTTAATAGATGCAGAAAAAGCATTTGATAAAATACAATACCCCTTCATCCTCAAAATACTAGAAAAAATAGGTATAGTAGGAACATACCTCAACATTGTAAAGGCCATCTAAGCTAAACCCATGGCCAACATCATTCTATATGGAGAAAAACTGAAAGCATTCCCCCTAAAATCTGGAACAAGGTAGGGATTCCCTCTTTCACCACTTCTACTCAACAATGTCCTTGAAACTCTAGCCAGAGCAATTAGATCAATGAAATTAAAGTGATACAAATAGGAAAAGAAGAACTTAAACTATCACTATTTGCCAATAACGTGATTCTATATGTAGAGGGGTCAAAAAATTCCAGCAGGAAACTTCTACAACTCATAGATGAGTTCAGTAAAGTAACAGGATATAAAATCAACACATAAATCTAACACATTTTTATTCATAAGTGATGAATTCTCTGAAAGAGAAATTAGGAAAACTACCCCAATCACAATTGCCTCAAAAAAATAAAGTAAAATACTTGAGAATTAATCTAACAGAAGAGGTCAAAGACCTCCACAATGAGAACTAGAGAAAACTGAAGAAAGAAATTAAGGAAAACTTTAGAAGATGGAAAGGTCTCCCATGTTCTTGGATAGGCAGAATTAATATTGTCAAAATGGCCATACTGCCAAAAACGCTATACAAATTCAATGAAATTCCAATTAAAATTCCAATGACATACCTCATAGAAATAGAGAAAGCAATCATGTAATTCATTTGGAAGAATAAGAGACGCAGAATAGCTAAACAATCCTTAGCAGGAAGAGTGAAGCAGGTGGTATCAGAATACCAGATTTTCAACTATACTACACAGCAATAGTAACAAAAACAGCATGGTATTGGCACCAACATAGATAGGTAGACCAGTGGTACAGAATAGAAGACACAGAGAGAAGCCCACATAAACACAGTTATCTCACACTAGACAAAGGTGCCAAAAACATACAATGGAGAAAAGATAGTCTCTTCAACAAATGGTGCTGGGAAAACTGAAAATCCATATGTGGCAAAATGAAACCAAACCCCTATCTCTCACCCTGCACAGAACTCAACTCAAAATGGATCAAGGACCTTGGAATTAGACCAGAGACCCTGCACTGAATAGAAGAAAAAGTAGGCCCAAATCTTCATCATGTTGTCTTAGGACCAGACTTACTTAATATGCCTCCCAAAGTACAAGAAATAAAAGCAGGAATCAATAATTGGGATAGATTCAAACTAAAAAAGCTTTCTCTCAGAAAAGGAAACTACCAGCAATGTGAAGAGAGAGTCTACAAAGTGGGAGAAAATCTTTGTCACATACACTTCAGAAAGAGCACTAATCTCCAGAATCTACAAAGAACTCAAAAAACTTTACACCAAGAATACAATAACCCAATCAATTAATGGAATAAGGAAATGAGCAGACACTTCACAGATCTACAGCATTAAACAGATATATTTAAAAATGTTCATCATCTCTAGTAATAAGAGAAATGCAAATCAAAACTATCTTAAGATTTCATCTCACTCCAATTAGAATATCTATTATCAAGAATACAAGCAACATTACCCTATGTAAATTTATGATTACACAAATGGTATGCCTTGACTCCATGTACAAATAGAGAAACAACATGTATCTCATTTGTTTACAATAAAAAAAAAAAAAAGAATACAAGCAATAATAGGTGTTGGTGAGGATGTGGGGAAAAGGTTACAGTCATACATTCTGGCGGGGTTGCAAATTGGTGCAGCCACTCTGGAAAGCAGTATGGAGATTCCTCAGAAAACTTGGAATGGAACCACCATTTGACCTAGCTATCCCACTCCTTGGCCTATATCCAAAGAACTTAAAATCAGCATACTACAGTGATGCAGCCACATCAATGTTTATAGCAGCTCAATTCACAATAGCTAGATTGTGGAACCAACCTAAATGCCCTTCAATAGATGAATGGATAAAGAAAGTGTGGTATATATGCACAATGGAATATTATTCAGCCAGAAAGAAGAATAAAATTATACCTTTTAGAGGTAATGGATGGAGTTGGAGAATATCATTCTAAGTGAGATAAACCAATCCTCCAAAACCAAAGACCAAATGATTTCTCTGATAAGTGGATGATGATACATAATGGGGCATGGGGAGGAGGTAAGGGAAGAATGAAAGAAGGATGTATTGTGTAGAGGGAAGTGATTGGTGGGGAGGGGGCGGGGGAAGGAAAGATAATAGAATGAGACAAACATCATTACTCTATGTACATGTATGATTACCCAAATGATGCGACTCTACTTCACAACCAGAGAAAAGATTGTTGTACCCCATTTGTGTACAATGAATCAAACTTTTAAAAAAAGATAAAAAGTATACAATGTCAAATGGAAATAATGGGAGTAGATCTCCTTGTCTTGTTCCTAATCCTGAGGGGAAACCATTCAGCCTTCCAGTATTAATTGTAATGTGAGCTGGAGGAAAAATGATTTTTAAAAATTGCAATGCTAAGAATCTGATCTAAGCAAGGATAGATAGGAAAACAGCAGCAGCCCACCTGTTACAGAGGAGCAAGCAAGAATTTCTAGTTTCTATTCCAACTATTAGTATCAGGTTACATATGTAAACACATTTCATTAACAGGCTAAGTCACAGCTATTAACTCTACTTGGAATAGCCTTCTTTAATGAGTCTTCACAGCAAAACAAAAAGGTGATTCCCCTGAACTGACTACTACTAACATAAAATAGATGGTGGCTACTTATTTTACAACTTAAATATTAAACAAATTGCCTTTTTAGAAACTATTGACTTAAGAGTATTTTAAAATGATAAACAAATATAACCTATAACAATCTTAAAATTTTATTGCTTAAAATCTATTTCTCTCCAAATATTGGTCTGTGTTAGATGAAAATGTACTTTAAAGTCTTCATTTCCAGATACCTATTGTCCCTCTAGAATAGTTGTTTTCAAACTTTTTGAAATATAAGTTATCTCTTTGGTACATCTATTACCCATCAAAATTGAGACATTACACAATCTTAGTCAATACATTCAGTTGTTTCTTTGTCAAAGGAAAAACCCCAAAATTCTCTGTACCTGCAACATGGAAAGGAATGGACATTGCACTTAAACATTTAACAGACATAAATATAATCCTGATTGACTGGTAACATAGGCAAAATGCAAAATGTTTTTAAGACATTTCTATTTTAATCCATTTTTCAGACATCTATATATGTTAAAATTTCAATCATAAGACAAAACAACATGGTAATATAAATTTTCCAGGTTTATAAACAAGACAATTAAATCCAAATTCTATTTATGACAGACGTGTTGAGGTCACCTGGTTATATGGCTAAACTTTAAGATTTATATTTACAATTTTTATATGAGCCTTGAATCAAATTTTTATATAGCAGTAACTTGGTTTAAAAACCCTTTTAACCTTCTTTTTCTTTAGTCCCAAACTGTCTGACAGTTAATTCTTTTAAAGTCTGCATTGCAGCTGGGACTAGTTGAAATTACCATCCTCCAAGTAACCTTGAAAAATGGTTATCTTAGTAAAGGTGGCAGAAAAGAACCAGATAGGCAAAGTGCCAAAAATCTCCAATCAAACAAAACAAAATAAAAATATATTAAGTGTGCAGAACCAAAAAGTGAATTCACCAAAGAGTAAACAAATAACAACAACAACAAAAACAACCATGAGCTCAAAAAGGCAAAAGTTATGCAGCTGCAGGTACCCTGGTCAAAGTTATTTTTTAAGAATTTTAGGTCAAAAAACCAAAGGAAGAATGATCTTGCTGATAAGTGGATGATGACACATAATGGGGGGGCAAGAATGGAGGAAGGAGGAACTGTATAGAGGAAAAAGAGGGGTGGGAGGGATGGGAAGGTAGGGGGAAAATAACAGAATGAATCAAACAACATTACCCTATGTAAATTTATGATTACACAAATGGTATGCCTTTACTCCATGTAGAAACAGAATCAACATGTATCCCATTTGTTTACAATAAAAATAAATATATATTAAAAAAAAGGATTTTAGGTCCATTTTATCTTGGTGAATTTAAATTAAACTGTGCCCAATTTTGTTTTCACAATAATTTTGTTAGTGACTTTTCTGATGACTAGAGCAAGAGTTGTTGCTTAGGAAGTATTGTGGGTCATTAAGATGTGCTGTTTATGGGAATTCTTTCCCAGAGTGTCACTCATGGCCCATATGTTTCCTTTTACATGTCTCAGAAAGCCCTGAACACCAAGAGGTATAGGGCAGTTAAGGTGCAGGTTCAGGGCTATCTCTCCTCTATGTGCATCTCCTAGATTAGTTGTTAGAGTTCTTTCCAACCCAGGAATGGAATCCTATGAGATCATTGCACATCACAGGTCTGTTGCCTTGACACCTCTGTCAAGACCCTACTCACCTAGGGTCACCCATTGTGGGCCAGAGGTAGCATCTCTCTCATCTTTGGAGTCTAAGTATTTTCATGTAAACAAAATCCACATAGGAGTGTTGCTGTTAGCTATCAAATTCCTGTATATTGTATTAAGTGAATAGGCATGGTAATAGATCAAAAGAACACAAACAGTTACATTAAATTAGAATGTACTTTCAGTTACATAGACCATGGTATACCACAATAATAAAATCATGTTTTTCTAAGTCAACCACATTTTATCTAGAGGGCTCCAACATAGAATTAGATCTTTCTACTCTCATGCAAATCACAACAGAGTTCTCCAAACATTCCAAGTTTTCCTATGCACCTTAAATTCCTTCCCTGCAAATTGTTACCGAAGTCATAAACAAAAATCGAATTTTTCCTGTCACTCAAATGACCAAGGACTCAAAATTGGTTCAGAAGAACCCCAGAATTTCTCAGAAGAGCTCCAAATGACAATAAAGGAAGAACAAAGCCTGACATGTACTGTCAGGGAGAACTTACCAGGGGTCAAAGTTGGGCAAAACTTTCATGTCTTTGTGTCACCAAAAGGCAGTAAGGGTAGACAATATTGACTGGAAAGGGAAACAAAGGAGGATCCCAAAACAAAACTAGTTTAGGGATGGTGGTCTTTTATTTGTTCCCTTTGTTCAGGGTCAAGAAGTCAGAGGTGTGCCCCCTGACCCCAGTTTTGGAGTCAAATGACACCACCAGGGGGTTCTCATCCCTTGTTGGTCAACAATTTCATTACCAACCTCCACCTCAGAATCTTAATTTTAAAAGTGCCCCCAAACCACTAGGTGGGTATACAGTGGATACAGTGGTGAATAAGACAAAAATTCCTTACTCACGTGGAGGTTACTTTCTAATAGTAAGAGACTTATAAGAATCCAGTAAAAACATAAATGGTCAAAGTAAATTCAGCTAATGGCAAATGTTATATTGAAAATAAAGTAGAACAATGAAGGGATAGGGACTAGAGTGTGTATGGGGTGAGAATTCTTTTGGTTGGGTGCTTAGGGAAGTATATTAGCCATCTTGGGGCTGGTTCATGGAACAGAGAGAAGAAACCAACTGTGTGATAATATGGGGAAGAGCATTCCAGATAGAGAAGCAAGGAAGTACATAGGCCCTGAAGTGAAGGCAAACTTAGACTGCTGGTGGAATAGGTTGAATTTCAATGTGACTGCTGCATAGACAGCCAACAAATCTTGGTGAATTGCAAAGAGGCCTTTAAAGCATTGAGGCATTGAAACATATTAAGCCTATCAGTTTGCTCTGTGGAATCTTGAGACCTGATAGGTCTTGTAGTGGTTAAAGTAAGAAATAATTTTGGAGGATGCTGTTGTAGCTCAGTGGTGTGGGGTACTGGGTTTCATCCTCAGTACCACATAAAAATAAATAAATAAAATAAAGACATTGTGTCTATCTACAACTAAAACAATTTTAAAAAATAAGTAATTCTTGAATTTAGATGGTAGAAGAGAGACAGAGAAGTGAACAGATTCAGAAACTATTTTTGAGGTAGAGTCGATTGAATTTCCTAATGGACTGAATGGTAAGGGTGAGGGAAAGAGAAGAGCCAAAGATGATTTTTTAAAAGTTTTTGTCATGTGACAGAGTAGATAATGTTGCTATTTACTGAGATGAGGAGGAAGGGGGTGCAATTTGGGTGTCATTAACATAGAGATGATTTTTGAAAAGGTGGGAATGCATGAAATCACCTAAGGAAAGGGCAAACATGGAGAAGAAAAAAGTTTCAAAACCTAATATTTAGAGGTTTATTAGAGTAGAAGCCCTTGCTGGTATTTAATGAGTATATTCAGTGGGAGAGATGAAAGGATGGTTGGTGATAGGTCTATGATAACTAGCAGCTGAATTTTAACCTTTCGTTTTACTTCTTAATAGCTTTTGATAAGACTGTGAAGTGTGCAGGGTTTGGGGGATGGAGGAAACATTAGGAGGTACAAACTAATTTGATGCAAGTGGAGTTCAGTGTGTGACTGTAGAACTTACTGCCCTGGTTTTCATCTGTTTTGAACGTTCAGCTGCATCTTAAGTGGCTGTAATTGAAAGCAACTTATTTGGAGCAGTTGCCTGCTTTTCATTAGGAACTCAGCTTGTCTCTGGAACTTTATTCCGAATCCATCCTGCACACATGGGCCCTGGTTTCTGGTTGAGATAAGGGTTTCAAAGTGTCTAAATCCTGAAATTCACAGAGGAAATTTTGAATTGAACACTGGAATGACTTCCTCAACCACAAATACCCTGTTTTTTAAAATTTTTTCTTTTGTCTTTGATAGAAATGTGCCTTCTACAGGAACATATTCTCATAGTAGAATCAAACTTCTAAAAAATTTTTGTGTTCAATACTCTAACACCTCATTACCTCCTATTGGACTTTTAAGCAGACTTGCAAAATAAATCCTCTATAGTTCAATGTGAAAGATCCTTAGGTGTATAAGATATCCTAATATTTTCAATGGCATTGTACTTATAAAAAGTCACACATATATTTATAGTAGCTTATAGAAGGAAAACACTTTTCATGAAAATATAGCACATATTTTTGTTGGAGAAAAATTATTTTTACCAATAAGTTAGTACATTATTTTGCATCTTTCACCCATTTTATGAGTATATTAAGAATAGAAAAGTATGGTATATATTTTGGCATTGGAGTTGCGAAGTACAGCTTATATAAGTGCTATGATATGAATGTGTTTTCTAAGAGTTCATGAGTTGAAAACTGAATCACAAAGTTCATATATTAATGATATTGGAGGTGATTCCTTTGGGAAGTCATGTGGATTTCTCTATAAGTTACTTGGTCCCACAATTTTGTTAGAGTGCCAGGAAATGGACTAAGACAGCCAGCAAATATGATAGTCTATTTGCTAACAGTGTTTTTAAACTAGCCCATTTTTCTCCTTAAGATATACAATAATGAACTGATTAACATTTTCCACACTTTAAACTCAATTTGGAAGTTGTTATTATATAAGTACAGTCAGTGAATATTTCTGTAAGTGGGCAGTAAAAATGTAGTCTTTGGTGGCTATATGGTCTCCATTGCAACAACTCAACACTGGGATTACAAATTGTGAAGAGTTATTGATAATACATAGACAAATTGATATGGTTCTGTTCCAGTAAAACTTCATTTTTGAAACTAGATGCAGAGTTAGATTTGGCCATGGGCTGCGGTTTGCCTACTCCTGCTATAGAAGATTATTTTACCTGGAAAGTCTGGGGCTAGACTTATTCCAAGTTGAGATACTTTAAAACAATTTTACATGCCAAAGCATGCGACAAGTGAGGATATTCTCTAATTTGATTATAACGAGTAATCCTGCAGCTATATGTAAAGATTATTGTTTAATATTTCTTTATAATATGTTCTAGTCAGTAGGACTTGAGGTCACCAAGACATCACCATCAAGTTATTAGAGCCCAATAGATCATACCATGTCTACTCTTACAGTCTAGTGGGACACAATGTAAGAGTAGTTACAATAACAGACTTTGAAGCCAGATTGTTTGGAGTTTGAATATTAGTTCTTATTCCTTTACTGTTGTCCCCTCTATTAAACTGCCCAATACTTTTGTGTCTATAAAAATGAGTTATTTCATGTAAAATATTGGTACTTAGTAAGCACTCCATAGGCATTAGCTATTTTCTATCAATTAATTTTTCAGTCGTTGTGGTGGTATTTTAAAAACATATTATTAATAGAAAAGATCTTTTAGACAGTTCCATTTTCTATTATCTAGTGTTTGAACTCTCATATAAATTGCCTTTCATGGTACTTGTCTCAAATGAGTGTCTTTTAGCCAGGCTAGAGAAACAAACTTCCTTTGCAGAGCAAGGCAGACAGATCAGTACATTGAGATTAGTCTTGAGCAAATATTGTCATACATGAGTCAGATCAACCAATTGTATTCAGCATGTTTTATTGATAAACAATCCTTCAATTTCCAGACCCCATGTACAATAGTCACAAATTCAGACTTCTCTAACATATTAGTATTTTTGACCTTGGTAAACATGTGTTTTACCTAAAGTTGGTGAGTAGTTTCTAAATGCCTTGTGTGTGTGTGTTAGAGAGAGAGAGAGAGAGACTTTAAAAAGATTAGACATTTTATTTAACTTGAATAGAGAATGTTCTGTTGATAATAATTGTAAGAGGCAGGTTTCTGGAGTATTCATTTGGTTTGGACCACAGACAAACAAGAAGTTTTAGATGTTGATGCCTGGAGGACTTTCCTGGCACTGTATGTTTTATAGAATCAGTATGTTTAAAGTAGCTATGGCAAAAAACTAACCTTACTACCAGGAAGCAAGAAATTAATGTTTGTAAACTGCTTTAAAGTTTTAGTAGCATAATAATATTCTATATATTCTTATAAAATGTTGACTATCTCTGAACCCAGAGACATTAAAGCATGGTTTAAAATGATCAGTTTCTTTCCTCAAATAATATTATGTACATTCCTACACTAATAATGGAAAAGGCCTATTTTGGTTCTCCATGAATAGTCACTGTCTTCTTCTTCAGTGTCCTACAGCAATTCTGCCTGTCTGGCTACCTGCACGAGGATCTCCATAGCAGAGAGTAGCTAGATGAACATGTGGCACCTCTGCTGGGGAGGTCTATATTTTAACTAAGAAAAGTTGGCTGTCTTGAGTTAGTACTGCAAGGAGGATATTTCAAAGTGGCCAACAGTAGTATGTTGAGTTAGATGATCAGAGTTTCAGAAAAAGCATTATTCTGTAGTGGGTAAGAGCAAAGACACTAGAGGAAGACAGACTTGGGTTCAAGTTTTACTTCTGCCATTACTTTCTGTAGATGACCTTAAGAAATTTGCTTAACACTTTAGATCTGTATCCTCATTTCTAAAGGAAGAGTGATAATAATATATCTAACTCATTGAAGCCTTTTTGAGGATTACATGAGCTAATGTGTGAAAGTGCTTAGCACAGTGACACTAAATAATAGTTATTATTAATCCTCCACCAGTATCCTCCCTTCCTGGTAGTTAAATCCTCTAATTCTGTAAGGACCATCTCCTTTCTGATCCCCTCCTGGTACCTAATACCTTTCTTATGATATCCATCCTATTTTTCCTTATAATCACAAATATTCTTTCCTCATCTCTCCATTCTAGACAGAGAGTATCTTGAGAGTGGGGATGGTACTTAATGTATCTCTCACAATGACTAACAGTACCTTGCATATGGTACAACTTAATGCTTGTTGAGCTGAATTAGACTTAAATGGCTTATATTTGCAATATACTTAGAAATAAGTACCAGAAGTTGGTGTCATCTTGTGATTCCACCATTAGACTTTCTCCCTCTTCTTTACAAGGTCCAGTATATATTCTGCATATATAATTCAAAATTTCATGCGATAGAAGTGAATTGGGAGTTTGTAGAATTTCCAGGAAGACATTTTTTGTAATACTCACAGCAAGTCATAGAGACCCAAATGGTAATAGACACTGCTAGCAAATGGAAACAGACACTGCTGGGTCAATTCAAGAAATATTTATTATATATAACAGTTTGAGCTATGTCTTTGGGGAAAGAAGAAGGTCTGAGGGGAGAGATATGAACTATAACTGAGAGAATATTTTTTTATTTCTTGGCTAGTGAAGTTCCAGGTCTTGGTGACTAATATATGAGTTGTATGGTATGACTGGAAGGGCAAAGGCTGCTTAAGCATCTGAGAGATTTGGTAAAAATAAATAAATAAGGTTTTGAGTTGTGGCTCAGTGGTAGAGAGCTTGCCTAGCACATGTGAGGCACTGGGTTCAATCCTCAGCACCACGTAAAATAAATAAATAAAATAAAGGTATTGTGTCTATCTATATCTAAAAATTTTTAATAAATAAATAAAGTCTTGGGACAGTGGTTCTCAACTTGTCTGTTCTTTGGAAACACCTTTGGGAGTGTTTTAAAAATAGAGATGACTGGCTCCCAAACCTGGGACATTCTGATGTAATTGGTCTGGGGTATAGTTTTGGAACTGGAATTGTTTTAAATCACCACTGGTGATTAAGATGTGCAGCTGAAATCATGGCTTCAGAATCATGTTTCTGTAGAAACCCCAAGTGGTTATTTGGTTCTACTCAGTACTTGTGACTTAGTCTGTTCAGTTATATCAAGGACATTCCTTGGTATTATTTAGTAATCCATTTATTTATTAGAGTGAAAATTGCTCTTTAATAACAAAATTATCATGACTCCAAGAGATCCATTCATGCAGGAAACATTGGAAATGACTATATTAATCTTATTGTTTCTATAACAAATTACCACAAATTTAGTGGCTTTAAATAACGAAAATTTATTATAATTCTAAAAGTCAAAAAACCTAAAATCAAATTATCAGCAGGACTGTGTTCCTTCTGGAAGTTCTAGGGAAGAATCTATTTCCTTGCTGCATCCAGGTTCTAGAGGCCACTCCTGTTCTTTTGAATCAAAGATTGCATCACTCTGATTTTTCCTGTTGTCACATCTCCTTTTCTGGCTCCTGCTTTCCTCTTATAAGTGTTCTTTGATTATGTTGGACCCACTTGGGTAATCTAGGATGCTCTCCCAGTCTTGGTTTGCTTCATTATATCTGCAAAATTCCTTTGGCTATGTAAGGTAACATATTCCAATGTTTCAGGGTTTAGGATGTGGAGTTATTTGAGAGGTCCTCTTTCAGCCTCCCATAGGGACTAATGATGACAATAGTACTAGTAGTGATAATATTTATCTGTATCCTCTAAACCACATCACAAACAATGATTAAAAAATTGTGGGCAAAGCCCTATGCTAGATATATTAATGTCATACCTTGGTTAAACCTATGAGTTGGATACAATTTTTATCCCCATACTTCAGATGATGAAATTGAGGCTTATGGAGCTTGTGACTTGCCTAAGTTCACATAATTAAGTGGTGAAGCTGAATTTCAAACCCAGGGAGATCTGAGTTCAGTGCCCTAAGCACTAGTCAAGACTACTTTCCTTAGTGCTAGTACTCCTGACTTCAAGGGCTTAGTCATTTATTAAATAGATATGATATTTTTTGAATGCATACTAAGTATCAGGCATCTCCATGCAGTGGTGAATAAGAAAGTTCCTGCTTGACATCATGGAGCTCACATTCTTGAGAAGGATATAGTAATCATAGAAACAAAGAAAGTTAAATAGTAGTGGTAAGTGCTGCAAGGAAAATTAAAGTAGGGTAAGGGGATACAGAGTGACAGGAAGTGAGGGCACCACTGAGTTATTGTAACTAGCTAGAGTGGTTAGAAGATATTCCAACCATATTCCTGAAAGACACAATTGTAAATGGAATAACCTTGAATGTTGAAATCCTGAAAGATCAAAATACCCATAATCCCAAATCCCCCAAATAAAAATCCTGAAAGATTAAAATCCTGAAATATTGAAATGCTGAAAGCTGAATTCCCCCAAACTGCAATGACCATGGAAAACAATTAAATGGCCACATGAGAGGAGTAGAAAACTGAATTCTGGGGAATGGGCCGTGTGATACAGCAATAAGGAAAACTTTAGTCTAAGACTATGTCACTTGTGTGTATTGGCATCATACTGGCTGATAGAATTCCAGGAGCTTTTAATGAATTAAAGCCCCATTTGCCTGAAGAAGCAAGAAAAGTTACTGACTGGTTTGATCATAATTATGTACATGGTAGGATACTCACTTGGATGAATATAATAAAAACTAGAATATAAGTTTTTTTATGAAAATGGAGAAATCAATACCTTCAAATACTGTTGGTGATAATGAAATATAGTCTAGTCACTTTGAAAAGGAGTTTGGCAATTCCTCAAAAATATAAGACAGAGTTACCATGTACCCCAGCAATTTCACACACTGGCATTTGTCAAAGGGAACTGATACCATATGTCCACACAAAGGTTTGCATATGAATACTCATAGCAGCAGTAACCATAATAGTCAAGAAGCAGAAAGAATCCCAATGCCAATCAACTAGTGGATATATAAGCAAAATGTCCATATCCATACAATGGAATAATATTCAGTATTAAACAGGATGAACCTCAAAGCATTATGCTAAGTGAAAAGCCATATGTGAAAGACCACATGTTGTATAATTCTATGTATACAAAATGTTCAGAAAAGTTAAAATGCATAGGGACAGAAAATAGATAACTCTTTAATTAGGCCCTTTGGTAGGAATGGGGAGTGACTATAAATCCAACTAAATGGAGACTTGAATACAACAAAGAGGATGAATAAGAGGAAACTCCTCTTGCCTGTGTTTAGCTAAGGCCTCTTACTTTTCTGGTCTTTAGACTTGTACTGAAACATTGACACTTCTTGGATCTTGAGTCTTTCAACTTTCAGATTGGTACCTCTACCAATAACTCTTCTAGTTCTTAGGACTGTAGACTTGGGTTATAACTATAAATCAGCTCACCTGGGTATTTACCTTGCTAACTGCAGATTTGGGAACATCTCAGCCTTCATAATTGCCCCGACCAAATTCTGTCTGACTATCTATCTGCATATTCTGTTTTTTCTGAATAACCTTGACTAATACAAATTTTGTTTATCCATTTATTCATTGACAGGCATTTGAGTTGTTTCTATTTCTTGGCTATTGCAAATAATGCTGCTATGAACATGGGTAGACAAATATCCTGTTGAGACTCTGCTTTCCATTATTTTGGATACATACCCAGAAGTGAGATTGCTGGATCATATGATAGTACTATTTTTAATTCTTTGAGGAATTTTTATTTTCCATAGGGTTTGTGCTATTTTACAATCCCACCAATGATGCATAAGGATTCCAATTTCTCTACATCCTGACCTACATTTTTTATTTTGTTTTTTTTTAAATAGTAGCCATTCTAATGGGTGAGATGATCTCATTGTGCTTTTAAAATTTACTTTTAATTGACAAATAATAATTGTATATATTTATGTGTTACAATGTGATGTTTTGATTTATGTATATATTGTGAAAAATTCAATCTAGCTAATTATCATAAGTATCACCAATTTATCATTGTTCATATTGATAATGTAAATATCTATTTTAGTAATTTTGAAATATACAATGTTATTTTTTAAACTGTGGGCACCATGTGGTACAAAGATCAATAAAATATTTCTCCAACTGAAACTTTGTATACTTTGATCAACATATTCCATTTTACTGTACCTGCCCCTATTACTTAGTTTCTGGTAACCACATTTCTACTATCCTTTTTATTATATATACATTTTAGATTCTGTTTATAAGTGAGATAATTCAATGTCAAGTCTTTCTGTACCTGGTTTATTCATTTAATGCGATCTCCTGTGGTTCTATCCACATGTTGTTGCAAATGAAAGAATATTCTTATGTTTCTGTATATTTACCACATTTTATTTATCCATTCACCCATTGATGGATACTTAGGTTTATTACAGATCTTGGCTATTGTGAATAATGCTGAAATGATCATGAGAAGCAGACATCTCCTTGATGTACCAATTGCAATTCTCTTGGTTATATACCTAGAAGCGGGATTGCTGGACTATGTTGTATTTGTATTTTTAGTTTTTTTTTTTCAGGAAGTTGGCTACTATTGTGTAAAATGGGTGTGCTAATTAACATGTTCATCAATAGTATATAAAGATTCTGTTTTATCTACATCCTTACCAACACTTATTATTTATCTTTTAGATACAATTCTAACAGTTGTGAGGTGATGACTTATTGTGGTTTTAATTTTATTTCCCTGATACTTAGAGATGTTGAATTTTTTTTCACATACATCAGGCCATTTTGAGAAATGTCCGTTAATATAATTTATTTGTTTTTGAAATTGTGTTGTTTGATTACTTGCTATTGAGTTGCTTGAGTTTCTTATATATTTTTTATATTAGCCCCTCATCAGATGAATGGTTTACAAATCTTTTCTCTCTATCCATGGGCTGTCTCTTTACTCAGTTAATTGTTTCTTTTGCTGTGCAGAAGGTATTTAGTTTGTCTTAATCCCATTTTCTTTGTTTTAGTTTCTGGTGCTTTTGGAATCTTATTCGAGAAATCATTGCTCAGAAAAATATTGTGGAGCATTTCCCCTAAGTTTTCTTTTAATAGCTTTACAACTTCAGGTCTTGCATATATTTAGTTATTGTTAACAGTACAATTTTTACTATTTTAACCACTAAAGCAAAATAATGACACATCTGATTAAAACAACATTGAAGAAGGATGAGTTAAAAGCAAAAGTCAATTTTTATACCTACACCTTCCTCATACCCTATTTTACTCTCCTTCTCAGAGCTAAAGAATATTGACAAGTAGGTATGTATTTTTCTGTACCTATTTACATGCAGTTATATATATTTGTTTACATGTAGAAATATGTTGTTTGGGTTTTAGGAAAAAATAGGCTCATACTATAAGTATTATTCTGCAACTTCTTTTTGTCAATTTTAACAGTTTTTCTTGGGGATCCTTCAATATCTCAATAACTCTGCTTTATTCTTTTTAAAGCTACATGACATTTCATAATATGGATGTATTATATTTTATTTAATGAGGTCTTACATTCAAATCATTTAATTTTGAGTACATTTTTGCAATTGGTGTGAGAAGGGCTCAATTGAATTCTTCATGTGGATATCTGGTTTTCACAGCACCATTTATTAAATAAATTGTATTTTCCTCATGCTGTGTTCTAGGTACCTTTGTTGAAAGCAATTGGCCATATTTTTTAGTTTATTTCTCAGCTTTCTGTTTTTTTTCCATTGGTTCATATATTTGCATTTATGCCAGTACCAAGCTTTTAACATATTTATTTTTGACTGACACAATATTTATACATAATGAAGAGGTACAACGTGATATTTTCATTCATGTATGCATTGGGTAATGATAAACATAAACTCAGGATAATTAGCATATCCATCATCTTAAATGTTTATCATTTATTTATAGTGAGTACATTCAAAATTCTCTCTTCTAACTATGTTGAGATAAACAATGCATTATTGTTAACTATATTTATTCTATGGTGCCATAGAACACCATGACTTAATCCTTTTGTCTAAGTATAATATTAGCATTATATACATTGGCCAGAATCCCCTCCTCACCCATGTTTCATACTCTCCCAAGTGTCTGGTAATCATTATTCTATTCTGAACTTCTATTCGATCAACTTTTTTGAATTACACAAGAAGAGTGAAATCACTTGATGTTTGTCTCTCTGTTCCTGACTTATTTTATTTAACATAATGTCCTCCAAGTCCATCCATGTTGTTGCAGATGTTGGGGTTTCATGCTTTCATGACTGAATAGTATTCTAATGTGTATAAATACCACACTTTCTTTATTCATCTGTTGATTAACATTTTGGTTAATTCCGTATCCTGGTTATTGTGAATAGTATTGCAATAAACATGGGAGTGCAGATCTCTTTGACAGGCTATTTCCTTTGAATATATACTCAGTAGAGAGATTGCCAGGTAGTATAGTAAATTCTATTTTTATTTTTTGAGGAAACACATATTGTTTTCTGTAATGGCTGTACTAATTTACATTCCCACCAACAATATATAAGAGTTTCCTTTAATACACTTCCTCATTAATATTTGGTATTTTAAAATCTTTTTCATAGTCATTTCAACTCATGTAAAGAAATATATCATGAATTTGATTCATATTTCACTGAACAATAGTGAGGTTGAGCATTTTTTCATGTATCTGTTGGCCATTTGAATGTATTATTTTGATAAAAGTCAATATCACCCTGTTTTGATTATAATAGCTTTAAAATATATTTTGAGATCAGGTAGTGTGATACCTCCAGCTTTGTTCTTTTTACTTTGATTTTGCTACTTGGCATCTTTTCTGGTCCACATGAATACTGGGATTTAAAAAAATTTCTATGAAAATTGAGTTGGATGTTTTCTTATGAATTGCATTGAATCTGTGAATTGCTTTGAATAATATGAACATTAACAATATTACTTCTTCAGTCAATAAATAAGGGGTATGGTTCCAGATATTTGTGCCTTTAATTACTTTTGTCATTTTAAAAAATAATTTTCAATGTACAAATCTTTCACCTTTTTGTTTAAATATACTCATATATATTTCATTTTATTGTTTCTGCTATAAAAGAGATGCTACTGATTTTGTATTTTGATTTTGTGTCCTCAAACTTCTCTGAATTATTTTATTAATTCTAATGCTTCTGTGATGGAGTTTTTAAGATTTCTATTTAAATTATCATATTATGAGAAAGCACACAATTTAAGTTCTTCTTTACCTATTTAGGTGTCTTTATTTTTCTTGCCTGATTACACTGGCTAGCATGTTTAATACTGTGTCAAATTGAAATGGTGAGAGAGGGCATGCTTGTATTCCTGATCTTAGAGGAAAAGTTTTCAACTTTTCACCATTGAGTAGCTGTTATAGCTTTTATAATGTTGTGGTACATTCTATCTATACCTATTTTTGATAGTTTTTCTTAACATTAATAGATATCGAATTTTTAAGAAATATTTTTCTACATCTATGAGATTATCATGGTTTTGTTCTTCATTTTGTTAATGTGGTGTATCACATTTACTGATTTGCATATGTTGAACCATCTTTGCATCCTTGCACAACTAGGATACATCCCACTTGATCATGGTGAATGACCTTTTTTTTTAACATGCTGCCAAATTTGGTATGCTAGTATTTGGTTTAGGTTTTTTTTCCCTGTGTTTTTCAGAGAGTTTGGCCTGTAGTTTTCTTGTAGTCTTGTAATATCCTTATCTGGATTTGTCTTATAAATGAGCTTAGAAGTATTTCCTCATTTTCAATGTTTGGAAGAGTTTGAAAAGGATTTATATTAGTTCTTCTTGAAATATTTAATAGAATTAAGCAGTGAAAAGCCATCAGGTCTTGGGCTGGAGACATTTTATTACTGATTGTTTTAGGCAGATTTTTCATCACTGTGACCAAAAGACCTGACAAAA
The DNA here is from genome assembly GCF_902686445.1 of Sciurus carolinensis. Lineage (NCBI taxonomy): Eukaryota > Metazoa > Chordata > Mammalia > Rodentia > Sciuridae > Sciurus > Sciurus carolinensis. The sequence continues at coordinate 45,474,772 of NC_062232.1, forward strand.
ATAACTTAAATGAAGAAAAATTGATTTCTGGCTCATGGTTTTAAAGGTTTAGTCAATGGTTGACTGACTCCATAGCTCTGGGCCTGAGGTGAGATAGAATATCATGGCAGAAGGGCTTGGTGGAGGAAGGAAGCTTAGGACATGGCAACCAGGACACAGAGAGGGAGAGAGCTGTGCTCACAATGGACAAAATATAATCCCAAAGGCATACCCTCAGTGACCTACTTCTTTTAGCTGTACCCTACCTGCCTATTATCACTGCCCAGTTAATCCATAAGAGTAGATTAATTTACTAAGTGGTTAACTTTCTCATTTGGAGGACACCTCACATACCATAACACTGATTTAATCTCCTTATTCATTATTGGCCTGTTTAGATTTTATATTTCATCATGATTCAGTTTTGATAGGTTGCATATTTCTAGAAATTTTTCCATTATTTTTTGAATTTTTATTTTAATTGTAAAAATTTACTCTAGGTTACCCAGTTTGTTGGTGTATAGTTGCTCATAGTAGTCCCTTATGAACTTCAGAATTTGAAAAATACCACTACAGGAATCATCAAACAAAAGAGGAAAGCAAGAGAAGAAGAGAAAAACATATAATCTACAATTGAATAGAAAATGCAAAATGCCAATAGTAAGTTACCTATCAGTAATTACTTTGAATGTATATAAGTTATCCAGTCGAAAGATGTTGAATGACTAAATGTATTATAAAACAACACCCAAATATGCTGTCTACGATAGATTCACCTCTAAGGACAAGCACAGATTGAAGGTGAAGGGATACAAAATTATTCCATACAAATATAAAGCAGAATACAGTAAGAATAGCTAAACTTATATGAGACAAAAAAGAATTTTAAGTCAAAATCTATAAAAAGAGAAAAGGAAGTCATTATACAATGAGAGTGGGGTCAATTATTAAAGATGATATAATAATTACAAATGTATATGAATCCAATATCAGAGAACCTAAATATATAAAGCATATATTAAAAGATTAAAAGATAAAACAGACTTCATTACAATAAAACTAAAAAGCTTCAATACACTGCTTTTAATATTGAACAGATCATATAGACATAAAATAAATATGGAAATGGTGAACTACATATTAGCCCAAATGGCTTTGACATATATTTACAGAATATTACATCCAATAGAATGCACATTCTTCTCAAGTGCCTGTGGGACATTCTCCAGGGTAGATCATATGTTAGCTCACAAAACAGATCTTAACAAACTTAAGAAGATCAAAATTTCATAACATTTTCTTTTTTTACCTCAAGGGCATGAATCTAGAAATCACTAACAGGCAAAATCTTGGAAAATGCACAAATATGTGGAAATTAGACAACGTGCTGGTAAACAACCAATGTGTCAAAGAAGAAATCGAAGAGTAAATTTGAAAATATTTTTGAACAAAAAAATTAGTATATACATATATACCAAATGGAATTTTACTCAGCCATAAAGAAGAATGAAAATGTTTCATTTCCTGGTAAATGGATGGAACTGTAAAAAATCATGCTAAGTGAAATAAGCCTGATTCAGAAAGTCAAGTTTCAAATATTTTCTGTCATATGTAGAATGTAGAGAGAGAAATAAAGGAATCAAAAAGGGTATCTCATGAAAATAGAAGGGATATTAGTAGAATAGAAGTGGGGAACGATGGGTAAGGAGAAGGGGATATGAAGCAGAAGAACTGGGTAATGAAATCAAACAAATTATAGTATGTCCATGTATGAATGTACCACAATGTATCACACTTTTATATATAATTATAATGCACTAATTAAATGATAAAAATAGAAGGAAGACAAGTAGAGTAGAACAAGGGGATCAGGAGAGAAAGAAGAGGTACTTGGAATGAGACTGATCAAATTACATTATGTATATAATGGATCCCACTATTACATATAATTATAATGCAAAGATAAAAATAAATGAATAGGGCTGATACAACAGTAAAAAAGAAAATGAAAACAAAAATACCAAAGCTTATGAGACACAGCAAAAGCAGTCCTGAGAAGGAAGTTTATAGAAAAAGACCACCTACATCAAAAAAGAAGATAGATCTCAAATAAGCAACCTAACATTACACCTCATGGAAGTAGAAAGGGAGAAAGCAGTAAGCCAAACCTATCAGAGAGAAGGAAATAACAGAGAACAAATCATAAACAAACAAAATAGAGATTAGAAACAACAGAAGGGTCAACAAAGCTAAAAGTTTGTTTTTAAAAAAGACGGAAGATATTGACAAAACTTTAAGTATACTAAAAAAAGGAGGGAGGACTCAAAATTAGAAAAGAGGAAGCATTAAAACTGATATCACAGAAATACAAAGGACCATTGTGATTTTTATTGGCAGTTATCTGATTGTTATTCTGAGCATTTTTTCATGTTCTTTTTGGCCATTTGTATCACATATTTGGAAAAATGTTATTTAAATTCATTGAGCATTTTTTTGGTACTGGGGATTGAACTCAGGGGCACTTTACCATTGAGCCATATCCCAGTCCTATTTTTTTTTTGTATTTTATTTAGAGACAGGGTCTCAGTGAATTGCTTAGCACCTCACTGTTGCTAAGGCTGGCTTTGAACTTGAGATCCTCCTGTCTCAGCGTCCCAAGCCACTAGGATTATAGGCATGCACCATGGCAACCAACTGAGCATTTCTGTATTTGATATTTTGTTTTAGCATTGTAGACATTATTTATTTATGTATTCTGGATTAAACCCTGATGTGATATATGATTTGCAAATATTTTTCTTTCATTTCATAGGTTGTCTTTTCATTGTTAATAATGCATACAGTTTTAAGTTTGATATAGTCCCATTTGTATATTTTTATTTTGGTTGCATATACTATTGGTGTTATATTAAATTAATCATTGCTAAGTTCAATGTCTTGACTCTTTTCCCCTGTGTTATCTTTTAGGAATTTTGTAGTTTTAGGTCTTACATTAGGTCTATGATTCACTTTGTTTTTATATGTTGTGTAAGAGTAGGGTCAAGTTTCATTGTTCTGCATATGGATAACCTGTATTCCCATCACCTTTTCATTGAAGAGACTGCCCTTCCCTCTTTGAATGACTCTGGCACCCTCTTTGGAGATAGTTCAAGATATATGCAACCATTATTTTGCTCTCTTTTATATTCCATTTGCCTGTTTGACTGTCTTTATGCCAGTACCCACAGTGTTTTGATTACTTTAACACATTAAGGTTTTTCGTTTTTATTTTTACAGAATATATTTTGATTCATTGTACACAAATGGGGTACAATTTTCATTTCTCTGGTTGTACATGATGTAGATTCATACCATTTGTGTAATCATACATGTGCATAGGGTAATGGTATTTGTCTCATTCCACCATCTTTCCTACCCTATACACTCCCCTCCCCTGATTTCCTTCTACACAATCCAACGTTCTTCCATTCTTCTCTTACCCCTTCGCCCCTGTTATGTATCAGCATATAACTATCAGAGAAACCATTTGGCCTGTGGTCTTTTGGGATTGGCTTATTTGACTTAGCATGATATTGTCCAACTCCAACCATTTACCTGCAAATGTCATAATTTTATTCTTCTTTATGGCTGAGTAATATTCCATTGTGTATATATACCACACTTTTGTTATCTATTGAAGGGCATCAAGGTGGGTTCCATAGCTTAGCTATTGTGAATTGAGCTGCTATAAACATGGATGTGGTTGCGTCACTTGTATGCTGATTTTAAGTCTTTTGAGTATAAATTGAGGCGTGGAATAACTGGGTCAAATGGTGGGTCCATTACAAGTTTTCTGAGGAATCTCCACACTGCTTTCCAGAGTGGCTGCACCAATGTGCAGTTCCACCAACAATGTATGAGTGTACCTTTTTCCCCACATCCTTGCCAACACCTATCATTGCTTCTATTCTTTTTTTTTTTTATTGTAAACAACTGGGATACATGTTGTTTCTCTGTTTGTACATAGAGTAAAGGCATACCATTTGTGTAATCATAAATTTACATAGGGTGATGTTGGTTGATTCATTCTGTTATTTTTCCCCTTCCCCCCACCCCTCCCATCCCTCTTTTCCCTCTATATAGTCCTTCCTTCCCCCATTCTTGCCCCCCCAACCCTCACTCTAACCCTAAAACTAACCCCTCCCACGCCCCAAAATGCTTGTATTCTTGATAATAGCCATTCTAATTGAAATGAGATAAAATCTTCAGGTAGTTTTGATTTGCATTTCTCTAATTACTAGAGATGTTGAACGTTTTTTCATATTTTTGTTGATTGATTGTATATCTTCTTCTGTGAAGTATCTGCTCAGTTCCTTAGCCTATTTATTGATTGAGTTATTTGTATTTTTGGTATAAAGTTTTTAAAGTTCTTTATAATTTCTGGAGATTAGTTCTCTATCTGAAGTCCTTGTGAAAAACATTTTTTTCTCACTCTGTAGGCTCTCTTTTCACATTGTTGGTTGTTTCCTTTGCTGCAAAAACCTTTTTAGTTTGAATCCATCCCATTTATTGATTCTTGCTTTTATTTCTTGTGCTTTGGATGTCTTGTTTAAGGAAGTTTGGTCCTAAGCTGATATGATGAAGATTTGGACCTACTTTTTCTTCTATTAAGTGCAGGGTCTCTGGTGTAATTTCTAGGTCCTTCATCCATTTTGAAATGAGTTTGTGCAGGATGAGAGATAGGAGTTTAATTTCCTTTTGCTGCATATGGATTTCCAGTTTTCCCAGCACCATTTATTGAAGAGGCTATTCTTTTCTTCATTGTATGTTTAGGTACCTTTGTCTAGTATAACTGTGTTTATGTGAGTTTGTCTCTGTGTTTTCTATTCTGCACCATTGGTCTACCTGTCTATTTTGGTGCCAATACCATGCCATTTTTGTTACTCCTGCTTCACTCTTCCTGCTAAGGAGTCCTTTAGCTATTAGAGGTCTCATATATTTTCAAATGAATTTCATGATTGCTTTCTCTATTTCTATGAGGTATGCCATTGGGATTTTTATTGGAATTGCATTGAATATGTATAACACTTTTGGTAGTATGGCCATTGTGACAATATTAATTTTGCCTATTCAGAAACATGAGAGATCTTTCCATCTTCTAATGTTTTCTTTAATTTCCTTCTTTACTGTTCTGTAGTTTTCATTGTAGAGGTCTTTCACCTCTTTTGTTAGATTGACTCCCAAGTATTTTATTTTATTTTTTTTTTGAGGATATTGTCAACGGGGTAGTTTTCCTAATTTCACTTTCAGAGGAATCATCACTTACGAATAGAAATGCATTAGAGTTATGAGTTTTGGTTTCATATCCTGCTACTTTGCTGAATTCATGTATTAGTTCTAGAAGTTTTCTTGTTTTTTGGATCCTCTAAATATAGAATCATGTTTTTGGCAAATAGTGATATTTTGAGTTCTTCTTTTCCTATTCCTATCCCTTTAATTTCTTTAGTCTAATTGTTCTGGCTTTTGTTTCGAGGATGATGTTGAATGGAAGTGTTGAAAGAGGGCATCCCTGTTTTGTTCCAGATTTTAGAGGGAATGTTTTCAATTTTTCTCCATTTAGAATGATGTTGACCATGGGCTTAGCATAGATAGCCTTTACAATTTTGAGGTGTGTTCCTACTATCCCTATGTTTTCTAGTGTTTTGAGCATGAAGGGGTGCTGTATTTTATCAAATGCTTTTTCTGCATCTATTGAAATAATCATATAATTCTTAACTTTAAGTCTATTGATGTGGTGAATTACATTTATTGATTTCTGGATGTTGGACCAAACTTGCATCAAGGATATTGTTCTGAAGTTTTCTTTCCTTGATGTGTCTTTATCTGGTTTTCATATCAGGGTGGTACTAGCTTCATAGAATGAGTTTGGAAGCGTTCCCTCCTTTTCTATTTCATGGAATGCTTTGAGGAGTATTGGTATTAGTTCTTCTTTGAAACTCTGGTAGAACTTGACTGAGAATCTGTCTGACCCAGGGCTTTTCTTGATTGGTAGGCTTTTGATGGCTTCTTCTATTCATTGCTTGAAATTATATATTTAAATTGTGTATGTCCTCCTGATTCAGTTTGGGAGGATCATATGTCTCTAGAAATTTGTCAATGTCTTTGAGATTTTCTATTTTATTAGAGTATAGATTTTCTTTTTTTTTTTTTTTTTTTTTTGGTTTGAGGGGTTTGGTTTATTTCACTTAGCACGATATTCTCTAACTTCCTCCATTTACCAGCAAATGTCATAATTTTATTCTCCTTTATTTTTTTTATTTTTTTTTATTTTTTTATTTTTTTAAATTTTTTTTATTTTTTTACATTTACATAGGGTAATGATGTTTATTTTATTTTTCCCCTCCCCCCACCCCTCCCACCCCTCTTTTCCCTCTACACAGTCCTTCTTTCCTTCATTCTTGCCGCTGTCCTTAGCCTAACTCTAAACCTAACCCTAAACCTAATGCTAGCCCCTCCCACCCCCCATTATATGTCCTCATCCGCTTATCAGCGAGATCATTCGACCTTTAGTTTTTTGAGATTGGCTTATCTCACTTAGCATGATATTCTCCAATTTTGACCTTTTGCCTACAAATGCCATAATTTTATCATTCTTTATTTCGGAGTAATATTCCATTGTATAAATATGCCACAGTTTCTTTATCCATTCATCAACTGAAGGGCATCTAGGTTGGTTCCACAATCTGGCGATGGTGAATTGAGCAGCAATGAACATTGATGTGGCTGTATCTCTGTAGTATGCTGATTTTAAGTCCTTTGGGTATAGGCCAAGGAGTGGGATAGCTGGGTCAAATGGTGTTTCCATTCCAAGCTTTCTGAGGAATCTCCACACTGCTTTCCAGAGTGGCTGCACTAATTTGCAACCCCACCAGCAATGTATGAGTGTTCCTTTTTCACCACATCCTCGCCAACACCTACTGTTGCTTGTATTCTTGATAATCGCCATTCTAATTGGGGTGAGATGAAATCTTAGGGTAGTTTTGATTTGCATTTCCCTTATTACTAGGGATGTTGAACATTTTTTCATATATCTGTTGATTACTTGTACATCTTCTTCTGTGAAGTGTCTGTTCATTTCCTTAGCCCATTTGTTGATTGGATTATTTGTATTCTTCGTGTAGAGTTTTTTGAGTTCTTTATAGATTCTGGAAATTAGCGCTCTATCTGAGGTATGGTTGGCAAAGATTTTCTCCCACTCTGTAGGCTCTCTCTTCACATTTCTGATAGTTTCCTTTGCTGAGAGAAAGCTTTTAAGTTTGAATCTATCCCAGTTGTTGATTCTTGCTTTTATTTCTTGTGCTATGGGAGTCCTGTTAAGGAAATCTGATCCTGAGCCAACAAGTTGAAGATTTGGACCTACTTTTTCTTCTATAAGATGCAGGGTCTCTGGTCTGATTCCGAGGTCCTTGATCCATTTTGAGTTGAGTTTTGTGTAGGGTGAGAGATAGGGGTTTAATTTCATTCTATTGCATATGGTTTTCCAGTTTTCCCAGCACCATTTGTTGAAGAGGCTATCTTTTCTCCATTGCATATTTTTGGAACCTTTGTCTAGTATGAGAAAATTGTATTTATTTGGGTTTGTGTCCATGTCCTCTATTCTGTACCATTGATCTACCTGTCTATTTTGGTACCAATACCATGCCGTTTTTGTTACTATTGCTTTGTAGTAGAGTTGAAGATCTGGTATTGCAATACCCCTGCTTTGCTCTTGCTACTGAGGATTGCTTTAGCTATTCTAGGTTTTTTATTCTTCCAGATGAATTTCATAATTGCTTGCTCTATTTCTGCAAGGTACATCATTGGGATTTTAATTGGAATTGCATTGAATCTGTATAGCACTTTAGGTGGTATAGCCATTTTGACGATATTAATTCTGTCTATCCAGGAACATGGGAGATCTTTCCATCTTCTAAGGTTTTCTTGAATTTCTTTCTTTAGTGTTCTGTAGTTCTCATTGTAGAGGTCTTTCACCTCTTTTGTGAGATTGATTCCCAAGTATTTTATTTTTTTCGATGCTATTGTGAATGGGGTAGTTTTCCTAATTTCTCTTTCTGAAGATTCATCACTTATGTATAAAAATGCATTGGATTTATGAGCATTGATCTTGTAACCTGCTACTTTACTGAATTCACTTATGAGTTCTAAAAGTTTTCTGGTGGAATTTCCAGGTTCCTCTAAATATATAATCATGTCATCAGCGAACAGGGATAGTTTGAGTTCTTCTTTTCCTATTCGTATCCCTTTAATTTCTTTGGTTTGTCTGATTGCTCTGGCTAGAGTCTCAAGGACGATGTTGAATAGAAGCGGTGAAAGAGGGCATCCCTGCCTTGTTCCAGTTTTTAGGGGGAACACTTTCAGTTTTTCACCATTTAGAATGATATTAGCCATGGGCTTAGCGTAGATTGCCTTTATAATGTTTAGGAATGTTCCCACTACCCCAATTTTTTCTAGTGTTTTGAGCATGAAGGGGTGCTGTATTTTATCAAATGCTTTTTCTGCATCTATTGAAATAATCATATAATTCTTAACTTTAAGTCTATTGATGTGGTGAATTACATTTATTGATTTCTGGATGTTGGACCAAACTTGCATCAAGGATATTGTTCTGAAGTTTTCTTTCCTTGATGTGTCTTTATCTGGTTTTCATATCAGGGTGGTACTAGCTTCATAGAATGAGTTTGGAAGCGTTCCCTCCTTTTCTATTTCATGGAATGCTTTGAGGAGTATTGGTATTAGTTCTTCTTTGAAACTCTGGTAGAACTTGACTGAGAATCTGTCTGACCCAGGGCTTTTCTTGATTGGTAGGCTTTTGATGGCTTCTTCTATTCATTGCTTGAAATTATATGTTTAAATTGTGTATGTCCTCCTGATTCAGTTTGGGAGGATCATATGTCTCTAGAAATTTGTCAATGTCTTTGAGATTTTCTATTTTATTAGAGTATAGATTTTCAAAATAGCTTCTAATTATGTTTTGATAGTCATGATATTTCCTTTTTCATCATGAATTTTAGTAATTTGAGTTCTCTTCTTTTCTTTGTTAGAATGTCTAAAGGCTTATCAATTTTGTTTATTTTTTCAAGGAACCAACATTTTGTTTTGCCAATTTTTAAAAATTCTTTCTTTTGTTTCAATTTCATTGATTTCAGCTCTGATTTTAATTATGTCCTGTCTTCTACTACTTTTGGTGTCGATCTATTCTTCTTTTTCTAGGCCTTTGAGATGTATTGATAGGTCATTTATTTGTTGACTTTTTATTCTTTTATTGAATGTGCTCCATGTGATGAATTTTCCTCTTAGTACTGCTTTCATAGTGTCCCAGAGATTTTCTTTGTTCTTGCTTAACTCTAAGAATTTTTTTTATCTCCTCCCCAATGTCTTCTGCTATCCATGCATCATTCAATAGCATATTATTTAGTCTACAGTTGTCGGAGCAGTTTCTGTTTTTTATTTCATTATTGATTTCTAATTTTGTTATATTATAATCTGATAGAATACAAGGTAGTCTCTCAATTTTTTGGTATTTGCTAAGAGTTGCTTTGTGTCATAACACATGGTGTATTTCAGAGAAGGATCCATATGCTGCTGAGAAAAAAGTGTATTCATTCACTGATGGATGGAATATTTTATATATATCTTTTAAGTCTAAATTATTGTTTGTATTATTGAGTTCTATGGTTTCTTTGTTCAGTTTTTGTTTGGAACATCTATCCAGTGGTGAGAGAGGTGTGTTAAAATTACCCAGTGTTACTGTGTTGTGGTCTATTTGATTCCTGAAATTGGGAAGGATTTGTTTGACATACATAGATGCTCCGCTGTTTGGGGCATAAACATTTATAATTCTCATGTCTTGTTGACTTATGGTTCCCTTAAGCGGTACAAAATGTCCTTCCTTATCCCTTCTGACTAACTTTGACTTGAAACCCACTTTATCTGATATGAGGATGGAAACCCCTGCTTTTTTACTGAGTCCTTGTGCATGGTATTTTTTTTTCCTATCCTTTCACCTTTAGTCTGTGAATGTCTTTTTCTCTGAGATGAATCTCTTGAAGGCAACATATTTTTAAGTCTTTTTTTTTAAATCCATTCTGCCAGTCTATGTCTTTTGAATAATGAGTTTAAGCCATTAACAGTCAGGGTTATTATTGAGATATGAATTGTATTCCTGGTCATTTTGGCTTATTTTTGGTTTTTAACTTGACTTGGTTTATCCTTTTTTTGGCTTTTCCTTTAGTATATTTCCTCCCTTTGCTGACTTACATTATTGTTTTTCTGTTCTTCCTCATTGGATATTTTGCTGAGTATGTTCTGTAGTGCAGGCTTTCTATTTGTAAATTCTTTTAGCTTTTGTTTATCATGGAAGGTTTTTATTTAGACATCAAATCTGAAGTTTAGCTTTGCTGGATATATGATTCTTCACTGGCATCCTTATTCTTTCAGAGTTTCAAATATGTTGTTCCAGGCCCTCCTAGGTTTTAGGGTCTGGACTGCAAAGTCTGGTGATATCCCTATTGTTTTCCCCCTATATGTAGTCTGATACTTTTCTCTCACGGCCTTTACAATTCTATCTTTATTTTGTATTTTGGGCATTTTAATTATAATATGGCTTGGCGTGGATCTGTTGTAATTCTGTGTATTTGGTGTTCAGTAAGCCTCTTCTATTTGATTTTCCATTTCATTCTTCAGGTTTGGTACATTTTCTGATATTATTTCATTGAATAGTTTGTTCGTTCCTTTGGTTTGTTTTTCTGTGCCTTCATCAATCCTGATCATTCTTAAATTTGGTCTTTTCATGGTATCCCATAATTCTTAGAGGTTGTGCTCATGATTTCTTATGATGTTCTCTGTATCTCAACTTTATTTTCCACATTAAATAATTTGTCTTTATTGCCTGAGTTTCTGTCTTCTAAGTTATCTAGTCTGTTGCTGATGCTTTCTATTGAATTTTTAGTTTGGTTTACTGTTTCCTTCATTTCAAGGACTTTTGTTTGTTTTCTGAATCTCTATATCTTTATTGAAATAATATTTTGCTTCCTGCATTTGCTCTTTTAACTGTTTATTGAAGTGATTATTCATTGCCTGTATTTGCTCTCTCATATCGCCCTTTACTTCATGGATCCTTTTAATTATGTACATTCCAAATTCCTTTTCCGGTATTTCTTCTACCATCCTGTCAATGGAGTCTCTTATTATAGCATTTCAGTTCGGGGGGGCCACTTTCTTCCCTTGTTTTTTTCATGTTGTTTGTGTATCTTCCCCTCTAGCAGTGCAGATCTGAGATGTTATGGTTTCTCCCCCCTATACGTTTATAGTGTCCCTGCAGGTTTCCAATACCTCACTTTTAAGGGGAAGATCAATATTAACAGCACACAATACAAACAGTATGCAGCCTTAGACGATAACAGTATTGTCATAATAAACAGAGAGAATGAGTTTAATTTTTATCTACAGTATAAGCAATAGGTTTCCAATGAGGTCTACATTTTATAATTGTGAACAAAATAATGCAGAGGGGTTTAGGATGTAATGTTAATGTGATAAATAGTGAGTATATAGAGGTACTAGATCATAGGAAGAGTGAAAGCAGGATCAAAATAGTTGTTAGCATGAGAAAAGGGAGAAAGAGACTCCAAGGAAATAGGTAAATAAGAGAAAAATAGAGTGAAAAAATAAAATAAAAAATCAAAAGTACAATTAAAAACTCTAGAGTTTAACTTTAATATACTATTCAAACCTCCCAATCTTTAGTAGCCCGATGCATGAGAGGTACTTGATAATGAGCTTCTAGTCTCCAGAAGGTGTCCCAGGATGGGAGCTACCCCACCTAAATATGGTGGCTTTGACTTTGGGAATAATCCAAGATTGCTATAGAAGCTTCTGAATACATTGGTAGATTGGGGACCGCAGGGCTCAGATTGGGCCTAGTGCTGAGGCTCCAGGTGGGTGGGCCTCATTAAGTTTTGAAATCAAGAAATGTGGGGCCTCCCAATTTATTCTTTTTAAAAATTCTTTTTTTCTATTCAGTGTCACTAGAGATTCTGTATGAGTTTTAAGATGAATATTTTATTTTTGTTGAAAAATGCCATTGAGGATTTAGTAAAGATTGCATTGAATCTGTAGATTGCTTTGTGTGGTACTGACGTCTTGACAATAGTAAGTTTTCAATCCATGAATACAATTGTCTATTTATTTGTATCTTCTTTAATTTTTTTCAGCAAAGTTTTATAGTTTTTAATGTATATATCCTTCACCTCCTAGGTTAGATTTATTACTAAGTATATTATTATTTCCTATGCTGTTATAAACTGATTTGCTTTCTTAATTTCCTTTTCAGATGTTCACTATTAGTTGTTTGGGAGCATTTTAAAATAATTATTGGACCTTGAATGTTTAAAATGAGTAAAACAGAATTTTCTTATACAGAACATCATTAAAACTCATCAATTTGGGAATATTGATGGCATATTATGATCATTCACTATGTGTAAGGCATTAAGTATTTGGCACGAATTCTTCTAATTTAGAACAATCCTAAATAATGTTTCCTATAACTATTCTAATTTCACAGATGAGAAAATTAAGGCATGGAGAGTAACTTGTTCAATATTACACAGGATGATACAGACACAGGAGTAGGAATAAAAGCCAACTCCTATTATGTTTGCATTAGCAATATAAGGAAAGTAGCTAATGGAAATTAGATTTTGTTCTGTTTACTGCTTCTTAGGAATAAATGTTCCCCACATTACTGGTAGTAAGAATTTAACCCAGGGCTTTATGCATGTGAAACACATTCCTCCTCACTGAACTATACCTCCAGCCCTTTGTACCTCAATTTTTTTGATACTGGGGATTAAAACCAGGGGTGCTTTACCACCAAGCTGCATCCCCGGTCCTTTTTTATTTTTATTTTTTCATTTTGAGACAATATCTTTCTACATTACTGAGGCCTCACTAAGTGGTCGAGGCTGGCTTTGAGCTTTCAATCCTCCTGCCTCAACCTCCCAAGCCACTGAGATTACAGGTGTGTGCCACAGTGCTCAGCTGTTGACTCACTTCTGATATAACAGGTGTGGGAAGAAAGGATGAGTCAATGTGGTTCTATTTCTAATAAATAGATGTGGAGTGTGGATGGAGGGAATTTTTCAAATATCAGCTAGGGAATAGAGCTGCTTAAAAGCATGTTTTGTGCATAGTCCTGCAATAAACATGGGAGGACAGATTCACAATAGCCAAGAAATTGGAAAAAAATCTTAGATAGATAGATAAGATAGGTAGAAAATGGGTTGGATTTAGGCATAAAAAAGAATGAAATCCTGTCATTTTTGATAATATGGATGGAACTCAAGATCATTAAGTGAATTCAGTCAGGCACAGAAAGACAAGCAACATTGTGGAATCTATAAAAGTTGATCTCATAGAAGTTGAGAGTACAATGGTGATTAACAGAGGCAGTAAGAGGAGGGGTAGAGAGATGGAGAAAAATTGACCAATGGGTACTAAGTTACAGTTGGTTAGGGGCAAAATGTTCTGGTGTGCTTTTGCGTGGCAGAGTGACTATAGACAAGAATGAACTGCACATTTCAAAAACTATAAGATCCATGTACAAACAGAGAAACAAATGTATCCCATTTGTTTACAATAAAAAAAACTATAAGATATTATCTTGAAAGTTTTTGCCATAGAGAAATGACAAATGTTTGGGTATATATATTTAATCTGATTTAAGCATTATACAACATATACATGTGTCAAAACATCACATTACACCATAAATATGTACAATTTTATGTATCTGTTAAAGTAAATTTAATTTGAATTTTAAAAAGTATATTTTGTTTTAGATGATGTGGTGAAGCTGAGCTTCTTTATTACTTCTCTTATAAAAAGCCAAATTACTGAAATTGAGGTGGGGAGGGGAATGAGATATTGTTGCAGCGTTGACTAAAAGTAGAAGGTCTATATCTATAAGCAGATACATTTAGTCTGAAGAAAGACACTCAGGCTGTGAGAATCTCTTTCTTTGGTATTAAATATGAGAGAATGGGACAAAGATCATTTGTGTACTTTTGTTTCCAATTTTACCCCCAACACCCAAATAAATAGGCCTTTTCTGTATTTTAGTTTTCTAATTAAATATGCTTCTCCATAAGTGCATGGAGCTGCTCTTGAATCAATTGATACACCCTGGTGGGCTGGAGGTCATTAAAATGAACTGACTCAAAATTACTCAAATTAGTCTAGAGATATTTTGAAAAAGCAAAAAAATCTCTTGTTATGTCTGTAAGAGAGACGATTTATGCATTGAGTGTAGGATTAGATTCTTATTGTTTTAGTTAACTTTTGCATCACTGTGACTAGTATACCTGACAAGAACAATGTAAACAATGGAATATTACTCAGACATAAAGAATGAAATTATGGCATGTGCTGGTAAATGGATGGAACTGGAGACTATCATGCTAAGTGAAATAAGCCAGTCCCAAAGAACCAAAGGCAGAATGTTCTCTCTGATATGTAGATGTTCACACATAATAAGGGTGGGGAAGAGAAGAATAGAAGTTCATTGGATTAAGCATACTACAGCGATGCAGCCACATCAATGTTTATAGCAGTTCAATTCACAATAGCTAAACTATGGAACCAACCTAAATGCCCTTCAATAAATAAATGAATAAAGAAAATGTGGTAAATATATATACAATGGAATGTTACTCAGCCTTAAAGAAGAATGAAATTATGGCATTTGCAGGTAAATGGATGGAACTAGAGAACATCATGCTAAGTGAAATAAACCAATTCCAAAAAACTAAAGACTGAATGTTTTTTCTGATAAGTGGATGCTGATCCATAGTGAGGTTTGGGTATGGAAGAATGAAGGAACTTTGGACTGTGCACGGGGAGTGAGGGGAGGTTTGGGGTGGTGGGGATGTGAAGGACAGTAGAATGAGACAGACATTATAATCCTATATACATGTATGAAAAAATAAAATAATATAAATAAATAAAATGGGCCTCTTCGAAAAAAAAGAAAGAAAAAAGTTCATCGGATTAGACAGAGGGGATTGAAGGGAAAGGAGGGAGAATGGAAATAGGAAAGGCAGTGGAATGAATTGGACATAACTTTCCTATGTTCATACAAATACATTACTGGTGAAACTCCACATCTTGTACAACTGCAAGAATGGGATCCTAATTAGAATAAGTTATACTTAATGTATGTATAATATGGCAAAATACACTCTATTGTCATGTATATCTAAAAAGAACAAATTGAAAAATAAAGCTTTAAGTTACCTCAAAAGCAAAAAAATGAAAGAAAAAACAGTGTAGAGGAAGAAAAGTTCATTTTGGTTCAAGGTTACAGAGGTTCAGTCCATGGTCAGCTAACTCCATATCTCTGAGCCTGAGGTGAGGCAGAACATCATGGCAGAAGAGCATGGCAGAGGAAAGCAGCTAAGGATGTGATAACTAGGAAAGAGCGAGAGCAAGAGTGAGAGTGAGAGAGAGAGAGAGAGAGAGAGAGAAGAGAGATATTGAGAGAGAGAAAGATCCCCTTGCCAGGGACAAACTATAAACCCCAAAAACAGATACCCAGTGACCTATTTCCTCCAACACACCCCATCTGCCAATGGTTACCACCTAGTTAATCATATCAGTGCATTAATCCACTGGTTATGTTAAATCTCTTATACTCTGATCATTTCACCTCTGAACATTTTTGCATTGTCTCACACATGAGCTGTTTGGGGACACCTCATGTCTAAATTTGCAACTCTAAAATTCTATGATTAGGTGCAATTAAAGAAGAAGAGTTGGTTTGAGGGTATGTGTAGCTAAGACCACTTTTCCCAAAAGAATATTGAATGCTTTGTTCATTTATTTAAAAAGTCCATATATTAACATAAAATTTAGCATAAACATTTGCTGAGAGACATTCTTGTGAGTGGTGTTCACTTATTTATTCAAAATATGTATTATGACTAACTATGTGCCAGGGTCTGAGGTAGGTGCTGGGCGACCTCATTGACCAAGTTATACTTGATCTTTGCCTGAAGGGATCTTACAGTTTAGTGGGGACAGGCCTACAAACAAGATAAATACAAAATTACTGAATAATAAGCTTGATATAAATTATGAAGTGTGTTACAAAGGAAATAACAAGGTGTGGTGAAAGAGGATGATTACGGTGGGGGCACTGAGGAGGGTCAGGCTTTCGTGAGATTACATTTGAGTTGAGATCTGGAAGATAAAAAGGAACCCACAAAGACAAAGTTTGGGAGGAAGGATATTGTTCTGGGAAGGTGAATAAATGCAATGCTTTAATGAAAGAATTCATTTGGCATACTAGATTTAAGTGTGGTGGAGGTGTGGTGGACAAGGGGCATAGTAGGAGAGGAGATTGGAAAGATAGGGATAAGGAATAAGGAATTTGTACTTATTAACATATTTTTATTATTTTAAATCAATCTCTATCCTTCCCTCCCCCTCTCTCCCTCTCTCCCCTGTCACCCTCCCCTGCATTTTATTCTCATTTAACCACTTAGGATTTTTTTCCCCTAAAATGTATGATAAGTCTTGAATAACTTTATGTCCTTTCATGGTAATATATGAAGGGAATATATGTGTGTGTATGTGTGTGTGTGTCTATGTATTTAAATAAAATTTTATTTATGGACACTGACCTTTCAATTTTATATAATTCCTATGTTTCACAAAATAGTATTCTTTAAAATTGTTCTTTGTTATTGGTGTATACTAATTATACAGAATAGTGAGTTTCATTGTGGCATGTTTATGCATACATAAAAAAACATCATTTGATCAATCTCATGCCCCAATATTTCCCATAATTTCCCCTTCTCCCTCCCCTGATCCCCTTCCTGTATAATTCTGGACTCTTGATTTCATAGAGTCCCTTTTTTGCATGTGTTTTTTCTTTCTAACTTCCATACATGAGAGAAGACATATAATTTTCTGACGTTTTTTGCTCAAAATTATGGTCTCCGTTACATCCATTTTCCAGCAGAAGTCACAATTTTATTTTTATTTATGCCTGAGTAAAAACTCTATTTGAGTATGTATGTATGTATAAAATATACTCACTTTCTTTTGGATAAATAGAAAATAGTTGTATAGCTGGATTATATTGTAGATCTATTTTTAGCTTGTTGAGGAACCTCCATACTGATTTCCATAGTGACTCTACTAATGTACATTCCTACCACCAGTGTATAACTATTGTTTTTTATCCTTATTCAACATTTATTATTTTTATTCTTGATACTTGCCATTCTAACCGAAGTGAGATGGAATCCTATTGTAGTTTTGATTTGCTTTTCCTTGATTTTTCAAATAAATATTGGCCATTTGTACTTACTTTGAGAAGTATTTTTTCTGTTCTTTTTTTCTATTTATTGATTAGGTTTTTTTATTTTTAATGTTAACTTTTTGAATTCTTTATTTATTCTGGTATTAGTCCTTTATTGGAGGAGTAAGTGGCAAAGATTTTTCTCCTCTACTGCTGGTTGTCACTACTGTGTTGTTTCTTTTGCTGTACAGAAATTTTTCATTTGCTGCAATTCCTTTTTACTGATTCTTTGTCTTATTTCATCAGCTACTGGACTCTGATTGGGAATTGCCTTCCTGTGTCTATATGCTGAAATGCTTCCCCTATTTCTTTTTCTAAGAGTTGGAAAATTTCTGGTCTTATAGACAGGACCAGAGTTAACTCACTTTGAATTGGCATTTGTACAGGGTGAGAGATGAGGATCTAGATTCATTTCTGCACATATGGATATCCAGTTTTGTTAGCACCACTTGTTAAAGAAGCTGTATAGAGGGAAAAGAGGGGTGGGAGGGGTGGGGGGGGAGGAAAAAAATAACAGAATGAATCAAACAACATTACCCTATGTAAATTTATGATTACACAAATGGTATGCCTTTACGCCATGTACAAACAGAGAAACAACATGTATCCCATTTGTTTACAATAAAAATAAATTAAAAATTAAAAAAAAGAAGCTGTCTTTTTTCCAATGTGTATTTTCGGCCCCTTTGTCAACAATCAGATGACTGTAGGTACGTTGGTTTGTTTTCTTGTATTCTATTATGTTCCATTGATCTAAATGTCTGTTTTTATACCAGTACCACTCTGACTTAGGTATTATGGC
Source organism: Sciurus carolinensis (assembly GCF_902686445.1). NCBI lineage: Eukaryota > Metazoa > Chordata > Mammalia > Rodentia > Sciuridae > Sciurus > Sciurus carolinensis. The sequence goes on from NC_062232.1 coordinate 45,492,960, forward strand.
TCCGTAGTATAATTTGAAATTGGGTATTGTGATGACTGCAGAATTGAACTTTGTGCTCAGAATTGTTTGGCTATTCTGGGTCTTTTATTTTTCCATGTGAATTTTAGGAATTTTTTTCTAGTTCTGTAAAGAATATCACTGGTATTTTGATGGGGATTTCATTATGTCTGTAGATCACTTTTTATAATGACCCTTTTAACAGTATCAATCATGCCCATCCATGAACTTGATAGGTTTTGCTACTTTGACAGTTCTTCAGTTTCTTTCTTCAGAGTTCTATAATTTTCATTATAGAGGTATTTCACCTCCTTGGATAGATTCACCCCTAGGTATTTTAATTTTTTGAAGATATTGTGACTATAATTGTTTTTAAGATATATTTTTTCAGCAGATTGATTATTGGTATATACAGAAACTATTGATTTTTATTAATTTTATTGGTGCATTGTAATTAGACATAATAGTGGTACACATGCCATATTTGCATAGGTACATAATGTAATTTGATCACTCTCTTTCCCAAGTACCTTCCTTTTCTTACCCCTCCCGATTCCCTTGATCCACTTGTATTAGTTTATTGATCTCCCTTTTATTATTATTATTATTATTTTAATTAGTATGATACATATATGTACAGGATAATATATGTATATATGATTCATTGTGGTGTATTCATACTTGGACCTAGCATAATTTGGTGAATTTCATTCCCCAATGCTTCCTCATGACCTCCAAATTTCTCTCCCTTTTGATCCAATTCTAGTGTTCTATTATCCTCCCTTCTATTTTCATGAGATCCCTTTTTAATTTTAATTTTTCTTTCTATATCTCCACATATGAGAGAAAATATTTGACATTTGACTTCCTGAGTCTGGCTTATTTCACTTAGTATGATGTTCTCTTCTTTCATACACTTACCAGGAAATAACATAATTTCATTCTTCTTTATGACTGAATAAAACTCCATTGTGTATATATACCACATTTTTTTATCCATTCTTCTATTGGTGGGCACCTAGGCTGGTTCCATAATTTGGCTATCATGAATTGTGCTCCTATAAACATTACTATATCACTGTAGTGTGATGATTTTAGTTCTTTTTAGTAAGTACCAAGGAGTGGAATAGCTGGGTCATATGTTGGTTCAATTCCTAGTCTTTTGAGTAATCTCCATACTACTTTCCAAAGGAGTTGTCCTAAGTTACATTCTAAGCAAAAATATATAAGTGTACCTGTGCCCCACATCATCATCAACAGTTATTGTTATTTATTCTTTATGGTTGCCATTCAGACTGGTGTGAGATAAAATCTCAGTATAGTTTTGATTTGTATTTTCCTGATTGCTAGAGCTGTTGAACATTTTTCATGTATTTCTTGGCCATTTGCATTTCTTCTTTTGAAATATGTCTATTTACATTATTTATTCATTTATTGATTGGATTTTGTTTCAGTGCTGGTTTTTGAGTTCTTTATACACTCTAGGTATTAATTTCCTGTTGAAGAGAGCTCCCATTCTGTAGGCTCTCTCTTCATGCTCTTAGTTGTTTCCTTTGTTATACAGAAGCTTTTGAATTTTATGCTATCCCATTTATAGATTCTTGGTTTTGTTTCTTGAGTTTTACGGGTCTTGTTTATGAAGTTGGTGCCTACATTAATATGTTAAAGTGTTAAGTATGTGTTTTCTTCTGTTAGTTGCAAAGTTTCTGGTCTAATTTTTAGATCTTTGATCCATTTTGAGTTGACTTTTGTGAAGGGTGAAAGATAGGGATCTAGTTTTATTTTTCTCCATTTTGGTATATGGTTTTTCTAGAACCATCTGTCAAAAATGCTATGTTTTCTCCAATGTATATTTTTGGCATCTTTGTTGAGGATTAGATGATTTGTATCTATGTGGATTTGTCTGTCTTATATTCCATTGGTCTTCATGTCTGTTTTGATGCCAATAACATACTGTTTTTGTTACTATCACTCTGTAGTATAATTTATCAGGCATTGTGGTCCCTCCAGCATCACTTTTCTTACTTAGGATTTTTGTGACTATTCTGTGTGTTTTATTCCTTCATATGAGTTTTAGGACTTTGTTGTAGTTCTGTGAAGAATGTCATTGGTATTTTCATAGGATCTCATTGAATCTGTATGTCACTGGTATTTTGATGGGGATCTCTTTGACTCTGTATATCACTGTTGGTACTATGGTCATTTAATGATATTAATTCTGTCTATCCAAGAACATGGGGGACTTTCTGTCTTCTGAGTTCTTCTTAAATTTCTTTCTTCAATGTTCTGTAATTTTCATTGTAATGGTGTTTCTCCTCTATGGTTTGATTTATTCTCAAGTTTTTTTAGGCTATTGTGGATGGAATTGGTTTCCTGATTTCTTTCCTGGCAGATTCATTGAGTATAGGAAAGCTATTAATTTTTTAATTATGTACTCTTATAATGAGATTTGTCCACTTGCTGGCTCTGAATTTGTTTTTATTTATGCCTTAATATTTCTTTAAGTATGATCTGTAGTGCTGGCTTTATAGTCATGGATTCCCTTAGTATATGCTTACCTTAGAAATATTTTTGCTTCTTTAATTCTGAAGGAAAGCTTTGCTGGATATTTTACAATATAGGTTGAAATTTATTTTCTTTCAGGGTTTGTTATACATAGTTCTAAGCTCTTCTGGTTTAAGAGTTCATGTAGAAAAATCAGAAGTCATTCTTATTGACTAACCCCTAAATATAACCTTTCCATTCTTCTCTTGATGCTTCTAAAATTCTATCCTTATTCTGTATATCAGACATTTTAATTATAATGTTTCATGAGAGGATCTTGTCTGTTTGTACTTCTGAATGTCTCCTGTATCTGGATTTTCATTCCCAAGGTTGAAAAATTTTTTTGACATTATTTCATTGCAAAGTTTATGCATACCCTTATCTCGTATGCACCTCAGTGATGATGATTCTTAGGTTTATTCTCTTAATGTTCCAGATTTCTTGAATATTCTGGTCATGGTTTCTTGTCATGTTTGCTTTATTGCTGACTATATTTTCAAGATTATATATCCTGTATTTAAGGCCTGGAAAATTGTCTTCTACCTGGTCTGGTCATAATGAATTCCCTCCATTTTTGCCTAACTTGCAAAACATTTATTTCTTCTCTATTTGTAAAGGATAGGTTTTCAAGATATAGTAGTTTTGACTGAAAGTTATTTGTTATTTTCAGAATTCGTAATATGTCATTCCATTTATTCCTGGCCTGTTGAAATCTACTTGAAGTATATTGGTGGTTCCCTTAAATGTGACATAGTTCTTCTGTCTTGCAGTCTTCAGAAACTTCTTTTTCTTCTATCAGTTGTATTCTAATGTGGTAGGTTAAGAATCTTTTCTGGTCATACTGTGTCTATTTGGGGTTCCATGGACCTCCTGTAACTGGATGTCCACATCTTTTCAAAGATTAGGGAAGTTTTTATCTATTATTACTTTAAATATGTTTCTATACCTTCCCCTTTATCTTTTCCTTTAAGTACCACAAAACACAAACATTTGTTCCTTTAATGGTGCCCTCCAAAGCTGTGAAGGTTATCTTCATTCTTCTTTTTTTACTTTTGTCTGACTGGGGTATTTCAAATGATCTGTCTTAAAAATTTAGATATTCTTTCATCTGCTTCATTTGATCTGTTATTAAGGCTTCCAACTGTATTTTTAAAGTTTGACTTATTGAGCTCTGTATTTCCAAGATTTTTGTTTGGTTCTTTTTCAAGATCTTTATCTCTTTCATGAATATCTTATTCATATCATGATTCATTTAAAAATTTTTACAACTATCTGTGTTCTCTTGAATCTCATTTGGCTTCTAGTAATATTCTTTAAAAATTCTTTATCAGACATCTTTTCAATATAATTTTCTTTGAGTTCTATTTCTAGAAAGTCATTGTGTTCTAGAGGTATCATATGACTTTATTTCCCTGTTTCTTATGTTTCTGTGTTGAGATTTGCATATCTGGTACATTCCTAGTCCCAAAGGGAGATGAGTGCATGCCCAGATGTAGCCCTCAAAAGAGAGGAACATGCTGCACATGGTATAGGAATAATGTGGCTGGTGAGAGCTATACAAGTGCCTGCCATCTTTTCTGGCATTGGTCAATGTCTATACATGGTTCACTACACCCTTTTCCCCCATGGACAAGTGCCCTGGTCTCAGTTCTCATGGGTGGCATTCTCTCTTTCCCCTTTGTGCTGAAATACCTCACTCATGAAGTACAGGATACTTAGTGGGTTTGGATGCGGGGGTTACAGCTTCTCTGCTTGGACATATTGGGTCAATGAGGATACATTTCCCCATGCTAGTGTGGTATGGTATATATTATATCCCAGAGATGGGGATATGTAGGAGTTTTTGACCCTTAAATTGGTATGAATTAAAATAATAGCTCCCTCTGAAGATGGTATCAGCCATAACAGTCTAGTCTCTGGGGTTGGTTGTGGGACAATGTGAATTCCTTGTGCAAAACAAAGGTATGGTGCAGATTACAGGCTGTTCCCCTAATTGATCTGTAAAACTATGATCATTGTGAAACTTTTTGTAGCTCGGATTGTCTGTGTCCATGGTGATGGAGATTGCTGGGATTCTCCTATTCAATCTTGCCCCTGCAGAGTAACCTCCTCCCCTAGCTGGGGAGACAGTATTGTATCTGTCAGGGTGTTTTCTCTTTCTGTGCTGTTGTTGCAGGTCTCAGAATCTCACAGTGTTCCGATTTATCTTTTTGGGTCCCAAAATTCTTCTATAGTAACTCACCTCATAATGCAGTGATCCAGATGTTGCTTTGGTTTTTCTTTGTGGAAAAGAAGGTAAATGCCGGCATCTGTTATGGACCATTTTGGAACTCCTAACATTGGTATTTTGTGATACATTTGTGAAATATCACTGAGGGGTGGTTCTGATTACTTCCTTTCTTATACAACCAGCATAGAATCAAGTCTACCCATCTTTTTTCTTAATTCCTACTCATCTTTCTGGGTCTTTGTGTGGGGGGATTAGCAATTACATATCATTTCTTCAGTGCAACCTGCTCAGACACTTGGACTAGGTCAGGTCTTTCTGTGATTCATTCTTACTGCACATTGTACTTCACATGTGTAGAACTTACAAAATTATAAATGGTCAATTTGTGCTATATTTAGTATCTATCTTCCCCATTAGTCTGTACCTTACATGAAAACTTGGATCATTTTTGTTGCATTCATCAAAGTGCCTAACATTTTTTTCTGGCACATGTTTGACAGAAAATATTGATTGAACAAATGAATAGGGATCCTGTAGGATATTTGGGTTTTAAAAGGAGTGGATGCTCAATAAATGTTTGCTTAATGAATAAATGAGTCAATATATAGATTAAGACTACAGGTTTTATTTTCTAAGTTGCTATGCTACTCCTACAAACTGTATCTTAGCCCAATAATTAACTTCAGTCCTCTTCACTCCCATGGCTTTAAAGAATCTGTAAAACCATTAGTCTAATTAAAGCAAAGCATTATTTTCAGATATCTAATTGAAATTCATATTTTATGTGTATGTGTATTATATATAACTGGTATGTAATGTAATTTATATATTAATCTCAGAATACCAGGCATGTAAAAAAGAAATGTAGAATATCTAAGTATTACAAAAGGGCAGGGTATGTGAAATAAAGAAAGTAAAGAAGGAAGGAATACAAAATGAACTTGGAGGGATAGGAGTAATTGAAATAGAAACTATTCATTGGTTTTAGATTTCCAAAATTACTTCTTTCCTTTATTTCCCTGACTGTACAGAACCTTTGCAGTAGAGCCTTTGTAAAATATCTGAATATCATTCCGTGAACATTGGGAAGCTTTGGAAAATAGATTCTGATCAAGGGGTGCTGAGCCCAGTAGGATTCAAAAGAAAAAGCCTCTTCCTCTGTTTATTGAGAGAACAGGAACACGTATGAAACGAAGAACAATTCAAGACTGTATATGATGAAAAATAAAATCGCATGGTAACATTATCATTGAAAAGTACTAGAAAATATGATTTAAAAAAAACACTCATTTCTGAATATCTTTGCCACTCATACTTCAGATAGAGCACTAATTTCCAGAATATATAAAGAACTCAAAAAACTCTACATGAAGAATACAAATAACCCAATCAATAAATGGGTAAGGATATGAACAGACACTTCACAGAAGAAGATCTACAAGCAATCAACAAACATATGAAAAAATGTTCACCATCTTTAGTAATAAGAGAAATGCAAATCAAAACTACCCTTAGATTCCATCTCACCCAAATTCAAATGCAATTATCAAGAATACAAGCAACAATAGGTGTTGGAGAGGATGTGGGGAAAAAGGTACACTCATACATTGCTGGTGGGATTGCAAATTAGTGTAGCCACTCTGGAAAGGAGTGTGGAGATTCCTTGGAAAACTTGGAATGGACCCACCATTTGACCCAGCTATCCCACTCCTCAGCCTATACCCAAAGGACTTAAAATCAGCATGCTACAGAGATACAGCCACATCAACGTTCATAGCTGCTCAATTCACAATAGCCAGACTGTGGAACCAACCTAGATGTCCTTCAATTGATGTATGGATAAAGAAACTGTGATATATATATATATATATATATATATACATATACATATATACATGTATATATACTTTATATATATATATATACAATGTAATATTACTCAGCTATAAAGAATAATAAAATTATGGCATTTGCAGGTAAATGGATGAAATTGGAGAACATCATGCTAAGTGAGATAAGCCATTCTCAAAAATCCAAAGGACGAATGACCTCACTGATAAGCGGATGATGACACATAATGGGGGGGGTGGGAGGGTTGCAAGAATGGAGGAAGGAGGGACTGTATAGTGGGAAAAGAGGGGGGTGTGAGGGGTGGGGGGGAAGGAAAAAATAACAGAATGATTCAAACATCATTACCCTATGTAAATGTATGATTATGCAAATGGTGTGCTGTTACTCCATGTACAGACAGAAACAACATGTATCCCATTTGTTTACAATAAAAATAAATTTTAAAAAACCCCTAATTTCTATTTAGATATTTTTGATTTGCATCTATGGCTTATTTTTCTTGTATTTTTCAACCCCCTTATTGGTGATAAACTTTAACAACTTGGTTAATTAGAACAAATTAAAATTTTTTTAAAAATGAGAAAAAAAGATTTATATAATTTCTTACTATTGGTTTAGTTGTCATGCATGTTTCCTCTTCCTTATGTATATTTTACCTTCTTCCATTTCCCTTTTAGCCTGCAAGTCATTCTCTGACAGAAGAACATCAGAAGGAGTAAAATGGAAGGTGAGGAATAATTTCTCCTAATGTAATTTATCAATTTTATATAATTGACTTTATGTAGCTTTTCTTTCCTCATCTCATTCTGAATATCACTAAAGTATGTCCTTTCTCTTACCCATATATTATTTTTGCAAGTCTTGATGCATTTGAGGCCTTATCAATTCTACACCTTTGAATGATGGAGGAAGAGGCAACACCAATTTCTTTTTACATTAAAATAGAGAGGAAAATACCTGGATCAGAGATCAGGAAAGGAGAGATTAAGTAATTTGTAGAAAATAAAATAACAGCTGGGCACGGTGGCACACACCTGTAATTTCAGTGGCTCAGGAGGCTGAAGCTGGAGGGTTGAAAATTTAAAGTCAGCCTCAGCAAGTTAGTGAGGCTCTTAGCAACTTAGTGAGACCCCTCTCAAAATAAAAGAAATAAAAAGGGGCTGGGGATGTGGCTCAGTGGTTAAGCATCCTGGGGTAAATCCCTGGTACCAAAGAAAAAAAAAGAAAAGAAAATGATAATTACCTCATAAGAGTTATTATGAAAGTGACTCAGTTAAGTCAATACATACTGAATATTTGGAATGAAGTCGGGCACATAGTAAATGCACAATAAATGCTGACAAGTGTTGCTTGGATTATGATGATGATTGTTGTATCAATGAATGTTCCAGCTGAAAACATATGCCCTGCTTATATTAAGTAATTTGGGTAAAGTTTATTACTGAAACTACTTACAAAATTGTGAGTAAGGGATAGAGAAAGGACAAAGTATAGTATAATATTCTAAGCATATTCTTAGGAAGTGCTGTTACTCCAAGGTCTAAAGGGGAGTGGTTCTAGGAATCACATGATTCGTAGAATTATGAGTCGGTACAGCTATTAAAGAGTGCCACTTCGCAGAAGCTATGATATTTAGTTAAAGGAAGCAGCCATCCTGCAGTGATCTTGCACCGTGGTAGCTTAGAAAATAAGTATGTCAACCTCTCTCACTCTAATCTCATGCTGGTGTTTCTCATTGGCTAAACACTTAGCAAAGCTAGAGATGGGGCACATGTTGATGAAGTATACAAAAACTAACCTTTAGGAACACAAAACAGAGTGAGGAGTGAATCTGAAGGACAAAACAGAAGATATCAGTACAATCATGAATCTAGGTATAGAAAACAAGTTGTGAGGTATCTTTGGTGTGACCAGGTAATTTTGGGCATGCCTACAGTTTTCTGTGGAAGGTATGTATGTTAGTCCGAAAATCAAAGTCATCTCCCTTGCTTTAGGTTTAAATTAATGATCTCAACCAAGGATACTGCCCTAATGAAAGTCTCTTTCTATCTTTATACCATTTTTACTTGTTTTTCTTCGGACCTTTTTCAGTCCCAGTGTCAGACCTCTACTGAAAACTTTCATGTCATTTTAAGGGAGCAGATGGCTGAGAAAGAAAGTAGAAGTTCGTTTCACCAGTTTGTACTAAAAAAAAAATAACTCAAGTTTAAATAGTTGACCTTGCCACCTTGCACACCTCTCTTCCACTACCACTATTTCTTCTGCCACTCCACTCTATTACTAAGGAACAATAAGATTATATAACATTAAGAGGTAAATTGATTTCTTGGAAATCAGGAAAAGTCTGTTGAGGAAAATTCCATTTGAGCTAGACTTTTATATTAGCCAGTTTTCTGTTAATATAATGAAATACCTGAGGTTGGGTATTTTAACTCACAATTCTAAATGTTCAAGGGCATGGCACTGGTATCAGCTTGGCTCTAGTGAATGCCTCACAGCAGATGGCATTACAGTTGTGGGAGTGCATACGAGTGGGAAAGATCATACGGCAAGGCAGGAAGCAGAGTAAGGGGACAGGAAACAGCCTTGCTCTTTTATAATAACTGGTGAGAATTAAGTTGATCCCACAAGAACTGTCCTAATCCCTTCCAGGGGCAATTGTCCCAGTGACTTAATTAACTCCTGCTAGGCCTTACTTCTTATGGGTCCCACCACCTCTATCAGAGTTCCAACATATTATCTTTTGGGGTACACAGTTAAAGCATATCCAAACCATAGAAGAATGGATATATGCTTTTGACATGTGGAATCATAAAGTATTCTAGTGGGAAGGAACAACATGGACAATAGAATAGATTTAAGGATGTGTGGGGTTCTTTAGAAATTAACTCCTTGTCCAATATGTCATTCTCTAGCCTGACTCCGCACCACACAAATGCAAACCATAATTGTGAGTTTGGTCTATATCTTTGCCTAGTCCATTTTTTTAAATTAATTGGTTCTTTTTAGTTATATGTGACAGAATTCGTTTTGACCTAATTATAAAAGCATGGTGTCTTGTCCATTTTTAATATTTTTACATACCTACATATGGATTGTTAAGCAATATATGGTAAGTTCCTTGTGTATACTCTTAAATTAATATCCTAAATTAAAACATGTTGCACCTATTATTCTACATCTATTCTTTTCCATTCAGATTGGAGTTATTGCCATCTAGTCAGGTTAATATATATAAACCTTGTTCATTCCTCTGATATTCACTTGTATGACTATGCTACATTTGACTTATTTATTCTCCTATTGATTGATATTAGGTTGTTTAAAATTCTAAAATGTTCACTAGCCATATGAGAAATTCAAATTAAAACCAAAATGCAATATCACCTCATACCTATTAAAATAGCTTTTTTAAAAAAGATAACAAGTAGTGGTAAGTATATAAAGAAAAGGAAAGACTGGTGCACTGGTGGTGGGAATTTTAATTAGGCAGTTATTATGGAAAGCAGTATGGAAATTCCTCAAAAAATTAAAAATGGAACCACAGTATCGTCCAACAATCTCATATATCATATATGAGATTATATATATGATATATATATCCAGTATATGTATGTAAATGTGTGTATGAAATAAACTACTATATTGAGATACATGCACTAACATGTTCATTTATTGTAGCATTTTTCATAGTAGCTAAGATATGTAATCTAAGTGTCCACTAAAGGATAAATGGATAAAAATGTGGAATATACCTACAATGATATACTATTTAGCCATAAAAGAAGAAAATTTTGTCATTTGTGACAATATGAATGAATTTGGAGGACATTTTATTAAATGAAATACATCAGGCACAGAAAGACAAATACCACAAGATCTCACTCATGTGGAATCTAGAAAAATTGAATTCATACAAGCAGAGAGGAGAATGGTGGTTACTGAGGTCTGGCAGGTGAGTGGATCATGGTGGTTGGGGAGATGTTGGTCAAAAGTTCAGTTAAATAGGAAGAATAATTCCAAGAGATCTATTGTACAACATGGTGAGTATCTAGTAACAATCAATCTATTGTATTCTTAAAAATGGCCAAGGGAACTAGGCCACACACAGGTAATTATATTGACTCAGGAGGCTGAAGTAGGAGGATTGCAAATTCATGCCAGCCTTAGCAACATAGAGACTCAGTTTAAAAAGTTAAAAACAAAAGTAATAAAAATAAAAAGGACTTGGGATGTAGCTGTGTTAAAGTTCCTTAGGTTAAATCTCCAGTACCCCACCCCTACAAAAAAAAATAGGCTATGGGAATAGATTTTAAGTTTTAAGAATTAAATGTTCCTGTCACAAAAAATGACACAAATGTGAGACAATTCATGATATAATAAGCTTCATTGAACTATATCACAATGTATACGTATTTCAAAACATGTTGTATACAATAAGTCTATACAGTTATTTGTCAAATAAAGATTTAAGAAATGTGTTTTTCCAGATATATCTGTGCAAGAATATTTCTATAACAGAGATTCTTAACCTTTTTGTGCTATGTATTTTTTTGAGAATCTGGAGATGTTTATGGACCCATTCTCAGAAAATCATTATTCAATACATAAAGCACAATGCCTCAAATTACAAAGAAACCAATTTTATGAAAATATATTTATCAAATTATTTTTAAAATTGTGATATAAAAAAGTAATTCTTTTTTATTTTTGATACCAGGATTGAACCCAGGCCACATCCCCAGCCCTTTCTTTTATTTTATTAGAGACAGGGTCTCACTGAATTGCTAAGGGTCTTGCTAAGTTGGTGAGGCTGGGTTTGAACTTGTGATCCTCCTGCCTCAGCCTCCCAAGTCACTGGGATTACAGGTGTGCGCCACCATGCCCGGCATGATTCTTTTTAAAATTCGTTAAATAGTAAGACCTATTAGTGGGTCTAATAGCTATTGTAATTTAAAAATACCAATGAGTGTAAAAATATTCTCTGCACAAATACTTAGAATTAATGTTAGTGCAAAGATATATGTATTCATAATAAAACTGACTTTTTGCCTACATTCCTTATGAAAATAAATGCTGTACTTCAGTTAGTGCAAACAAAGTTGTTTACTTTCCATCCAACATCATGGATCCCCTGAAGGCCTCCAGACCTCAGGTTAAGAATATCTACTTAAAGTATGTACTCAGGAGTAGATCTGCTGGGTCACAAGATTGCACATTTTCAGCCTGAATCACTCATCAAAGTGGCTGCGCTGGTTTTTACCCCCATCAGCAGTGTTTGAGAATTTGTTTTATTTCACACACTCAACAATCCTTTATGTTGTTTTTCATTTTGATGGGTTAATATTTCAATGTTGTTTTAATTTGAATTTCCTTGATAACAAGTGAGGCTAAATATCTTTTCATCTGTTTACTGACCATCTGTCTTAATCTGGTATACTGCCTTTATCTATCTTCTATTAGGTCACTGAAGATTTGAGGAAGGAAAATGAAACAGTCTTTGCCCTTCTCAGTAGAACTTTTCTAGCTCTACCATATTCTGACTTAATAGAATGTTTTGAGTTTTCTCATTTTGCTAAAACTCCAGGTGGGTGTGTTCAAGCAAAGTGAAGGCCATAGTGGTGGATACATATATTTCTCAGCTGCAAAGGAGGAAGGGGTGAGTAGCAACAGAAAAAAATAGTGGAAAGGTTGTTGTAATAGCTAACAAGGATATAAACAAGGACAGTAGCATCTTTGATGATAGAAAGAAGGGCACTAATGTAAGAGAAGTTTTGAAGAAAGAATGTTTAGGATTTCTCTTGAGAAGGTAGAAAATTATGAGTCAAAACGAAGGCCACAGAAATGTCTTGGAAATAGGGGAGAGTTTTGCCTTTTCAGTCTCTGTTCCTTTAAAGTAAGTATATAAACTCTCTTAAACAGCATTCTCTTTTCCAGACTGTGTGTGTGTGTGTGTGTGTGTGTGTGTGTGTGTGTGGTGTGTAAAATAAGTAACTAACAAAGAGAAGCTCTAATTACAAAGGTAAAGTTTTTAAAGCTGTTGCTTCTAGAGTTCCATGCAATGTCAGCTCAATTTTTGCTTGTTGTTGAACCTGATCTTTGGAACTTGCATTCAAACTTCAGCTCAAGTAGTTGTAGCTGTATAATCTTGGGCAAATCACTTTTCCTCACTGCATTTATAGTCACAATACTAGCACTTCCCCAGAATTATTGTGAGGTAATAAGGCAGCATATGTAAAGTACATAGTATATGCCTACCATAATGTGAATAGTTCGCATATTTGTTGAATGTATCAATCAAAATTGATATTCTTGTGGCCAAAGCCCTGGAGGCTACCCTAGTAATTTGAAGTTTTAAAAACTATTAATTTCCTTTCTTCTATTTTAATTATTTTAAAAAGTAATAACTCTTGGTGAGGACATATTAATTTTTAATTTCCCAGACTTTATGAATGGTAAAAACATGCCATTCATTCCTTATGCCAGATGAAAAATTACTAGAAATTATAAGAATTCACATAAATGCTATATCCATGCACTCTTATAAGTGCTTTACATTAATTAGGCCAAGGAATCTTCATTATGAACTTATGATATAGGTGATATTATTATTCCCACTTACATATGGGAAAATAAACTAAGGCATAGAGGAGTTCATTAACATACCCAGCATCATACAAATATTTGTGTTCCTGTGTCTGCATTTTAGCCACTTTACTCAGAGGGGAATGACCTGCCTCATTCTACACAATTTTAGTGTTAGACAAATTTTCAAATTAAGTTTCTCATTTCCTTCAGTTGCACAAGGAAAAAGTTGGACTTTAAGTTCATTTTTCTTGTTAGTTCCTTTACCTTGTAAGTTTTATAGTTATTTTAAAATAGTATTTTAAGTGAAATACCATGTGGTTATATTATAAAATAAAACTTTTCATAATGAAACATTTTTAAAAGTGTATTAGTTCATTGGGAAAGGCCAGTGGAGGATTGGGAAGAGATAGATTATATCTTTAACATTTGGTTTTAAAATCAAGTAGGTTTTTCTATTATGGAAAATACCAAAGTGTCTGGCCTAGAAATCTATTACCTACTTTCAATCTCAGTCAGTCCTGCCTAAAGGAAATAGCAGCAGGACTCATAAGAATAAGTTTTCATTTGTTATTAATTTTTTCCTACAACACAGAAGCAGACTCTGGAAAGCTAATATTTGGGACCTAGCAAGCTCACAGGCATACTGGGACTGTGATAGTGTATACTGGGAGTGTGACCTTACAGAGCTGAAGCAGGTTTCCAAACACAATGGCAGTGAGCCCAGAACAGAATCTCTTTCCTTGCCCTGTCAAAAGCTCCTGGCCAACACTGAAATGTTTCCTTCTGCACTGGAGGAAGCAAAGGGAATACTAAGCCTTTCTGACAAAAAGAGAAGTATATGTATGCAGCTGGTATGAGGGAGAAGAGAGATTAGGGAAGGGGCTTAGACTGACACGATGGTTGTGAGGTACAGAAAAGATTGCTGTGCCATAAAAAGTGAGCAGGCAGTTCTCCCAGTGTACTGGGAATAATGGTGGTGATGGTATATGTTTGCTAGTGGGTTAGATTTTTTTGAGGGGTGGTAGTGATTATTACTGTCATAATCTTTAGTGGAATGGATAGTCCCTTTCAGTTATATAGTGTAACCCTTTATTTAATTCTCTTTTTAGTTCAAAGTAAAAGAAAGATTGTTTTCTTTAAGTAACTGAAATAAAGCTGAATGGAAAAAATGGCATTCATTTTGGCTAAAAGAGTAGAGTCTTATTTTTTTGTTGTTGTACCTTTGCTTACTATACCTGTTCCTACTCAAATACATTTTAAAATGATTTATTCATTTTTATTAATTTTAATTTCCATTTTATTAACTACAAATGAAAATATGCTACTTAGAGGAAAGAAAGAAATCTATCTTTAATATAGCTCTAAGTGGAAACGATAGTGAAGGCTTTCATTTTCTTTTGTGTGTGAGTGTGTCTGCTGGATAGAAAGGAGAATGCAATTGCTGATTAAAACTGAATTATCAGGGCTGGGGAGATAGCTCAGTCGGTAGAGTGCTTGCCTTGCAAGCACAAGGCCCTGGGTTCGATCCCCAGCACCCAAAAAAAAAAAAAAAAAAAAAAACAAAAAACTGAATTATCTTCTGTGGCTAAGTTTAATGGTTTGGTGTTTATGGAAACTTGTATTGCCTAAGTTTCTGGTGAGGGAAATATACATATTATACACTGATTTATTATGCATATGTATGAATATTTTCAGTTGAACCATATGAAATTGCCATTTTTGTTGGTTAAAAATATTGTTGATTATCAGCAAGTCTGTATTACACTCTGTGTGTGTGTGTGTGTGTGTGTGTGTGTGTGTGTACATACACATGCACATGTTTGAAGGAGAGAGAGCAAGAGCAAGAGACAAATGAGATTTGGAGGGGAATGGAGAGAGAGAGGAATGTGTGTGTTTGGTATATGTATGTCCTAATAAAAGTTACAAATTGTAGGAATCTATGTATCTATATTCAGGAAGGATTGTTGTACAACCATATGATGGCACTAATTGTGGAGTTCATTGAGTTTCTCCATAAGCCATCTCAGAAAGGTGGCAAATATTCTGCTTTTCATATGTTTCTAAGGAAGTTAGTTAAATCACTTCTCACTCAATTTCAGTGATTTTTGGGTCTGACAATCTTTACTCTCCAGATGTTTTGGTCATATGTGTAAGCTGAATCCTTATAGTGCTATTTAAATCTGTTCAATCTGCTTTGAATTCTGTATTCCTAACAGAATAAGAAAGGAAACAACTCATCATCATAAAAAGTAATAATAGTAATCTGTATATGGCAGTTAATCTTGTGACTACAAAGGAAAAATTAGTAATGGATTACATAAATATGACCAAATCCTCTCAGATAGTTCACTTGTTATAAAACCCAGATTTTTTACTATTATTATTGACTGTTATTAAGCTACTTCTTAGTCTTTTGTTTCTCTTGGAGAATGAACTTTTAGAAAACCATGGTTGCTGTTTTGAAATCTTGCTTTCAGAGAGTATTAAGAATATCTAGTTACAAAATGACTTCTTTCTCATCAAATTGCTCGTTTACTATTTCAAAGGTTATTTGATTATCTTGATTAACATTAAGCCAAGATATTGAGCACTCATTGTGTGCTTCAAACCATTCTAAGTTCTATGTTCTGGATGTTTGGTAATACTTTAATAGTCTCCATAGTGATATACTTTTGAGAAACAATGGTCAAAAGCAGATGTGGACACATAAAGTTAGTGACAAGGCTTATATGGGACAATGAAGTCCTGAGTCCAATTTTCTTCTATGCATATGTATTTTTAGAAGTACTAGTAGGATTTAATGGCATTTGATTCAGAATACCAAGGAATAACAATACTGTACAGTAGCCCTCCTTGTTACAAATTTCCTGAGGAAAAATACACTGGAAACAATGGTAACAAATTAACACATAGGCAGATTAATTCCCCCTGAATTCTGGGAGAGAACTGTGGTAGGTCAAGCTGGATATTATGGTTCATTTCAGAGGCCTTATGGGACCTGTTTACCTCTAACTTAACACAAACCTGAATCTCAGACCCTTACTTGAGATATATCTGCAGTAGAACATCAGATTTCACAGATGAGCCTGATTAGTAGAAAAGAATGGACAGCTGACTACGATCATGTACTTATGTATCATGGAATCTTACCAGTCAGATAAGTATTCATTCCTCATAAGACAGAATTTAGTGGTGACTGGGGAGAGCAACAAAGGGTTTTTAAGTACTATCTCTGTCATTCTAGAATTGTGCATGCACTAAATATGAAGGGAATTAAAACAGCACTTTAAACATCAGCACACAGTCAGCTGGGGGTGCTGTTTAGGACAGCAACTTAGAGAAGACAAGAGCACTGGTATCAGAAAGGGCAGTATAAGGCATGCTATGGATTTGAGTGTTTAAAAACATCATGCTTCAGCAGTGCAGAACATGCTTAGAAGAGAGACTAGCTGCAGGAACACTATTGGAAAGCATTTGTAATAGTCCAAATGAGAAATAGACTAGAGTTTGAACTAAGAAGAAAGGTCAATTCTAAATATATAAATGAAGAGATTTAGTAGAAATTGGTGAGGGAAGGGAAGAAATAATGGTGACTTCCAGAATTCTGACCTGAACAATGGAATAGAAAATGGTACCAAAGAAAGAGCAATTTTCAGTGTATGGATTTAGTATCAGATATTTCATTTCCAAATATACATGCTGAAATACTTCTGGGACATTCAGTTAGATGGCATATGTAAATACGTATTACATGCTATTGATCACCTTACCATATTACAGAACTAAAAGGCTTTCTCTATCTCTCCTCCCTTACCTATAAGCCTAACTTGCTTCTTCCCCACTGAAATAATCACAATTCAGTGTGCTCCTCCATATCACAGGACCTTTGTAAATATCTTTCCCTTTGTCTCAAATGACCCCTTTCTCCAGTCAGAATATGCATGTTATTCTGATTTGCTAATATTTTATTGTAGTAGGGAATACTTACATAAAAAGTATGGAAATTATATATGCACAGCTCAATTTTCTTAAATTAAACATACCTGTGTAATCTATATCAGACAAAAGAAACAGAGCAGTATCAGCCTCTCAGAAACCCCTACTACTTTCTTCTAGTTACTACATCCCAAGTAAGATCACTATGCTGATTTTTATCATCATAGATTAGTATCATTTTTTATGAAAATTTATATAAATGGAACCATATGGTATGTACTCCATTGTATCTAGCTTATTCACTCAACTTTATGATTTTAACATTCACTGATGCTGAAATAGTTTGTCCTTTTTACATTACTTAATAGTGTTCCACTGTGTTTCTATACCATAACTTATTTAAGTCATGGACATTTAAGTAGTGTTCAGCTTGGGACTATTGTTAATAAAGCTGTATGAAATTTTATGTACATAGTGGAGTTTTGTTCCATATGCACACAGTTGTGTTGGTTATATATAAAGTAGTTGAATTACTATGTCATATGCTATGAACATGACTAATTTTAGTCAGTACAGGCAAATATATCTATAAACTGGTTATACTGAACCAATCTCCCCCCAGATCCAAGAATGCTGCTTCTCCCTCTTATGTTTTGGATAATTGAATAACAAAGATGTCAGTATTATGCTCTATATCAGGAAATTCAAAGTTTGGAAATATTATTGAATAGGCAAGTAAGTAATATTTTAGGTTGATATCTTATAAAGTATGGAATCCGACATCAGATGTAAACGTGAATATATGATCACCCCACCTTGGCACTGAGCTTGGCCAAAGGAATAGACTATAGGTCTATGGCTATTCCTCAGAAACATTTGTGGACTCAATTAGGAAATGAGAATTGGATAATTGAGGTTCCCAAAGATCCATACAGAGAGCATAGAGTAAAATATACCAGGGTGGAAAAAATTCAAAGCAGGCATTAACTATATTCAACTATAATTATTAAAGAAAACCAAAGTGAAACAAACAAAAAAACCTCAACTAAACTATTTTAATTTAAGAATGCTATATCTGAGAAAAAAGAACACTATATCTGAGTTGTCACCAGTGACAATGGTAGAGTAACAACTTTCAGAATACCTTTCATATGTAAAAGCAATGTGAATGGTGGGAAAAAATGAAATGTTTTCAGCACTCTAAGAATTAACCTAAGGCTTACGGAAATCCA
Organism: Sciurus carolinensis; assembly: GCF_902686445.1. Classification (NCBI taxonomy): domain Eukaryota; kingdom Metazoa; phylum Chordata; class Mammalia; order Rodentia; family Sciuridae; genus Sciurus; species Sciurus carolinensis. Next base: position 45,511,338 of record NC_062232.1, read on the forward strand.
TGGAGCATTTATTAAAGAAAAATATTTAATTTTTAGTAAGAGCAATGAGTTTTATAGCATTTTAATGTGTCCTATTTGCATGTCCCCTCCCTAGCTCTACAGTAGCCTTGAAAATCAGAAGTGTGCAATCAATGAGACTAGCAATATGGCAGCAACTAGAGACAACAAAATGGGGTGGGTACTTATTTAGCCATATTACCAGAAAATTGTTGTTATACAACCTTTTTGCTCTTTTTGACTCTCTGGAAAATCTCATGTATAAGTCTGGTCTTCAATTTCCCTAGAACTTCGCCACAGTCAATATTCTATTTCCTGGGGTATTTGTCAAAAATAATCAGAAAAAATATTTAACATCATAGCCACCTGAGAAGATAGATAAGCATAGAGTCAAACAATAGCTTAGCCAAAAAGCTTAAAAGGAAAATGTGGGGAATGAGATGTTTGTAGGAATGTTGATGGGTGTATAGTAAAGGTACAATAATCAAAAGATCAGAGAGAGAATTGAGATTTATGAGTGAAGTATTTGTATATTATTGATATTAGTAAAAAAATAGAGTAGGGCTGGGGAAATAGCTCAGTCGGTACAGTGCTTGCCTTGCAAGTATGAGGCCCTGGGTTTGATCCCCAGCATCGCAAAAAAAATAAATAAATTTTAAAAATTTTAAAAAAGATTTAAAAAAAAGAGTAAAAGAAATGACAAAGGAATTAAGTGGGTATGTTGCAAATACTTAAGAGAAAAGAAAGTAGTAATGGAAAAAGAAAGACATAAAACATATAGAAAACAGAGTAAAATAGCAGATATGAATCCTACCTTATGAGAAGTTACATTAAATTTTAATTGGTTAAATATGCCAACCAAAAGATAAAACTTGACAGAATGAATTTCAAAAATGTGGTTCAACTTTATGTTCCCTATAAGACACACACTTTGGATACAAAGGTACAAATAGGTTAAAATAAAAGTATGAAAGAAGGCATTATGCAAACCATGACCAGAAGTAGCTATTTTAATATCAGACAAAACAGGTTATTTTTTTCTAAACAGGATTTGAGGCAAAAATTGTTACTAGATACAAGTAACATTTTATGAGGCTGGGATTATGGCTCAGTGGTAGAGCACTTGCCTAGCATGTGTGACACACTGGGTTCAATTCTTAGCACTGCATATAAATAAAAATAAAAGGTCCATTGGCAACTAAAATGATATTTAAAAAAAACCAAAAAACATTTTATGATGATTAAAAGGGTCAGTGCCTCAAGATGATATAATAATAAGTATATGTTCATCTAAAAACTGAACCCCAAAATACATGAACTACCAGGTGACAGATTGAAGGGAGAAATAGGCAAATTAACATTATTATTTGATACCTCAATACCCAACTTTTATAAATGGATGAAACAAGTAGGCAAAAATTAACAAGGAAATGGAAGACTCAAACAACACTATAAACCAACTAGACCTAACATACGTCTATAGGAAAAGTTCATCTACCAATAACCACATATATATTCTCCAGTGCACATGGAATATCCTTCAGCATGGATCTAAACTAAACCATAAAACAAATCTCAATAAATTTAAAAGAATCTCATCTATTTTTAAAATGAATATATTGCATTATCAATTAATAATGTTCTGGCTGTTTTATGGATGAGTTCATAAAATCTATCATTCTAAAAAAAGAATTGAAATAATGCAAAGTGTTTTATTACTACATGGAGTGAAACTAGAAGACAGTAACAAAGAACTTGGGGAAATTTACAAATACACAAAAACTAAACAATAAACTCCCAAATAACTAATGAGAGATAATTTTTGCTGGACATAGAATTCTTGGTTGACAGTCTTTTCCTCCAACACTTTAAAATATTATTCCACTGCCTCTGCCTCCATGATTTATGATAAGAACACAAGTATTAATGTTTGATGAATGATTTTTCTCTTTTTGACTTTCAAGTTTCTCTTTAGTTTTGATTTCTACTAGTTTGACTATGATGTGTTCCAGTGTAGTTTTCCATAAGTTTATTTTACTTGGATTTTAAGCTTCTTAGATGAGTTGATTAACACTTATCCTTAAATTTGGGATGTCTTCTGTAATTCTTCAAACAAAGGATAAATTTATTCCTTTATTTTGTCAACTTTTCATTGCTGTGACAAATACCTAAGCAAAACAACCTAAAGGAGGAAAGATTTATTTTGGGTCATTGTTTCAGTGATTTCAGTCCATGGTCCACTGGCTCCATTAATTTAGATCTGAGGCAAGGCAGAACGTCATGGCAGAAGTACATGGGAGAGGAAAGTTGTTCAGTCATGATAGCTGGGAAGCAGACGGGGGCAGAAAGGGGGTTGTGGGTAAGACATACCTTGTTTCTGGCCTGTTCTTTGTGCATGCATGCTACGCCCCTACCACTCGCTTTTCTACTTCCTGCCTGCTATTAGGTGAGCAGCTTTCCTCTACCACAACCTTTCACAGTGATGTACTGTCTCACCACCGACCTAGAAGCAATGGGGCCATCCTATTATGGACTGAAATCTCTGAAATCATGAGCCCAAATAATAATATTTCCTCTTTCAACTTGTTTCCCCCTCACAGATGAAAAGCTAACACAATTTCATTGAGCTTTTTTTTTTTTTTTGTACTAGGGATTGAACTCAGGGGCACTCAACCACTGAGCCACATCCCCCAGCCCTACTTTATTTTTTATTTAGAGACAGGGTCTCACTGAGTTGCTTTGTGCCTCACTTTTTTGCTGAAGCTGGCTTTGAATTCAAGATCCTCCTGTTCCAGCCTCCTGAATTGCAGGGATTACAGGCATGTGCCACTGCACCTGGCCTTTAATTGGGCATTTTATAGTCATTCTTTAAAATTATTTATCATCTATTTCCTGATATTAATTAATACTAGTATTCATTTCTTTGGAATATGTTGCTAGAGAGTCACATTTCGGGGAGGCACTGCATTTTGTTTTTCATATTTCTTGTAGTCCTCTGTTGAGATTTGTGCATGTGATAGTTCAGTTATCTTTACCAATTTTATGGAATAGCCTTCTTAGTAAGTTCAGAACATGGGTTTTGGGTGCTGATTTGTTATGTAATGTTGGCTTTGTTTTCAGTTGGGATTCCTTGTATAGTTTCTCTATAGCTTCTTTTCTAGGAATTAATTATGTTGGGTACATTGTGTGCCATGGCAAAGTCCTAGAACTCCACTGTTTCTGTGGGTCGCACAGAGTGAGGATGCTAGCAATTCAGGCAGGTGTTTACAGATAGCAGTGGGTATGGAGTGCTTACTGTGTGACTCCCCCTATAGTGGGAATAGTGGTACCTTTTGTGCAATGGGGATTTTCTCAGGACCATTGATGCTTCTGCTCTGCTACTAGTAAGGGCCGCTGGCAATAGTATCCTCAACTTTGGTAAGCAAATTAAGTGTCCTCCAGCCAGTCAGTGCTGTGGGCCCAGGATTGGGGTGGTGGGCACTGCAGTACTCCCCTTTGTTGCTCAAATACAGATCCCATCACTGTGTGGTCAGAAAAGATATGGGGTTAGAGCTGGTGGTGGGAACTGCGTAGTTGAGGCGGTAGTAGGCAATGCTGTTTCAGTGGCAGTACATGCCTGGGCGAGGGGCAGAAGTTAGAGATGGGCAGATTTTCTCTCTGTTCCCTTTGGCCATGCACATCTAGGAGCAAGGTCACTTTTGGAGCTCCAGTATTTATTTCCAAACACCTTCAGATGTAGTGTTTGTCTGTAAGATGAACTGCAGCTGGAGCTGGGAAAATTTCCTCTTGATATCCTTGACTCAGAGCTTCTCAGAATGTGGCTGCTGTTGGAGCCACAGGGCTACTCTAGGCCTACTCAGCGTGCCTCTTTGGGTGGGGCAACAGTGGGAACTGTGATGCTCCCTCCCAACCCTGTCAGTAATAGCCACCAGTGGTGCAGGTGGGAGGGGTGGTGAAATCATGTGGGAAGCTCCCATCAGTCCTGGAAGTGGTGCAATGCCACACATAGCTCTCCACACCCTCAATCTCAGAGGTCAAGCACCCTAATCACCTGATTCTCCAAGGCAGCAGCCTCTATCCTCCTGTATTACAATACCCATGTCCTACAGTGCAGGGCACCCAGTGAGGCTAAGCTTACAGTCACTATGATTGGTTAAGTTGGGTTTGCAATGGTATCTCTGCAATGGTATGTCTGTGAGATTGCAGATATAAGAATGTTCAAGGGTTTCTGATTCCTAAAGCAGCCCAAATTCAGATGATTGCTCTCTTCTCAAGATGACTACTGTTCCCAGGGGATTGACTAGGAGATGATGCAAGATCATTTTCCAAAGCAAGCCTACTGCAGAGAGTTCAGGTTTTTCATGTAGGTGGGATGTAAGCCTGTGAAAATTTTGGAAATTTCCAACAGCTAGAATTGCCAGTATCCAGAGATTTTCTGGCATTCTTTCATCCTTACCTCTGTGCATTAGTTAGCTTTTTCATTGTTGTGATTAAAACAACTGACAAAAACAATTTAGAGGAGGAAGATTTATCTGGAGCTAATGATCTTAAAAGTTGCAGTCCATAGACAACTGACTCCATTGCTCTGGGCCCAAGGCAAAATAGGACATCATCATGGGGGAAGGGCCCAGCAGAGGAAAAGCTGCTCAGCTCAAGTCTGGACCAGGAAAGAGAGAGAGGGAGAGGGAGAGGGAGAGGGAGAAGGAAAAGGAGAATGGTGGTGGGAAGGGACCTCCATGGAAGATATATCTTTCCAGGGCATGATCCCAGTGACCTACCTTTTCCAGCTATGCCCCATCTGCCTACTGTTATCACTCAGTCATTCAAACTAGGATGAACTGATTGGGTTATAGTTCTCACAATCCAATCACTTTACCTCTGAACATTCCTGGAGTAATACAGAAGCTTTTGTGGGGACACCTCACATCCAAACCATAACATTCTGTCCCTGGCTCCCAAAGGCCCATGTCCGTCTCAGAATGCAAAGGACATTTAGTCCATTTCTAAGAGTACCATAATCTTAACATTTTCAACATTACCCTAAAGTCCAACATCTCCTTTGAGATGCAAGGAGAACTCTTAGCTGTGAGCCCCTGTAAGAATCAAAAGCAAGTTACATACATCCAATGTATGTTGGCACAGAGCAAACATCCCCATTCCCAAAACGAAGGAATAGCAGCATAGAAAGAAGGGATGGGGCCAAAGCAAGGCTGAAACCTAACAAGACAAACAGGTCCTATAATTGCCTATAAATCTGTGAATAATATCTAGGACATATGGTCACATGATATGCTCTCCAAAGACCTTGGTTAGCTCTACTACTTTGACCTTTCCAGTTGCTGTGTACATGGACTCTCTTTTAGACTGACTTTCTCCACAGCCAGAAACTTTTCTCAATAGACAATACATTTTACTGACATCTCTTAATTATTGGGGTCTCCATTCCAGCTTTGGCTTTTTGTGCATTTCCCTCTTAAGTATTCCAATCCTGCTACACTTTGCTGGGCATCCCAGGCCTTTCTTTGAAATTTTGGTGGAGGCCTCCACCAAAATTAACATTAGCATCCTGTATTCCTGCAGAACCAGCACTACACGGATGATATCAAGGTCTGCTGCCAGCTTGTGCAATACCAAAACTCCATGTCCAAATATTTTACTTGATGAGTTGTATCAAACATTTGTGGAAGGAATAATACCAATTTATACAAACTCCTCCAGAAAATAGAAGAGGAATCCCTATCAAGCATTTTATGAGTCCCAGATACCATAATAAGTCTAATAATGGCAAAAAACTACAAATGAATATAATCCTAAGCAAATTTTTAGCAAATCATAGTAAAAATTTATGAATGGATAATATATTGTGATGAGGTAGAATTTATTCCAAGAATGCAAGAATGGTTTTGAAAATCAAACAACATATTTTACCATACTACCAAAATAAAAAAGATAACACATATAGCCTCAGTTGATGCAGAAAAAGCACTTAAAAAATTGGTTGTCCATTCATGATGAAAATTCAGTGCAACCAAAGAATGAAATAAACTTATTCATGTTAGGAGCTTCTAAGAAAATCCTATGGTTGCCATTGCATATAATGAAAACTAAGTGATTTATCCCTAAGATCAAAAACAAGGCAGGGATATGCACTAACTACTTCTATTCAACATTGTTTTGGAGGTCTGAGTAAATAGGCAAGAAGAATTAAAAAGAGAAATGGGTTGAAAAGTAAAAACCAAACTTACTTTATTCACAGATGATAGTAATATCTGCTTAGAAAATCCTAATGAACATACAAAGAAGCCATTGTAACTAAAAAGTGGATTTATCAAGGTCATAGAGTACGAATATCAGTTGTATTTCTCCAAAACAATAATGTACATATAGTGTGCATCAATTCATGTACATATAATGTACAATAATGTATCAATTGTATTTCAATTGTAAAACAATAATAATGGTATTTTTAATTAAAAATACTAATTAACAATAGCATCAAAATGACAAATATATATATGGTGAATTGATTTTCAACCCATGTGTGAAGGTATTTTGAGCCAATCAGAACATCTTTTCAGCAAATGGTGCTTAACAATTAAACTGCCAAATACAAAGAAAAAAGAAACCATATATTGCATACAAAAATTATCTACAAATTTATCTTACATATAAATAAAAGGATTATGCAGACCCTTGTGGCTCTTTCTCAAGACAGGTCAAGTACCAGTACTTCTCACATGGATTTGATTCAGTCTTGGGAAGTAGCCAGTATGCACTGGATGCCTCTAGCCTACCACTTTCCTATTCTCATTTATTCATAGTTTTCCTTGATATTTATGGTCCCTTCCTCATACCTCTTTGAACATAATTAAGACAGTTAATTTACAATTTTTTGTAGTGCTGGGTATTGAAACTGATACTTGCTAGGCAAGCACTCTAGCACCCAGCTATATCCCCAACCCTGACTCACAGTTTTTAAATAATCATTATTATTAACTCTGGTCTTCATGCAGTACACTACTACATCACTATAATTTGTTCCTGCACTCTAAACTTGTTTTCTAGTGAGTCTAGTTTTTGAACTTCCTTGGGGATGGTTTCTATTTTTCCCTTAAATGGGAAATACTTTTTTGTTTCTTTGTGTATTTGGTTGTTTTTTTTTTTTTGTTTTTGTTTTTGAAAAATAGGACTTTGAAAATTTTAATATTTTATTATAGTAACTCTGGAAATCAGATCATTTTCCTTCCTTACTTCCTCAGGCTTTGTGTCCTTGATTACCGAAGGCTGATATTCTCATTTTTAAGGATTTTTCCCAATGATTTTTACGTAGAGTCAGTTCTTTGTTTTGTGTGGTCACTGAGCTATCTTTGACTTTTTTTTTTTTCCGGTGCTAAAGATTGAACCCAGGGCCACTTGCATGTTAGGCAAGCAGTATACCACTGGGCCACACCCACAGCCCCTGTCTGGGGTTTTGACAATGATTTTCTATAACTCCAAGACAAAATAAAATAAATCCTCTCCCAGTCTTTGTGGATTGTTATGGTTTCACTTTGTGTTGGAACACTCCTTTAACATTTAATTTGATTTACAATTCTGCCTTAATCTTCACTGCATGCTGGCACTGACACAGGAAACTAGCCAAAGTTGAAAACTTAGTCTTCTCAGGATTTTCTCTGAGTTTGTGTCCTTTTTGAGCCATGTGCCTGTCTGATTTTTCAGTGTTTTCAGTGTAGACAAGTGCTTTTTAAATTTTTATTGTTTACAGACTGCATTTTGATTCATGTACCCCATTTGTGTATAAGTGCTTTTGAATTTTCTGTATTCTCAAAGAAACTCCTTTTACAGTTTTTTCTTTCAGGCTTTAGGTTATACATTGTGTGTTTCCACCATAATCTTTTCCCCAGGTGGCTAGAGGATTTTCTTTCATCTTATGATGCCTTTGGGAAATGTCCATCAGTTTTCCCTTAGTGAGTTGAGACTTAGGCAAAATAGAGATAAACAACTTACCTAGTCCTTCAGGTATCCCACAAATAAGTTAAAATAGATACAGTAATTTGTGAATAAGATCTGCTATGCTGTTTCTGAAAATAAATATGAGGGTCCCATTTGATATTAATTCGGTTACTGTAAATTTTTTTCCCAGAGTTTTAGTAAAGGTAGTTCCAGTAGTTTTTGCGTACTTCTGATGTTTTTATAGAGAGAAAGCCTTTGGGAGCTGCCAACTCTGGAATTTTTCTGAAGTTACTCTAGACTTATCTATTAATTATACTTTCTTTTGCAGGATAAAAAAAAAGCAAAGCTCTGTTACTCAAGAACCATTTTAGGAAAACCAAAGATAGCTTAGGTATAAAAACCAATTTGGGGGAGGTTACCAGGGGTTGAATCCAGAGGCACTCAGACACTGATCCACATCCCCAGCCTGTTTTTATTTTTTTATTTTGAGACAAGGTCTTGCTAAGTTGCTTCGGGCCTTGCTAAATTACTGAGGCTGGCTTTGAACTCAAGATCCTCCTGCCCCAGCCTCCATGGCTGCTGGGATTACAGGCATTGGCCACTGTGCTGGGCTCATTTTCTTATTCTTTTTTTTTTTTTGGTTATGGGGGTTGAACCCAGGACTTTGTACTTGTGAAGCAAGCACTCTACCAACTGAGCTATATCCCCAGCTCATTTTCTTATTCTTAATTTGAGTCCAGCAAAAAGCCAAAAACAATTGTTAGAGGAGATAAGCATCATTGTGTTTTTACAATAAATATCAATAAACCAAAATGATTACTAGTAACTAATTTTTTAAGTAGGGACTCTTAAAATATGGTTTATGAATATTTCAAGAAGGACTGAGTTAAAATCAGAGGATGACAAATGGATTCTCTTCTAATTTGTGCATAAAACTATTAAGACATTCTGCATAAAAGGCCCAGATTGTAATTTTACACCTTTAGTGCATTATACATTTAACAACTTGCAGTAAAGGACTTATTAATACACTTATATATATTCTCATGTTTATATACCTTTGGTCTTAAATAACAAGGGGATAATAATTTAAAACTTTTAACTATAGCTTTAAAGTAGAATTAGCTTATCAGTATATACCTTATATATTATATTAAATATACTATTTGAATGTACTATAACATTTTAAATAAAATAAAGCCCTATTCATTTTATATATATATATATAAAACTTTGTAAATCTCTGAAATTACAAGTAGTATTACTAATCATCTGTATTATTATTTTTAACCAAAATAATTGACTTTCCTTCAGACAAAAGGGAAAACTGTAGAACTATAATTAATGATTGTTTAGGTATATATTCATCAGTACTGACATCATGTCATTTTAATAATTTTGAGGAAGTAAAAATGAATGTACACATATTAGCAACTAGCAGTAATTGAATTTTTATTAACTATTGTCATTTTAAGAAATAACATACCAAAATTATATTTTGTGATTGGTCAGGCAGGGATACAAGGTTTATTCATTATTTGCCATAAGTCTAGGATCTTAAATTTAGGTAAGGATGTGGGTAATATAATTATAAATAACATATTAAGTTTTTTGGTCTATGTATATATGTGATATTTTCATAAAATGATGCACTTTAGAAGAATATCCATTATCATTCAATTTAGTTGAATACAATTTTATATATATATTTAAAGGTTTTGAACTAGTTATGAAAACAAAATTCATAGGACTCATTTAACTTATGACAGTTAACATTTAGCTCATAACACACATTAATAACTAACTCATAAAACAAATGAAGATACTGTAGAAAGTCTGAATCATAATAAATTTAACCTTGGTCTTTAACATCCAAACTATTGTGCTAATGCCATTTTCATATTGTAAACTAAATTTTAAAGACTCTATACATTTGAAAATCCTTCTTCTATCTCGCTAAAAAAGCATTTTTTATTATCTCATAGCTATAGTAATAAAGGCTGTTATGTCAACATACTTTTCAGTATTCACTAAAAGACACACATTTAATAATTTATTTCTGTTAGACTATTTGTTTACCTGAACTAGATATCTTAGAGTGAATGGGAAACAATGAATTATTTTTTGATCAGGATTATCTTTAAAATTTGTCATGAGAGGGATATATTTGACCCCTAGTTGTTGCTTGATGTTATAGGAAGTACTAAATCCTAGTTATACTGTTTTTTCTCAAACAAATTTAATACCTCTTCCTTCTTTTTTTTTTATTTTTTTTACCTCTTCCTTCTTAACAAAGTGCTTGTCATGCACTTTAGCTGGAACTTTTGTTTTTTGAGGTGTGATAACAAAATTAGCATAAATATCTTTTGCTCTCTTTACAATTTCACAGAGAGCAGATTCATTCTTACCATAAATATGATTTTTCCCTTATTATTAAGAACTTTCACCTTTTTAATTAAAAGATGTACTTTAAGGCCTCTCTTTGATATATCTGAATTGCCAGCATTACTACTTTTGTACTTCAGAGCCATTATTATGTTAAATAATGGTTACTTGGATATAAGCACTGCAATACTTTGATAGATGATCTGATAATTAAGATGGCTAAAAAGTGACTAACAGGTGGTTAGCATATATATTGTGGTATGCTGGACAAAAAAGGTGATTCATGTCCTTGGTGGGACAGAGCAAGGTGTTGCAAGATTGTACTACTCAGAACAACATGTCATTTAAAACTTGTGAAGTGCTTATTTCTACAATTTTCCTTTTAATATTTTGGGCTGCAGTTGATCACAGGTAACTGAAACCATGGAAAGTGATGCCACAGCAGAGGAGCACTGTACTGTATACACACACACACACACACACACACACACACAATGGCATAGAGCCAATGCTGACACAACTTGAGCTCTTGACATTTCTACTCAGACCATGTACTTAAAAATAAAGCCTTCCTAATCTTCAAAGTAGGAGTAAAAAGTAGGAAGGTCTCCTACATTAAATGAAATGAACTCTCTTTTAAACAATTTCTTCATGGGTTTTTCTTTGGTTTTTGTCATATGTTACCTCTCAAATTAATCTTTGTAGCCATTGGAATTTCAAATTCTCCCTAGTGAAATTTTGCCAATTAGAATGATAATTATCAAAGTGAGAATTACACTAAGAATATATGAAGGATACAAGTGTTTAACCTAGAAGAGGCACAGCTTTACAAAGAGAAGGTTCTTTGAGAATTTTATTTAAGTATGCTACTTGTATAGCTTCCTATATTCTGTGTTTGGTCAATAGCCAATCAGCATCAATTAAGGAATGGACAAAACCTGATGATTCTAGGTAGATGAATCTGGGCATGGTGGCTCTTGTCTGTAATACCAGCTACTCAGGAAGGTGAGGTCAGAGGATTGCAAGTTCAAAGGAAGCCTGGGCAACTTAGCAACACCCTACTTCAAAATAAAAAAAAATATGAAGGGCTGCAGATGTAACTCAGTGGTAGAGTACCCTGGGTTCAATTTACAATACCATAAATAAAGAAAAAGAAAGTATGTAAAGATTTCAGAGATACAATCTTTAGGAAGAAGTATTTATAAGGTTTTTACATGATGACTCTAGACAAATATTGTTGAATGGATGCCAGTCTTAGATCTTCTGAACTAATTAACCCCATAGAACAGCTTGAGAATGAGCTTATGTGGCTTTTCTCCTACCACTTCACAGAGACATTGCTTCCTATGGATCAACAGCACTTGAGTCACTATATATAAAGCCAGGAGGACACACACATTTTAAGATATTGACTTAACTGACTATGGAGGTTGAAAAATTTCCAAGTCTGCCACCTGCTAACAGGAGACCTAGGAATGCCAGTGTTGTAGTTGAAAGACTTGAGAACAAGAGAGCTGATAGTAGAGACTACAGAGTGCAGTTTAGTCTGAAGGTCCATTTCCTTCAAGGCTAAAAATATTGAATATATTTTTACATAATTTTAGGCCATTTGTACTTCTTCTTTTGGGATGCATCCATTCAGTTCATTTGCATATTTGTTCATTGTATATTAGAAATATTATTAGTAGTATTTTGGTACCAGGGATTGAACCCAGGGGCACTCAATCACTGAGCTACATCTCCACCACTTTTATTTTTATATTTTGATATAGGGTCTCAGTAAGTTTCTTAGGGCCTTGCTAAATTACTGATGTTGACCTCAAACTTGCAATTCTCCTGCTTCAGCTGCCTGAGTCACTGGTATTACAGGTGCACACCACCATGCCCACCTCAGGTTGTTTTTAATGTTTAGTTTTTTGAGTTCTTTATATATTCTGAATAGTAGTCTTATGTTAAAGGAGAAACCAGCAAATATTTTCTCTCATTCTGTTGGTTGTGTCTTTACTCTTGTTTAATTTGCTGTGCAGATCTTTTTAATTTGATGTCATTCCAGTTATTGATTCTTTCTCATATTCCCTCAGCTATAGGGTTCTTTTTCAGGAAGTCCGTGCCTGGACATATATGTTAAAATGTTTCCCCCTTTTTTTCTTCCAGCAATTGCAAAGTTTCAGGTATTATAATTACATCTCTGATCCATTTTGAGTTGACTTTTGTACCGAGTAAGAGTTAGGGGTGTAGTTTCATTCTTCTACATATGAATATCCAGTTTTACCATTACTGTTAAAGAGGATGTTGTTTCTCCAAAGTATGTTTTTGTCACTTTTGTCAAGGATCAGATGATCAGAGCTGTGTATATTTGTTTCTGTATATTCTACTCTGTTCCATGATCTCTTTGTCTGTTTTTGTGCCAATACCATGCTGTTTTTGACATATGAATCTGTAGATAATTTTAAATGGGGTACTGTGATACCTCAAACATTTTTCTTTTTACTCAGGATTTCTATGGCTATTCTAGGTCTTTTGTTCAACCATATGCATTTTAGGATGAATTTTTCTATGTCTGTGAAGAATATAATTGACATTTTGATGGTGATTGAATTGAATATCTCTATTGTATTTGGTAAAATGGCCATTTTAACAATAATAATTTTTGCCTATCCATGAACATGGGAGGTCTTTGATTTCATTATTTGGAGTTCTATAATTTTCATTATAGAGGCCTTTCATCTCTTTGGTTAGTATTATTCCTAGGTATTTATTTTATTTTTGAAAATCTTATGATGGGATTGTCTTCATCATTTCATAGCAGATTTATTATTTGTGTATAAAGAAGGTATTAAATTTTGTACATTGATTTTTATATCCTGCTATTTTGCTGAATTTGTTTATCAGCACTGAAAGTCTTCTGATGGAACTTTCATGGTCTTCAAAGTACAGAATCATATCACCTGCAGATAGGGATAATTTGACTTCTTCCTTTGCTGTTTGTGTCCCTTTTATTACTTTCTTCTGCATAATTGGTCTAGCTAAAGTTACAAGCACTATATTGGATAAGAATGTTGAGAGAGGACATACTTGTTTTGTTCCTGATTTTAGTGGAAAGGCTTTCAGTTTTTGCTCTGGTTATATCATATATACACTTTGAGATGTTGAGATACTTTCCTTATATTCATGATTTCTTCAGGGTTTTATCATGAAGGGATGCTGAATTTGCTTGAGTGACTGAAAAGAAAATGCATTCAATTGTCGTTGGATAAAACATTCTGTAGATATTTGATAAGTCCTATTGATCTATAGTAAGGTTTAAATCTGATGTGTCTTTGTTCATTTTCTGTCTATATGACTTATTGGTGAAAGAAGTAGATTGAAATCCCCCATTATTATTGTATACTGTTGGTCAGTCCTTTCATATCCAATAATTTTTGTCTAATGAAAGTGGATGCCCCAACATTTACAGCATAAGTATTTTCAATAGTTTATCTTTTTGTTGAATTCTTCCCTTTAACAATATGTAATGGCCTTCTTTGTCTCTTCTAATTTTGATTTAAAGTCTGCTTTAGTCTCATATGAGAGTAGAATCTCCTGCTTGCTTTTGTTTTCCATTTGTGTGGAATATCATTTTCTATCCTTTCACTTTCAGCCTATTTCAGTTCTTGGCTATAAGGAGTGTTTCTTGGAGACAACATAAAATAAGATCTTCTTTTTAACCCAATCTACCAGTCCGTCTTTTAATTAGAGAATTAATATCATTTATATTCATTATTATTATTGTCAAGAGATGTATTACTTCCTGTTATATTGTTTTATGTTTGATTCTGTCATGATTTTCATTTATTTATTTCTCTAATGTTATTTATATTTGTCCATGCTCTCTTGTTTAGTTTTATCTTCCTCTTTGTGAAGAATTCCTTTAAGTATCTTCTCTTATGCTGTCTTAGTTGTCATGAATCCCATTAGTTTATGCTCATCTTAGAAGGCTTTTTGTTTCTGTTTTGATTTTGAAGGATTGCATTGCTGGATATAGTAAACTAGTTTGCCAGTTGTTATTTTTCAGTTTGAAATACATCATTTCATGCCCCCCATGTCTTTAGAGTATCTGCTGAGAAATCCTGATGGGTTTGCCTCTCTAATGGATTTGTTTTTTTTTTCTTTTGCAGTTTTAAAATTTTTTGTTTGTTCTGAATTTTTGGCACTTTAATATTTTATGGAGAACTTATTTTCTGGTCCTATTTGGATTTTAAAATGTCTCCAGTACTTGTATCTTTTCCCCAAGATTAGAGAAATTTTCTGCTACTGTTTCAGTGAATACATCTTCAATGTTGTTAGTGTGAATCTCCTTTCTTTCCTCAAAGCCTATGGTTCTTAAGTTTGTGCTTTTAATGTCATGATGCTCTCATATGTTCTTCTGGTAGGGTCTTATATATTTTTACTATCTGAGTGTTCTAATTCCTAATTGTTTTCCAGTCTGTGTATTTTTTCATCTGTTTGATCTGATCTCATATTGAGACTCTCCACAGAGTTTATTGATTTTTTTTCATTTCCAAGTTTTCTTTCTGATTCTTTTTTGTAACCTCTATCTCTGTATTGAAATAATCTCTCATATCTTGCATTTCTTCTCTCAGTTTATTCTTCAGATCCTTTATAAATTCATTGATCATTGTAATAATCAATGTTTTGAATTTTTTTTTTATTTATTTATTTATTTTTTTTTACGTTTACATAGGGTAATGATGTTTATTATATTTTTCCCCTCCCCCCCACCCCTCCCACCCCTCCCACCCCTCCCACCCCTCTTTTCCCTCTACACAGTCCTTCTTTCCTTCATTCTTACTGTTCTCCTTAGCCTAACTCTAAACCTAACCCTAAACCTAATGCTAGCCCCTCCCACCCCCCATTATATGTCCTCATCCGCTTATCAGCGAGATCATTCGTCCTTTAGTTTTTTGAGATTGGCTTATCTCACTTAGCATGATATTCTCCAATTTCGACCATTTGCCTACAAATGCCATAATTTTATCATTCTTCATTGCGGAGTAATATTCCATTGTATAAATATGCCACAGTTTCTTTATCCATTCATCAACTGAAGGACATCTAGGTTGGTTCCACAATCTGGCTATGGTGAATTGAGCAGCAATGAACATTGATGTGGCTGTATCTCTGTAGTATGCTGATTTTAAGTCCTTTGGGTATAGGCCAAGGAGTGGGATAGCTGGGTCAAATGGTGTTTCCATTCCAAGCTTTCTGAGGAATCTCCACACTGCTTTCCAGAGTGGTTGCACTAATTTGCAACCCCACCAGCAATGTATGAGTGTTCCTTTTTCACCACATCCTCGCCAACACCTATTGTTGCTTGTATTCTTGATAATCGCCATTCTAATTGGGGTGAGATGAAATCTTAGGGTAGTTTTGATTTGCATTTCCCTTATTACTAGGGATGTTGAACATTTTTTCATATATCTGGTGATTACTTGTACATCTTCTTCTGTGAAGTGTCTGTTCATTTCCTTAGCCCATTTGTTGATTGGATTATTTGTATTCTTCGTGTAGAGTTTTTTGAGTTCTTTATAGATTCTGGAAATTAGCGCTCTATCTGAGGTATGGTTGGCAAAGATATTCTCCCACTCTGTAGGCTCTCTCTTCACATTTCTGATAGTTTCCTTTGCTGAGAGAAAGCTTTTTAGTTTGAATCTATCCCAGTTGTTTATTCTTGCTTTTATTTCTTGTGCTATGGGAGTCCTGTTAAGGAAATCTGATCCTGAGCCAACAAGTTGAAGATTTGTACCTACTTTTTCTTCTATAAGATGCAGGGTCTCTGGTCTGATTCCAAGGTCCTTGATCCATTTTGAGTTGAGTTTTGTGTAGGGTGAGAGATAGGGGTTTAGTTTCATTCTATTGCATATAGTTTTCCAGTTTTCCCAGCACCATTTGTTGAAGAGGCTATCTTTTCTCCATTGCATATTGTTGGAACCTTTGTCTAGTATGAGAAAATTGTATTTATTTGGGTTTGTGTCCATGTCCTCTATTCTGTACCATTGATCTACCTGTCTATTTTGGTACCAATACCATGCCGTTTTTGTTACTATTGCTTTGTAGTAGAGTTGAAGATCTGGTATTGCAATACCCCCTGCTTCGCTCTTGCTACTGAGGATTGCTTTAGCTATTCTAGGTTTTTTATTCTTCCAGATGAATTTCATAATTGCTTGCTCTATTTCTGCGAGGTACATCATTGGGATTTTAATTGGAATTGCATTGAATCTGTATAGAACTTTAGGTAGTATAGCCATTTTGACGATATTAATTCTGCCTATCCAGGAACATGGGAGATCTTTCCATCTTCTAAGGTTTTCTTGAATTTCTTTCTTTAGTGTTCTGTAGTTCTCATTGTAGAGGTCTTTCACCTCTTTTGTGAGATTGATTCCCAAGTATTTTATTTTTTTCGATGCTATTGTGAATGGGGTAGTTTTCCTAATTTCTCTTTCTGAAGATTCATCACTTATGTATAAAAATGCATTGGATTTATGAGCATTGATCTTGTAACCTGCTACTTTACTGAATTCACTTATGAGTTCTAAAAGTTTTCTGGTGGAATTTCCAGGTTCCTCTAAATATATAATCATGTCATCAGCGAACAGGGATAGTTTGAGTTCTTCTTTTCCTATTCGTATCCCTTTAATTTCTTTGGTTTGTCTGATTGCTCTGGCTAGAGTCTCAAGGACGATGTTGAATAGAAGCGGTGAAAGAGGGCATCCCTGCCTTGTTCCAGTTTTTAGGGGGAACGCTTTCAGTTTTTCACCATTTAGAATGATATTAGCCATGGGCTTAGCGTAGATTGCCTTTATAATGTTTAGGAATGTTCCCATTACCCCAATTTTTTCTAGTGTTTTGAGCATGAAGGGATGCTGTATTTTATCAAATGCTTTTTCTGCATCTATTGAAATAATCATGTGATTCTTAACTTTAAGTCTGTTGATATGGTGAATGACATTTATTGATTTCCGGATGTTGAACCAACCTTGCATCCCTGGGATAAAACCCACTTGATCGTGGTGCACTATCTTTTTAATATATATTTGTATGCGATTTGCTAAAATTTTGTTGAGAATTTTTGCATCGATGTTCATTAAGGATATTGGTCTGAAATTTTCTTTCCTTGATGTGTCTCTGTCTGGTTTAGGTATCAGGGTGATATTGGCTTCATAGAACGAGTTTGGTAGGGTTCCCTCCTCTTCTATTTCATGGAATAGTTTGAGGAGTATTGGAATGAGCTCTTCTTTAAAGGTTTTATAGAACTCAGCTGAGAACCCATCTGGTCCTGGACTTTTCTTTGTTGGTAGGCTTTTGATGACCTCTTCTATTTCATTGCTTGAAATTGGTTTATTTAAGTTGTGTATGTCCTCCTCGTTCAGTTTAGGTAGTTTGTTTTGAATTTTTGTTTGATCTTTTTTCCACTTCAATACCTCTGGACACTTCAATACTTCTGGATTTATTTGGTGGGAAGTTTTTTTTTTTAACTTTTAGAAGCATCTGTGTACTTCTTTTCTCATGTTATCTTTGTTTCTATGTTGATATGAGTTCTTTTCTGGGGATGGATATATGTAGCAATGTGATGTGAGAGTCTTTTAGTGAGCTTCTTTCTTTTTATGATAGGCCCTAGACTGGTGGTTTATGTTAGCCTCAAAGCACCTATTCAATGTGTTCAAAATGCTATTTTCAATTCCATCTCTGCTTTGAGATAAAAGACTAACCAGGGCTGGGATTGTGGCTCAGTGGTAGAGCACTTGCCTGGCATGTGTGAGGCACTGGGTTTGATTCTCAGCACCACATATAAATAAATGAATTAAATAAAGGTCTATCAACATCCAAACATATATTTTAAAAAAGAGACTAACCATCAGTAATAAAAGTAACTTGAAAAGAAA
Source organism: Sciurus carolinensis (assembly GCF_902686445.1). Lineage (NCBI taxonomy): Eukaryota > Metazoa > Chordata > Mammalia > Rodentia > Sciuridae > Sciurus > Sciurus carolinensis. The sequence continues at coordinate 45,529,595 of NC_062232.1, forward strand.
TCATATATATTCAATAAAAACTTATTGAAGATTATTCAAAGAGAAGAAAGGGAGAGTGAGTATATAGAATAGGTTGAAAAATCAGGACATAGAGAATATAAATTAATGTTAAACTATATAGAAAATAGAGGGAATGTTGAAGGAAAGAAAAGAAGGGAGGAAAAAAGAAAAAGAAAAATTGTTGGGGAGGGAAGTGGGATAGAAGAAAAGCAAGAGAAATAAAAAAGCTGGGGAAACACAAATGACAGAAAAAGATAGGAAATTTAATTAAAAATTAAAAATACTTAAAATTAAATAAAAGTATGAAATAACAAGTAGTGACAGGAATCCAAATAAACCAACATAGAAGAGAGTACATGTGAAGTAAAGTCATATATGAAAAAGACTGAAATTTCACCTTGCCTAGGTGTTTAACATATAGGTACTTCTTTCAAGTACTTTCAGTTTTGAACTGTCAGTTATCAGAGGTATGGTCAATGTCCAAGTCTTGATTGTGTATGTTCTGACTGGCTTTGCTGGTGGAGGCAACTTCCAAAATACTGGGTTCAGCATTAAGGTGGGACATTGTTTATTTGGACTTTTCCATGTCCAGGTGAGTCTTTTGTTTAAAATATCTGTGTGGAGCTGTTAAGCCAACCCATTCATTCAGTCTTAGCCCCTTCTCCCCCTCAGCTGGCATGAACTTAGGAGCCTCTGGGTGTCCATATCAGGGCCTGTGAGATTTTGTGTTACCAGGGAACTGTATGAATTCCAACCCAGTAACTGTATCCCTTTCTGGCACAGACCGAAGTTTCGTGTGCTCTTGGCATTTTCTTCCTACATGGGGAGAAGCAATGCAGGCTGGAGTTAATCACAAAATGTCATCTTACGCTCTTTCTCAGGTACAGATCTAGGTGACTCTGGAGATTCCATGGCTTGCCTTGGGACCTGTGGGTCTCCTGACTTTGCAGATGGGATGGTGCTGGGACATCCTGTTATGGTTTCCCCAAAAGGTGTCCTCCAAAAGCTCACATGTGAAACAATGCAAGAAAGTTCAGAGGAGAAATGATTGGGTTGTGAGAGTCTTAACCTGTTCAGTGAATTAATTAAGTGATAATTGAAGTGGTAGGGCATGACTGGAGAAGCTGGGAATTGATACATGGCTTTGGGGTATATATTTGTATATGGCAAGTGGAGTCTCTCTCTCTCTCTGTCTCTCTCTCTCTCTCTCTCTCTCTCTCTCTTCTCTCTCTCTCTCTCTGTTTTCTGATTATGCTGTGAGCTGCTTCCCTCTGCCTCACTCTTCTACCATGATGTTCAGCCTCATCTCAAGCCCTGAGGAATGGAGCTGGCCTTCTATGGACTAACACCTCTGAAACCATGAGCCCTCAATAAACTTTTCCTCCTAAAATTGTTCTGGTCAGATCTTTTAGTAACAGCAGCGAATAGCTGACTAAAACAGAAATTGGTACTGAGAAGTAAGGTCATCACTGTGACTAACCTGACTATGTGGTTCTGAAGCTTTGTGAGCTTTTTGGAATTGGCAGGAGGAATTTTGAGATGCTTAGCAGTGCAAGCTGGAAATGCTTTAAATTTTCATAAGTGGAATTAAGTGGATGATTCTGGTCGGAGTTCAGAAGACCAGAATGCGGATAGGACTCTGGACAGTAAAGACAGGACTCGAGGGTTTAGAGGAAAAGGAGGACACTATTGGTAATTGGACTAGAGGCCATTCATGTTATGTTCTGGCTGAGAAGTTGTCTGCATTTTGCCTGTGTCCTGAGACTTCTGTGAGTTTTATTTTAAAAACAATGGGCTTCTTAATCTGGTGGAAGAAGTTTCTAGGTATTATAACATTTTGGCAGTGGTTTGGATATTGTTGGCAGCTTTTAGTCAAATTCATTGTGATATTCAAGAGCAGCAGAGCACAAAGATTTGGAAAAAGTAAACTTGAAAGGCAGGAGTAAAAGTAGGGCTAAAGAAGTTGCAGTCATTAAAGACATTACTACCACTAAAGAAATGCTAAAGACTTTGACTAGAGATAATAATAAAGATGGCTTGAGGATACTTCAGGAGCTGGCAAGACCACACCCATCTCAACCTCAGGAGAGTAAGTTGAAAATTCTCCAAGAAGAGACCAGTGGGGCACCCTTCTTGGACAAGGGGGCCTAGGAAGTTTTTTCAACATGTTCAGCCACCCAGACACTCAGAGGCTTCTGCAGCCAGGGTTGCTGGAGGCTTGGCTACTGCTCAAGATGGCAGCAGACCTTGGCATCAACCAAGTGGTGGTGATGGTTCTGTAGGAATGCAGGAAGCTGGAGTTAGGGGTTCATGGAGGCTTCTACCAAGATTTCAAAGAGGACACTGGGGTCTAGACAAAGTACAGCAAGGTTGGAGTCCCTGAGGGCACCTCCTGAGAAATTAAGGTGTGGAAATGTGAGGAGGAAGCCAAAGCTACAGTGTAGACCCCTGAGATTAAGAAATACCAGTAACATGGGACATCCTCCTAGGAAAGCTGCAGGGATCAGCAGAAACAAGCCAACAGAAAGGCCACATGGGCTGCAACCAACAAGGCCACAGGAGTGGAGCTTTAGAAGCCCTTTGGAGAGAACATTGAGATGCCATGTGCCCCAGATGTTGGACATGGAGCTATAGGACTTGTTTGCTCAGCTGGATTTCAGTCTTGCTTTGATCCTATCCCTTCTTTCTATGCCCCTATTTTTGTGAATGGAAATGTTTACTCTGTACATTTTATATTGGATACTTGTAAATTGCTTTTAATTTTAAAGAAGTTCACAATGTGAGATTGCCTTGAGCCTCAGAGAGGACTTTGGACTTTGTGCAATCTCAAAACTATTGAGGCTATGGGTACTCTTGGGAATGGACTAAATGTATTTTGCATTGTCAGATGAGTGTGAGCTTTTGGAGGCCAGGGGTAGAATGTTATGGTTTGGATGTGAGGTGTCCCCCAAAAGCTCATGTGTGAGAAAATGAAAGAAGGTTCAGAGAAGAAATGATTGGGTTATGAGAGTCTTAACCCATTCAGTGAATTAATTCCCTGATATGGATTAACTGAGTGGTAATTGAAGTGGCTGTATGAGGCGGGATTTGGGACATGGTTTTGGAATATATATTTGTATCTGGCAAGTGGAATCTCTCTCTCTCTCTCTCTCTCTCTCTCTCTCTCTATCTATCTATCTATCTATCTATCTCTATCTCTGCTTTCTGATTATGATGTGAGCTACTTCCCTCCACCACACTTTTCTGCCATGATGTTCAGCCTCACCTTGAGGCCTGAGGAATGGAGCCAGTCTTCTGTGGATAAAGACCCCCGAAACCATGAGCCCTCAAATAAATTGTTTTCCCCTAAAATTGTTCTAGTCAGATCTATTAGTCACATCAGAGGAAAAACTGACTAAAACATTCTCTGCCCATTGAACCTGGACTTTCTCTGGCATGGGTGCTATACTTTAATGGGAAATTTTAGTATGCAGATAGAAACACTGTGTACATAGACATTGGATTCTTTCTATCTCTGTTACCTCTGTCAGACATCACGTTTATCTGGCTTTAAGCTTTCAGGAGCTTCACTGGTGCAGGTAGCAGCTTTCTGTGACTTCGAGGTTTTCTTGATGCTCAGGAGAAGTGACAGGGCTGATCACAAAGACTTCACCCTGCCCTCCTATGGTGAGGACCTAAGTGGCTCCAAAAATTCTAGTACTGACCTGGGAACCCATGGGCTTCCTCATATTGCAGAGGAGCTGGTGCCATTATGTCCACTGCTCATCAGACTGAACCTTCTTTGGCATGGCCAGGTCACTTTGTGTGCACTCAGGAGTCTTGCATGCATGAGGGAAGATGCCAGTGTACCCAAACAGTAGAGTGGGCCCTGCTACATTCCCTCTACTAGCCAGGTTTTTTTTTTTTTTTTTCTTTCTTAGCTTTAGGCTCACAGCAATTTCAGTATATAAACTATTCAGATGACCTGCTGCCAGGTCAATCATCTGTAGTATAGATGAACGTATAGGAGATTTTATTTCTCTAAGGTGTAGGTTTAAGAAACAAGGCTCAGCTAGCCCCAATAAGATGGCTCCCTTCCACAGTTCTGGACTTATATTTGGAGAAAAGTGGAGTAATTATCACACAGCTGCGCACTATGTAGTTCTGGTTTCACCTAAATTCAGACTGACTTTCCACTCTGCCACTATTTCTGTCATAATTTTGTTAGATATGTCTCTCTTTCTCTCTCTTTGTGTGATCCCCCCAAACCTGCCCTGAAGCTGGGAGTGGATGCAACTTCATACCTGATTAAAATTTTCTCACTCTCTTTTTCAATATAGTCTCTGATCTTCTCCAAGTCTCTGTTCCAAATTAAACCTCAGTACATTCCCTCAATCACCCACCTCATGAGTGTCTATTCTCTGGCCATTTTGGTTCCTAACTTCAGAGGAGCAGGAACATGCAGCCTACTTCTATGCAGTCATTTTCTGAACCCTCCAGAGTGCCTCCTCCCTAGACACTTCATTCCCCCAAAAAATGCAATGTTGAAGGACTTGAAAAATTATTTCAGCTCATTTCATTATGAATATACCTCCTAATCATGCACAAGATGTCACTTTGAGTATAGAAACACAAGGAGTCTCTAGGTGTACCCTATTTGAGTCTAGAATTCTGGTGTAAGACAGAGAATGTTTATCTGTATCTCAATGGGTCCTTCATTTCGAATGGTGATTTATTATCAAAACCAAATGGGAGAACATCTGTAGTTCAAACAATTTAATTTATTACTCATTGCAGCAAGGGAAAACAGACACCATAGGGAACCAATGGCATCTCAGGAAGAGAGTATTAGAGGACCTTTTTAGGATTTGGGCTTTTGTGAGTTGATTTTGGGAAAAGTACAGGGAAACAGGGTTTTTTCCCTGAATTGGAGAAAAACTTTTAAAACGCCTTGACTGGGAAAATTCATATATTATACAATTCATCTATCTAAATTATACAATCCAATGCAGTGTTGTTCGGCCATCCCCACAATCAATTTTAGAGCTTTTTCTTTACCCAAGAATGAAACTTCATGGCTAATAGTAGTCATTTCTAATTCCTCTTCCCTCTATCTATTCCTGTGGCTCCAGAATATCACTTATTTACTTTCTGTCTCTATATGTTTGCCTCTTCTATGTCACCACATGCTTATTAGAATGGCTATTATCAAAAGGAAAAAAGAACAATTGTTGGTGAAGCTGGAGATAAATGGGAAGTTTGGTACACTGTTGGTGGGAATATAAATTAGTATAGACATTATTGACAATAGTATGGAGATTCCACAAAATATTAAAAATGAAAATTCAGTATGATCCAGTAATACTATTACTGTATATATATATACAAAGGAAATAAAATCAGTGTGTTGAAAAGATATCTACACTCCCATATTTATTGCAGCACTAGTCATAATAGCTAAGATAGAGAATCACCCTGGGTGTCCATCAATGTATAAAGAAAATGTATGTGTATAACAGAATACTACTGAACAATAAAAAACAGTATCCTATCATTTGTGCCAAAATGGTTGGAATTGGAAGACAGTAGGTCAAGTGAAATAACAAGGAACAATAAGAGAATTACTATATGATCTCAGTCAGATGTGGAATCTTAGGAAGTTGATCTCATAAGAGGATATATTAGAATAGTAGTTACCAGAGGCTTAAATGGTTAGAGGAGGATGGAGGAGTGGGGAGATATTGATCAAAGGATACATAATTACAATTATATTATAATAAAAATAGTCTAAATGTAAACTGCTAAGAAACGAATAATTCTATGCTTAGGTAACTTAGTTAATCTTATCCCTTTTATTAATTACTACCCCTAAGTTCACTTTCCAGTTCAGTCTCAAGTGTTTCTTGCTGCTAGTTCGATACTGTTTCCCTCTCCCAGTGACAATTTTCCTTCCCTACAGTTCCCTTCACCCTGTGGCATCCTAATCCTATAGTAGGGTTATGAACAGAAGAGGTCCAGAGCAGGGTCTCAAAAAGACAGGGTGAAGAGCTATTACTACTGAAGTTAATAACAATATTGAGTAGTGCCATGAATATTTCTAAATATGGGAAACTTAGATTGGAAAACTTTTTTCAGAATAAGATTTAGAGAATTTTTCTTAAAGCTTTGTATGTTGCAAAGAAATAACAATTTTCTATAAAAATAATTTTATTCATGCTTTCCATATAATTTTGAAAATAAATGCATGCATTTATTACTATAATGATTATGATGATGATGACAATGGTGAGAGTAGTAGTAGTAATGGGGGTGGTTAGTCACAATAAAGCCTCCTTAAACCACATCTAACTACAACTCCTGGTAGGAATTTAAAATGTATTTAGTAATGATGATGACAATGGTGAGAGTAGTAGTAGTAATGGGGGTGGTTAGTCACAATAAAGCCTCCTTAAACCACATCTAACTACAACTCCTGGTAGGAATTTAAAATGTATTTAGTAATAGCAGTGGCTTTAATTGATAAGGAAGTCAACATTAAGATGTCAGAGTTGATTCACAAAGTCCAAACTAGAGAACCGGGTTAATTCAAGAATTCAGTTTCATACACTAGATACTAGAAGGCAGTGTTATATGGTGAAGAAATTCAGCCATTTGGAGACTAGATCTCAAGGCAAAGAGAGCCTTTATTGGTACTATAGAACTATAGTAACAAAAATGGCATTGCATTGGCACCTGAAGAGACATGAAGAGCAATGGAATAGAATAGAAGACATAGAGACAAATGCACATAAACACAGTTATCTCATACTAGACAAAGGTGCTACAAACATACAGTGGGGAAAAGATAGCCTCTTCAACACAAGGTGCTGGGAAAACTGGAAATCCATATGTAGCAGAATTTAATTGAATCCATATCTCAACTCAGAGTTGCAGAAAACTCAACTCAAAGTAGATCAAAGACCTAGGCATTAGACCAGAGACTCTGCAACTACTACAAGAAAAAACAGGGCCAACTCTCCATTGTGTCAGTTCAGGAACCTACTTCCTCAACAAGACTCCTAAAGCACAAGAAGTAAAATCAAGAATCAATAAATGGGACAGTATCAAACTAAAAAGCTTCTTCTCAGCAAAGGAAACAATCAAGAATGTGAAGAGAGAGCCTACAGAATGAGAGAAAAATCTTTGTCACCTGCCCCTCAGTGCATTAATCTCCAGGATATATAAAGAACTCAAAAAACTTAAAGAACCAAAAAAACCAAAAAAACAAATAACCCAATCAATAAACGGGTAAGGAACTGAACAGGCATTTCACAGAGGAAGAAATACAAATGGTCCAAAAATATATGAAAAAATGCTCAACATCTCTAGCAGTTAGAGAAATGCAAATCAAAACTACCTGAGAGAATGAATCAAACATCATTACCCTATATAAATGTATGATTATGCAAATGGTATGCTGTTACTCCATGTACAAACAGAAACAACATGTATCCCATTTGTTTACAATAAAAATAAATAAAAAAAACTACCTGAGATTCCAACTCATTCCAATCAGAATGGTAATTATCAACAATACAAGTAACAGTAAGTTTTGGCAAGGATATGGGGAAAAAGTTCATTCATACATTGCTGGTGGGACTGCAAATTGGTGCAAGCACTCTGGAAAGCAGTATGGAGACTCCTCAGAAAATTTGGAATGGAACCACTATTTGATGCAAGCTGTTATCCCACTCTTCAGTTTATATCCAAATGACTTGAAATCAGCATACTACAGTGATACAGCCACATCAATGTTTATAGTAGTTCAATTCACAATAGCTAAGCTAAGCTATAGAACCAACCTGGGTGCCCCAAAACAGATGAATGGATAAAGAAAATGTGGTATATATCCACAATGGAATATTACTAAGTCATAAAGAAGAATGAAATTTTGGCATTTGTTTTTTTTTTTTTTTTAACGTTTACATAGGGTAATGATGTTTCTTTTTTTTCCCTTCCCCCCCACCCCTCCCACCCTTTTCCCTTTATACAGTCCTTCTTTCCTTCATTCTTACCGCTCTCCTTAGCCTAACTCTAAACCTAACCCTAAACCTAATGCTAACCCCTCCCACCCCCATTATATGTCCTCATCCGCTTATCAGCAAGATCATTCGTCCTTTAGTTTTTTGAGATTGGCTTATCTCACTTAGCATGATATTCTCCAATTTCGACCATTTGCCTACAAATGCCATAATTTTATCATTCTTCATTGCGGAGTAATATTCCATTGTATAAATATGCCACAGTTTCTTTATCCATTCATCAACTGAAGGGCATCTAGGTTGGTTCCACAATCTGGCGATGGTGAATTGAGCAGCAATGAACATTGATGTGGCTGTATCTCTGTAGTATGCTGATTTTAAGTCCTTTGGGTATAGACCAAGGAGTGGGATAGCTGGGTCAAATGGTGTTTCCATTCCAAGCTTTCTGAGGAATCTCCACACTGCTTTCCAGAGTGGCTGCACTAATTTGCAACCCCACCAGCAATGTATGAGTGTTCCTTTTTCACCACATCCTCGCCAACACCTATTGTTGCTTGTGTTCTTGATAATAACCATTCTAATTGGGGTGAGATGAAATCTTAGGGTAGTTTTGATTTGCATTTCCCTTATTACTAGGGATGTTGAACATTTTTTCATATATCTGGTGATTACTTGTACATCTTCTTCTGTGAAGTGCCTGTTCATTTCCTTAGCCCATTTGTTGATTGGATTATTTGTATTCTTCGTGTAGAGTTTTTTGAGTTCTTTATAGATTCTGGAAATTAGCGCTCTATCTGAGGTATGGTTGGCAAAAATATTCTCCCACTCTGTAGGCTCTCTCTTCACATTTCTGATAGTTTCCTTTGCTGAGAGAAAGCTTTTTAGTTTGAATCTATCCCAGTTGTTGATTCTTGCTTTTCTTTCTTGTGCTATGGGAGTCCTGTTAAGGAAGTCTGATCCTGAGCCAACAAGTTGAAGATTTGTACCTACTTTTTCTTCTATAAGATGCAGGGTCTCTGGTCTGATTCCAAGGTCCTTGATCCATTTTGAGTTGAGTTTTGTGTAGGGTGAGAGATAGGGGTTTAATTTCATTCTATTGCATATGGTTTTCCAGTTTTCCCAGCACCGTTTGTTGAAGAGGCTATCTTTTCTCCATTGCATATTTTTGGAACCTTTGTCTAGTATGAGAAAATTGTAATTATTTGGGTTTGTGTCCATGTCCTCTATTCTGTACCATTGATCTACCTGTCTATTTTGGTACCAATACCATGCCGTTTTTGTTACTATTGCTTTGTAGTAGAGTTGAAGATCTGGTATTGCAATACCCCCTGCTTCGCTCTTGCTACTGAGGATTACTTTAGCTATTCTAGGTTTTTTATTCTTCCAGATGAATTTCATAATTGCTTGCTCTATTTCTGCAAGGTACATCATTGGGATTTTAATTGGAATTGCATTGAATCTGTATAGCACTTTAGGTAGTATAGCCATTTTGACGATATTAATTCTGCCTATCCAGGAACATGGGAGATCTTTCCATCTTCTAAGGTTTTCTTGAATTTCTTTCTTTAGTGTTCTGTAGTTCTCATTGTAGAGGTCTTTCACCTCTTTTGTGAGATTGATTCCCAAGTATTTTATTTTTTTCGATGCTATTGTGAATGGGGTAGTTTTCCTAATTTCTCTTTCTGAAGATTCATCACTTATGTATAAAAATGCATTGGATTTATGAGCATTGATCTTGTAACCTGCTACTTTACTGAATTCACTTATGAGTTCTAAAAGTTTTCTGGTGGAATTTCCAGGTTCCTCTAAATATATAATCATGTCATCAGCGAACAGGGATAGTTTGAGTTCTTCTTTTCCTATTCGTATCCCTTTAATTTCTTTGGTTTGTCTGATTGCTCTGGCTAGAGTCTCAAGGACGATGTTGAATAGAAGTGGTGAAAGAGGGCATCCCTGCCTTGTTCCAGTTTTTAGGGGGAACGCTTTCAGTTTTTCACCATTTAGAATGATATTAGCCATGGGCTTAGCGTAGATTGCCTTTATAATGTTTAGGAATGTTCCCACTACCCCAATTTTTTCTAGTGTTTTGAGCATGAAGGGATGCTGTATTTTATCGAATGCTTTTTCTGCATCTATTGAAATAATCATGTGATTCTTAACTTTAAGTCTGTTGATATGGTGAATGACATTTATTGATTTCCGGATGTTGAACCAACCTTGCATCCCTGGGATAAAACCCACTTGATCGTGGTGCACTATCTTTTTAATATATATTTGTATGCGATTTGCTAAAATTTTGTTGAGAATTTTTGCATCGATGTTCATTAAGGATATTGGTCTGAAATTTTCTTTCCTCGATGTGTCTCTGTGTGGTTTAGGTATCAGGGTGATATTGGCTTCATAGAACGAGTTTGGGAGGGTTCCCTCCTCTTCTATTTCATGGAATAGTTTGAGGAGTATTGGAATGAGCTCTTCTTTAAAGGTTTTGTAGAACTCGGCTGAGAACCCATCTGGTCCTGGACTTTTCTTTGTTGGTAGGCTTTTGATGACCTCTTCTATTTCATTGCTTGAAATTGGTTTATTTAAGTTGTGTTTGTCCTCCTCGTTCAGTTTAGGTATTTCATATGTCTCTAGAAATTTGTTGATGTCTTCGAGGTTTTCTGTTTAAATTTTGGCATTTGACAGTAAATGGATGGAACTGGAGAATATCATGCTAAGTGAAATAAGCCATTCCCCCAACACCCAAAGGCTGCATATTCTCTCTGCTATCTGGATGCTAACACACAACAAGGGTGAGGGAGGGAAGAATAGACGTTCATTGGATTACACAAAGGGGAATGAAGGGAAAGGAGGGGGATGTGAATAGGAAAGACAGCAAATTAATTAGACATAATTTCCTATGCTTCCTATATGAATACACCACCAGTGAAATTCCACATCATGTATAACCAAAAAAAAAAAAAAAAAAAAAGGGAAATAAACCAAACCCAAAACACCAAAGGCCAAATGTTTTCTGTGATAAACAAATGCTATTTCATAATATGGCGGGGGGGATGAAGGAACTTTGGAGTGTGTAGAGGGGAGTGAGGGGAGGGGTAGAGTGGTGTGGATGAGAAGAACGGTGGAATGAGACAGACATTATTACCCTATATACATGTATGATCACACTACTGGTGTGACTCAGCACCATGTGCAGCCTGAAGAATGAGAAGTTATGCTCCATTTGTGTACCATGTGTCAAAATGCATTCTACGGTCATGTATAACTAATTAGAACAAATTTAAAAATTTAAAAAAATTAAAAATGAGCCAAAAGACCTGAACAGACACCTCATCAAAGAAGATCCACAGATTGAAAATAGTATATGAGAAGATGCTCTGCATGTACCACACCATATGTCATGAGAGAAATGCAAATTAAAACAACAATGAGATACCACAACACACCTATTAGAGTGGCTAAACTCCAGAACACTGACAACACTAAATGATGACAAGGAGGTAGAACACTAGGAACTGTCATTCATTGCTGGTGGGAATACAAAATGATACAGCCACATTGGACAATAGTCCAATAAGTTTCTTACAAAACTAAAAATCCTCTTCCATGCAATGCAGCAGTTTGCCCAAATGAGTGAGAACACATCCACACAAACACCTGCACACAAGCCAGGCATGGTGGCACACCCCTGTATGTAGCTTAAGAGACTGAGGCAGGAGGATCTCAAATTCAAAGCCAGCCTCAGCAAGTTAGGCCCTAATCAACTAAGGTAGACGCTGTCTGAAAATCATAAAATATAAGGGCTTGGGGATGTGTATCAGTACCAAAATTAAAATAAACAAACCAATAAATAAAAACCTGCACACAGATTACTATAGCAGCTATATTCATAATTGCCAAAACGCAGAAGCAACCAAGATGTCCTTCAGTAGTTGAATAAACAAATAAGACATTATATCTTCCAATAATGGAATATTATTCAGCTAAAAAGAAATGAGCTATCAAGCCATGAAAAGACATAGGGGAAACTTAAATGCATATTATTAAGTGAAGGAAGCCTATCTAAAAAGACTGCATGCTGCATGATTCCATTTATATGACTTATTAAAAAGGCAAAACTGTAGAGGTGGTAATAAAAGATCAGTGGTTGTCAGGAGGGGGAATAGAGAGATGAATAGGTGGAACACAGAGAATTTGGGGGACAGTGAAAATACTCTGTGTGATAGTATAATGCCATTATACAGTTGTCCAAACCCATAAAATATGCATCACCAAGAGAAAACCGTAATGTAAACTATGGCCTTTGGATGATAGTGATGTGTCAGTAAGGTTCATCAGTTGTAACAAATGTACCATCTGGTGTGGATATCAATAATGGGGGAGGCTGTACATATGTGGGGGTTGGGGAATATATGGGAAATATCTGTACCTTCCTCTCAATTTTGCTGTAAGCCTCAAAGTACTCTAAAATACAAAGTGTACTTAAAAAAAAGAATGGAATGTTATACTCCATGCATGTAAAATTTGTTAAAATACCCTCTACTGTCATGTATTTGTAAAAAGGAAAAATAAAAATGTTTAAAAAGAGCGTTTATTGGGAGATGGAATCATTAAGATCAAGTTGCAACTAACAGCAATAAATTTTTGATACTTTCCTGGAAGTGGAATTCAGAGATGAGGGTTAATCCGAGACCTCTACTAGGGTTAGAGAGGAATGTGGAGTGAACCAGACAGAATATAGATGTTGCCAACCTTAGGGACATCTGGTTATATCCTTAGATTGATTGCTTGATTCATTCGTTTATTCATTCACTTACTCCCTGAATGCTTGCTGCATGTTAGATACATACTACGACCTTTACTGAATGATAATACCTAACTTCCTTAGAGATAACTGAGTTGTAGTCTTTAAGATACATCTTGTGAACAGTTATTTTTCACTAGACTCTTTAGGCTTCTTTGAGAAGAAAAATAGCTTTATTTAAGGGGGGATTATTTACTTTTTAAACCACTTAGGTTCTTTGTTTCTCTTTCCTGTAATCCGCATAGAGTTTTTGCTTAATAAATAGTTATTGGTTTATTTACAATTAGTTACTTTCTTCAGAGTTTGGACGGAGAAATCAAACTGTACTTAGTTATGATCATATAGTTATGGATATGCTATATGTCTAGAGAACATTATTCCGTAAAGACTCTAGTCCATATAAAACTTGTTTGTGTAAGTGACATTTTAGGAAAATCAAAGTAGAAGGGAATGTACCATTTTCTGGGGAAATTATAGGCCAATGAGGAGAAACCAGTCTTATGATGCAAAGAAGATTCTTTAGAGATAATGATCATAGAAAAGCATAGTTAGAAGAAACAAAAACTGTCCTCAAATCTTCCAAGGTGTTGGGAGGAAGGTGAACTTTTCATTATTCAAATGAGTGCTGAAGATTACTATTTTTTTTGATGGGTTGCAGGGGGTGGTAACCAGGGATTGAACTCAAAGACACTCAACCACTGAGCCACATTCCGAGCCCTGTTTTGTATTTTATTCAGAGACAGGATCTCACTGGGTTGCTTAGCACCTTACTATTGCTGAGGCTGGCTTTGAACTTGTGATCCTCCTGCCTCAGCCTCACAAGCTACTGGGATTACAGGCATGTGCCACGGTGCCCAGCCACTATTTTCTTTTTTAGAACAATTCGAGTAACTATTGTTATAAAGGAAGAGTGAAAAACCCCTAAATGCTGTTAATTCCTTTTGTTTCTGGGATATTTAATGAATACATAATTTTTAAAATATTTCGACTTTTCCATGATGAATCTGTCATCAAAAACAAGCTAACCAATGAACAAACAGAATTAAACATAGCAAAGTTATTTATGCCACCTTATTAAAGTAATCTGCTGAAATGAGCTAATAAAGCAGTATGTCTTTAAGTGGTATTATATTTCCTCACATAATTTCCTTTAATTTTTCTTTTATTATATTGAAGTGTCTCTAAGAACCAATTGCTCTCCTTTTTTTTTCTCTCATGATTCTACTCCACTATCCATTAATCGCTGACTGCTTTCCTAGTCAAAGTCCAAAAGAAGGTATTCTAATAGGTCTGGTTCATTATTATTTTTATTGATAAGAGCCTTTCTTACCACTCCATGTTATGGGTTCCCACAAGTCAGTGCACATTACTCTTAGGTGATTAGGAAACTTGGTTTGATCTATGGACATTCATTCACAAAGAACAATGACACCCTGATTTTCAAAGCAAGGAAATGGGGCAGAGAAGCCTTGGCTACAAGATATTGGATATAGTAGTCTATGGTCTGAAATAATAATTGTACATAAATTATGGGAACATTCAAAGAAAGAAAATATTTTTCTTTTTAAGCCCCTCATCTATTCCTATGCATGGTCCTTTCTTTTTCCATACCCTCTAAGATTCTATTGCTCACTGGTTATCTAAAGTTACCCTCACTGTCCAACCATCACTGAAATTAACATTTGCACTAATATCAACCCTTGACCCTTACCTTTCAGTTTCTCAACCTTAATTTTATTCAAAGTTTTCACTCCTTCAATACCAAGGTCTCAGCTAGAATTTAGGGGACAGGAAGGAAGAGTAGTTAAAATCATGTATACCATATCATCAGTGACTACTTACTTCTACCATAAGTGCAACACACACACACACACACACACACACACACACACAGAGAGTGAAAAATATGAGTGTTTATTAATCAAAATAAATATTGGGAGGACTTCTGGCATCTACCACATAAAGATCTTGGAAGTCATCACCCCTAACTTACTAGCAAGAGAAAAAGCAGAACAAACTGATAATCAATGACTCCTTAGATCTAGCAGAAAACTGAGGGCACAGAAGAAATAAAACATTTTGCACATGACAGTATTGTCTGTGAAGAAAACCTGAAATTGACAAAAATTCTCTGGGAAGTAATAAGTAATTATAGCCAAGTGGCAGTACATAAGGTACTATAGAAATATTACTTTCCTCAGTTACATAATGAAGATAATAATAATCACAGAAAATTAAAACTTAAAATAAGGATCATTCTCATTTGAAGAGGAATTAGTTATTTTTTGAGGACCCATGTTATTGAACTTCAATACTGAGAGAACATCTGTGAAGACCAAATCTGGTGAACAATAAAACCACTAGTACTTTTCATAAAAGTCAATGGATTTTATATAGTACCAGCAATGAACAAATGAAATTTGAAATTAAAAATACATTACCATTCATATTAGCATATCCTAAAAATGAAATATTTAGTTATAAACCCGACATAGTATTATAAGATCTGTGAGAAAAACTGCAAAACTCTGGTGAAAGAAACCAAAGAACTAAATAAATGAATACATATACCTTGTTCATGAGTCAGAAGACTCAATATTGTCAAGATTTCGGTTGTTCCCAAATTTATCTGTGAGTTCAAATCAACCAAAATCAAAATGCAGCTAGTTATTTTGTGGATATCAAAAAACTGATTCTAATGTATATAAGGAGAGGAAAAGGAATCAGAATAGTCAATAAAATATTGCAGGAGAAGCACAAAGTCTGAGGATTGATACTACCTGACCTCAAGATTAACTAATCTCTAATCAAGAGAATATGATATTCTCAGAAGAATAGCAAATAGATCAATGGAATAGAATTTAAAAATCCATAAACAAACCCATACAAATATAGTCAACTGTTGACAAAGAAGCAAGATCAATATAATAGATAAAGTACAGTATTTTCAATTAATGGTACTGTAACTACTGGACATCGACATTCAAAAATTAATCTGGATACAGACCTGATCAAAAAATAATTCAAGGGTGATCTCAGAATATGTTATGTGAATGATTCTGATTCTCTATTGAAAGTTTCCAGAATTATCCAGATGGGTAAGAGAGGGGTCCTAGATAATACAGAAAACATTTTTGAGTAGAAAGAAAAATCACCAAGACAATTTGATATTATAAAAATCAGTAAGCTGCCAGGCCTGGTGGCACATGGCTGTAATCCCAGTGGCTTGGGAAGCTGAGGCAGGATTGCAAATTCAAATCTATCCTAAGCAATTTAGCAAGGCTCTGAGCAACTTAGTGAGATCCTGTCCAAAATAAAATATACAGAGAGCTGGGGAGGTGACTCAGAGGTTAAGCACCCTTGGGTTCAATCCCTGGTACCAAAAAAAAAAAAAAATCAACTGTCACGTTATTTGGCTGAATTTCCTTTGGGCCTTTGGGGTAGAGGAAAATCTAGGCTGGGGACAAAATTTGCTAGTGTATGTGGATAACTTGCAGACAATTTTACAAAGACCCCAACGTACTTCCATTATAAAAGGATAGATGAAGCAAGCAGAAAATAAGTAAGGACATAGTTGAACTCAATGGCACCATCAATCAACTATAACAATTGAAAAATATAATAACAGCAGAATACCCATTTCTCTCAAGCTCACATGGAATATTCCCCAAACCAGAAAACATTCTAGTACATAATAAACACCTTAACATTTTTAAAAGAAATGATACTATATTGGTGTCCCTTCTATTTTCAGAAGATCCCTTTTTTAATCCACCTGCCAGCCTCTACACGTAAGAGAAAACATATGACGCTTGATTTTCTGAGACTGACTTATTTCACTTAGCTTAAATTCTTCCCTTGGATGATATTTGCATCTAGTAAGCATCAAAACAGCATGTTCAGAACAAAAATCTATCCTACTTTTTTCCCCATAATTTTTCCTTCCCTACATTTTCCATCTCAGGAAATGGTATCTTCTGCTTTCTCTTGATAAAATCTTGGGATTTCTTCCATTTTTGTCTTTCCTGTATCCATCTGTCAAAAAGTCTATCACCCTTACCTCTGGATTGTATCATGAATATATTCACTTTTCTCCATCTCCACTACTAGTATCTGGCCCAAGTCACTAATTATATTTTATTTGCACTACTGTAATCACCTCTTTATTGATCTCTTTGATTTGTCTCTTGATGCCCTACTTTCCATTCTCTCTCAAAACAACCAAAGAGACCTCTTAAAATGTAAATCAGATTATATGATTACTTTGTTTTACATAAGAAGATTGTCTTCAGGCCAAGAATAAAATCACAACATATTACCAAGATCTAATAGGCCTTTCATAATCTGGCCCATATATCCATGACCTCATCTTATATGCTTCCATTTGCTCACTCTTTCCTCAGAGTCTTTGCTTGACTAAATATTATTGACATTAAGAATGGAAACATATCACATATCTGTAACTAGGAAAGGTTTCAAGCTGGGAATAGTACCTTGAGATAAGACTTAAAGAATCAATAGAATTTCACGAGTAGAGATGAGCGGTAGTAGGCAGAACATTCTAGAGAGATGAATTTGGAGGGAAGAATGCATAGAGATGCTCAAGGAACATCAACTGATCCAGTTTGGTTAGTGGTTAATGAATATCAAGGATAATGAAAACATAGGGTTAGGAAGGTGAGTGGGGTCCCAAATCAAGAAAGCTCTTAGGGCTATGTGAAAGATTTTGAACTTCATTCTGGAGGAGATTGGGAGCCATTAATGTTGGTATGTCAGCTTTCACTAGAAGTAAATGGAAAACATCAATTCACATAGATGCAAACAGTACAGGAATTTATTTTCATATATAACGCTACAGGTAGAGGTTAGGCAAGCTCTAGGTATATTTCAGGACTTCTATTCTACTTCTGTATGATTCCATTATTTCAGCCAGGCATGGAGTTGAGGTCCTCTAAAGCACATCTTATGTAGAGGAGAGGCAAATACATGAATAAAATCAAGGTTCTGTTAGGCAGGAAGAAAGGAAAGGAGAAAATACTGGGGAGGTAACCAACTGTATCTCTAAAGATTTTTGAGCAAGGAATGGCATGATCAGAACTGATGTTTGTAAGACTACTCTGAAATATTAGTGTAGGATATGTTAGAAAGAGACCAGAGATTAGAAAATGAGTTAAAATCTTATTATTTTTGCAGTTGCCCAAGATCTAGTTATGATGGACTATGGAAGTAATGGTAGTGGAAGTGGAAAAGGAAGGAAAGATTTGTAAGACAAGGCAGAAGTAGACTTCAGGTTATTTGGTAGTTAATTCAAATACTAATTTTCTACCAGTCTTTTGCTAGTTTTCCTGGTTAAGCATCTTAGAACCTTTTTAAAAATATTTACCCTTATCTTTTCTTCACTTAGATTCCAATAATTTTATTTTTACCAGAGGATCCTAGTGGAATGCCCAGTATTCCCTGTTTTGCTTAGTTACAGAGAACTTAGTAACAAATCAATAATGGTGGAACTGTGCTCAACTAATTATTAGCATTCTCCCTTGCCAGGTGTGGGCATATTACTAAAGTAAAATAAGATGTCAAAGTAATTGTTGCATGGGACTGTTAGAGAGTGTACTCTTTTTTGTCCTTTCTTCCTTTGCTCCTTCCTGATTCCTGGAAAACCTGTCATCCTAAAGGTACTCCAAAGAGGGGAGCCTGGTAGAACATATGTCTCTTACAAGTATAGTGCTATAAACCAACCCCAACCAGCCTTCTCCCAGGCTTCTTTTATATAAAGATAAGTAAAACTCTTATTAGGCAACTGTCACTTGAATATTCCTGTTAATTGTGAAAATAAATCTAATCCTCCTGGTATAAAGTGTGTGGTTTTATAAATCATATAAAATCCTTTCTGGAATGAGTAGAGTATAAACCACAAAGAAACAAATTAATAAAGAAATGTAGTTTATTGGATTGAGGGATAGGATAAAATTAAATAGCATTTTAAGGTTTTATGACAATGGTTGGAAAACTTCCACATGATTAAAAAAACTGTAAAACAACTTGCATCAAGAGCATGTGAAACATTGTTCTATAACTGAAAAGAGTACAATAATAGGATTTGAAACTCCTGGGAACCAGTACTACTTGTCACCAAAAGCAAGCTGTAGTATCTTGAGCAAGTTATTCAAATTTCCTGAATCCTCATCTATAAAAGGAAATAATTCTTCTCCACTTTAGATACACAAAAATGTTTGGTCACTTTATTTTTCCTATGAATCTAGAGCACCATTTTTTTTCTCTCCAAAAACTATAAAATTAACTGTTGTTAAATGATAATTCTTTTCTGGATGGAACTCTCTACAAAGTGTCATTATGATGGATTAGGTTCAATCAATTCAACAGCTATGGGGGTGGAAATGCAGACAGATGTTTAGTAGGAAATGAAATGCTTCTGACTTCCTTTGTAAGTGCCTCCTGTAAATTCTGAATCACTTCCCTGAGACCTTTCCCTTTATTCAGGCCAGCATTCTTTCCTGTGAAGATGCCAGCAACAGTCTTCCTTTCTTGGGGTCAGTAACCCCATGCTGCCAGCTAGTGCGACTGTCTTTTGTTCACAGAGATAAAGCACTCTGCCTGAAGCTGTGGGCCTCCATTGAAAAAAATTGATGATTCCCCCCCGCCCCATTTTCACTCATGTCCTATGTACCAGACTTTTAGGGGGGTTGGGATGAAGATGTGAAAGTAGATATGGCAGTGACATGAGGCTTTAATTTTGTGATGCTCCTACTAGCAGACCTCTTTTTTTGATAATGTCACATACTGATGTTATCAACTTGCTGTCGCTAATAGTCCTACATCTTTCCATAGTGAAACTGGAGAGATTTGAATCTGCCTAGAAAAAAAGTACTTTTAATAAGTTGGCTACTCAGAATGTTGGAAGGAGATTAACTACTAACTTGCTGTATCTTATGAATATATTACCTATAGTGGGAATCATGCAAACTACCACTTGTATCATTTCACAAGTGTAACTCTTACCTCAAATAACAAAACTATACTGTAAACTTTATATGGGCAGGGATTTAGCTATCTTCTTTGCCAGTCCACAGATAACTGAATGAAAACTAAAGTAAAATAAGCCTCATTGTTCTAACATCTATTTTCTGCGGTTATTTCCACATCTATCTGTGTTTCCAATGAAAAGACTAGTATGTCAATATAGATGGTTCCTCAGCAGAAGCCATGGGCATTCATGTTATTCCTCAAACTCAGTTGAGGCAGGACTATTTACTTTTTTCATCTTTTTAATGTTTTATTAGTGCATTATAGTTTTACATAATGGTGAGGTTCATTTTGAAACCTTCCTAAATGCTTTTAACATAATTTGCTCTAATTCAATCCCCAGTACTAAAGCCTTTCCTTCCCTCCTAACATGTGATTCCTTCCCTCACTATTTTGTTTTCCTTCTACTAATTTATTTTTTATAATTGGTACATTATACTTATAAATAAAAGTGGAACTCATTGTGGTATATTCATATATGAATATAGCATAATTTGGTCAAAATTCCTTATTTCTATTAGCTACCACATATGAGAGAAAACATTCAACTCTTGACTTTCTGAGCCTGACATTTTGCTTATCATAATGTTCTCCATCTCCATCCATTTATAAGCAAATGACATAATTTCATTCTTTCTTATGGCTAGGTAAATCTCCATTGTGTATATGCGTGTGGCATATATATATGTGTATGCATGTATGTGTGTGTGTGTGTGTGTGTGTGTGTGTGTGTGTGTGTGTCTTACATTTTCTTTATCCATGTTTCTGTTGACAGGACTGAGACTGGTTCATGACTTGGTTGTTGTGAATTGTGATGCTATAAACAGTGGTGTGCGTGTGTCACTATAGAATGCTGATTTTAGGTCTTTTGGATGATTATGAAGGAGTGAGGTAGCTGGGTCAAATGGTAGTTCCATTCCTAATTTTTCGAGGAATCTTCATATTGATTTTCAAAATTGTTGTACTAATTATCGGTCCACCAATAATATCAGTGTATCTTTATCTCTGTATCCTCACCAGCATTTTTGTTTTTGTATTCTTGATAATAGTCATTCTGGATTAAGATGGAATCTCAATGTAGTTTTGATTTACATTTACCTTACTGCTAAAGATGTTGAACTTTTTATCATATATTTGTTTCTTTTTTTCTTTGGAGAAAAGTCCATTTAGTTTTTTTGCCCAATTATTTGTGTGTGTGTGTGTGTGTGTGTGTGTGTGTGTGTTAAGGATTTTGAGTTCTTTATATATTCTGAATTTTAATCTCGTGTTAGAGGGTTACCTGGCAAATATTTTCTCCCATTCAGTAGGTTCTCTCTTGACACTTTTGTTTTGTATGCACTTTGATTCGAAGCCACCCAACTTATTAATACTTGGTTTTATTTCTTGATCTTTAGGAGTCTTACTAAGAAAGTTGGTGCAAATATATTGGAGACCTGACTCTATATTTTCTTCTAGCAGTTGCATTGTTTCTGATTCATTTTCTAGGTCTTTGATACACTTTGGGTTGATTTCTGTGCAGGGTGAGAGAAGGGATCTAGTGTCATTCTTCTTTTTAAAATTTGTTCCTTTTGAACATACATGTCAGTAGAGTTTATTTTGACATATACATACATAGAGTATAACTTTTTCTAATATGGATCCCATTCTTGTGGTTGTGCATGATGTGGAGTTTCACTGGACATGTATTCATATATGAACATTGGAAAGTTATATCTGATTCATTCTACTATCCTTCCTATTCCTACCCCTCCCTTCCCTTCATTCCCCTTTGTCTAATCCATTAAACTTTTATTCTTCACTCATCCCTGCTTGTTGTATGTTAACATCCACATATCAAAGAGAATATTTGACCTTTTTGGGGGGTGATTGGCTTATTTCACTTAGTATGATAGTGTCCAGATCCATCCATACTGGCAAATGCCACAATTTCATTCTCCTTTATGGCTAATACTCCTCTTGGATATATACCACATTTTATTTATCCATTCATCTTTTGAGGGGCACCCAGGTTGGTTCCAAAGCTTAGCTATTGTGAATTGAACTGCTATAAACATTGATATGACTGTGTCACTGTAGTACACTGATTTTAAGTCCTTTGGGTATATACTGAGGATAGGATAACTGGGTCAAATGTTGTTTCATTGCAAGTTTTTTGAGGAATCACCATACTGCTTTCCAGAGTGGTTGTACCAATTTGCAGTCCCACCAGCAGTGTTTGGGTATAACTTTTTCCCCAACTCCTAAGCAACATTTATTGCTACCTGTATTCTTGATAATTTCCATTCTGACTGGTGTGAGATGGAATCTCAGTGCAGTTTTAATTTGCAATTCTCCAATTGCTAAAGATGTTGAACATTTTTCATGTATCTGGTGACCATTCATAATTGAACTTGGAAGATGGAAATATCTCATATGTTCTTGGATAGGCAGAATTAATATTGTGAAAATGGCCATACTACCAAAGGTGCTATACAGATTTAATGCAACTCTCATTAAAAATTCCATTGACATTCTTCTTAGAAAAAACAGTCATGAAATTCATTTGGAAAAATAAGAGGCCCAGAATAGAAAAAGCAATCATTAGGAAGAAAAATGAAGCAGGAGACATCACAATACCAGATCTTAAATTATACTACAGTACTATAGTAACGAAAACAGCATGGTATTGGCACCAAAACAGACATGAAGACCAATGGAATAGAATAGAAGACACAGAGAAAAACCCACATAAATACAGTTACGTCATACTAGACAAAGGCGCCTTAACTGTACATTGAAGAAAAGATAGCCTTTTCAACAAATGGTGCTGGGAAAACTGGAAATCCACATGTAGCAAAATGAAATTAAACCCCTATCTCTCATTCTGCAAAAAAAGTTTACTCAAAGTTGATCAAAGAAATAGGCATTAGACCAGAAACCCTGCACCTATTAGAAGAAAAAGTAGACCGAACTTTCTATCATATCAGCTTAGGAGCCAATTTCTTCAACAAGACTCCTACAGTGTAAGATGTAAAATCAAGAATCAATAAATGGGGTGGTATCAAATTAAAAAGCTTCTTTACAGCAAAGAAAACATGAACATTAAGAGAGAACCTACACAATGGGAGAAAATCTTTGCCACCTGCATCTCAGATAGTGCATTAATCCCCATGATATCTAAAGAACTCAAAAACTTCACACCAAGAAAAAAAAACACATATAACCCAATCAATAAATTGGCAAAGTAACTGAACAGGCACTTCACAGAAGTTTCATTCTTCTACATATGAATATCCAGTTTTCCCAGCACCATTTGTAAAAAATTTCTCCAATATATGTTTATAACCCTGTGTCAAGGATTAGATGACAAATCTATGTGGATTTGTCTTGTGCCTTCTATTCTGGTATTCATGTCTGTTTTCATGCCAATATTATGCTATTTTTTCTTATATCTCTGTAGTATAATTTGAGATCAGATGTTGTGATGCCACCTGCATCACTTTTTTGCTCAGTACTGATTTGTCTATTCTGTCTTTTATTCTTCCATATTTAATTTTAGAATTTTTCTATTTCCATGAAGAATGCCATTAGTATTTTGATGGGGATTGCATTGAATCTATATACCAGTTTTGCTAATATGATCATTTTGACAATATTTATTCTACCTATCCAAGAGAATGGCATGACTTTCCATCTTCTAAGGTCTTATTCACTTTTTTCAGTGTTATTCATTTTCCACTGTAGAAGTCTTTCACCTCCTTGGTTAGATTTATTCTGAAGGGTTTTTTTCTTCTTTCTTTCTTTCTTTTTTCTTTTCTCTGCTTTCTTTCTTTCTTCCTTTTTTGAGACCCATGTGAATCCTGAATTCATTCTCATAAGATTCACTATAGGAAAGTTATTGATTTTTCTATGCCGATCTTGTATCCTGCTATGTTTCTGAATTTCTCAGATCTAGAAGTCTTTGGCTTATAGTATTCTGGGCCTTCTAAGTATAGACTTATGTCATTGGCTAGCAGAGAATACTTGATTCCTTTTTCAGTTTTATCCTTTTAATTTCCTTCTCTTGTCTGGTTCCTCTGGCTAGAGTTTCGAGAACTATGTTGAATAGGAGTGGTGAGAGTGGATATCTTTGTCCTATTCCTGACTTTAGAGGATATGATTTCAGTTTTTCTCCATTTAGTATGATGATGTCTTTGTATTTGTCAAGCCTTTATGATATTGAGGTATGTTCCTTCTCTCCCTAGTTTTTTCAATGTTTTTTAAAATGAATGGGTGCTGGATTTTGTCAAATCCTTTTTCTACATCTGTTGAGATGATCATGTAATTTTTGTCCTTAATTGTATTCATGCAATGAATTGCATTTATTGATTTGTATATTTTGAAACAACCTTGCATCCCTGAAGTGAAACCAACTTGATTGTGGTGTGCAATATTCTTAATGGATTTTTTTTTTTTTGTAAACAAATGGGATACATGTTGTTTCTCTGTTTGTACATAGAGTAAAGGCATACCATTTGTGTAATCATAAATTTACATAGGGTAATGTTGGTTGATTCATTCTGTTATTTTTTCCCTTCCCCCACCCCTCCCATCCCTCTTTTCCCTCTATATAGTCCTTCCTTCCCCCATTCTTGCCCCCCCTCCCTAACCCTTGAATGTGGTTTGTTAATATTTTATTAAGAATATCTGTGTCTATGTTCATCAGGGGTATTCATGTGTAGTTTTCTTTCCTTGATGTGTCTTTATCTGGTTTTGATATCTGGGTGATTCTGGCTTCATAGAATGAATTTGGCAGTGTTCCAGCCCTTCCTATTTCATGGAATATGTTCAGGATGATTGACATTAGTTCTTCTTTAAAGGTTAGGGAAAAATTCAGCTGAGAATCTCTCTAGTCCTGGACTTTTCTTTGTTGGGAGACTGACTCCATCAGTCAGTCTCGTTTATTGATATTGGTCTAGTTAGGTTTCTGTATGTTTCCTTTGTTCAATTTGGGTAAGTCATACATGAATTAGAAATATGACTACAAATTTGTTAAAATCTTGTAGATTTTCCACATTTTTGGAATACAAGTTCTCAAAAGTTACTAACACTTCTCTACTAATGATCCAAACATTAAAAATTGTTTTAAGTGGTATCTCCTTTTTCATCTCATATTTTTTTTATTTGGGTTTTCTTTCTCTGGTTAGTTTGCTTAAGGATTTATCAATCTTGTTTATCTTTTCAAAGACCCATTCTTTGTTGTACTGGCCCCTTCTATTGTTTTTTTTTAATTCTCAATTTCATTGTTTCTGCTCTTATCTTAATTATTTTCTGTCTTCTACTGGTTCTAGAATTGGTTTGAGGAAGGACTATTATATATTCCAGATGGAGGGCAGACCTGGAAGACACAGTGCATCAAGATAACAAATAAGTGTAACAAGAATTTATTCCCTATAGATTTTAGCTTCCTTGGTTCAAACAAGAACACAGACATATATGAAAGATCAAATTATTATATTCCATGAAGACGTATTCATATCCTACTTTCACCTCAAATTCAGTTTGCATAACCTACTTTTTATTTCTTAAATTATAAAATATGTAGTCATTATAAGATAATTTAAAATATAATATAACTATATGAAGTAGAAAGCAAAACTGACCTTTACTTCCACCTTCATTCTACTCTTCTCTCTTGGTATACCATTCTTAATAGTTTGACTTGTGTCTTTGCATGACTTTTTTCTGTTCATTGACATAATCACAGAAATATGACTTTTATTTTTTTCTGAGTTTTTCAGTTTTGTAGTTATTGGAAATGGGATTGTTTTCTTTCTTTTTTTTTTAGTTGTCGATTGACCTTTATTTAATTTATTTATTTATATATAGTGCTGAGTGTCAAACCCAGTGCCTTACACCTGCTAGGTAAGTGTTCTACCACTGAGCCACAACCCCAGGCCCCGGGATTATTTTCTTGATTTCTATTTCAGGTATTTCACTATTAGCATGTCAAAATGCTACTGTTTATATGTTGATTTCATACCCTAAAACAATTAATTATTAATTTAAACAACTGTTTAGTGGAGCTTTGGAATATACACATATATATATAAAATCAGGTTTTCAGCAAAAAGGAAAAATTTAACTTCTTTACTTAGGGCCTTGTTAAATTACTGCACCTGGCTTTGAACTCGCAATCCTCCTACCTCGGCCTCTTGAGCAACTGGGATTACAGGTATGTGCCACCCCACTGTAAAATTTAACTTTTTTGTTTCCAGTTTGAATGCCTTTTGTTTCTCTTGCCCAATTGTTCTGGCTAGTATTTTCAATATTCTGTTGAATAGAAGCAATGAGAGCAGGCATCTTTGTCTTAAAGGGAAGGCCTTAGACTTTTCCCATTTCAGTATGATGCTATATGTGCACTTTTCATATTTGGCTTTTATTGTATTGTGCTACATTTCTTCTGTATCTTACTTGATAGTATTTATATCATAAAAGGACATTATATTTTGTCAAATGATTTCTGTGCATCTACTGAGATGATCATATGATTTTTGTCCTTCATATGCATCACATTGATTTGTTTATGTTAAACCATCCTTGCATTCCTAGGATGAGATTCACTTGGTTTTGATGAATAGTTTTTTAAATGATCTATTAAATTTGGTTTGGTGGTATTTTGTTGAGAATTTTACATTTGTGCCTACCAGGGTATTGGCCTGTAGTTTGAATTTTAGTTGTGTCCTTGATTAGTTTCAGTACCAAGTGAAAGCCAGCCTAGTAGAATGAATTTGAAAAAAAAACTCCTTCCTCTTCGATTTTTTTCTGAAGTGTTTGAGAAGAATTGGTATTAGTTCTTGTTGAAATATTTGGTAGAATTCAGCAGTGAATGCATCAGGTCGTGAGTTTTTCTTTTATGGGACACTTTTTCTTACTGACTCAATATTTTTATTTGTAATTGGTCTATTCATATATTCTATTTCTTCATACTTCAATATTTCATCCAGGTTATCCAATATATTGGTGTATAATGGTCCATAATAGTCTTAGGGTCTTAGTATCTTTTGTACTTCTATTGCATCAGAAACATGAATGATATGTTTTATCTTTATTTGTGACTTCTGTCATTTTCTCCTAGACTAGCTATAGGGGTGTTAATTTTGTTTATCTAAAAGACAACTCAGTTTCTCATTTTTTATCTAAAAAACAACTTTCTCGTTTATATTTTGTATTTTTAGACCATTTTCTTTATTTCTTCTCTTATCTTTTCATTTTCTTTCATTAGTTTTGTATTTAGATTTTTCTATTTTCTACCACCTTGAGGTACAATGTTAGGTTATTTATCTGAGATCTTTCTTCCATTTTGGTTTAGGCATTTATTTCTATAACTTTCCTATTAGTACTGCTTTTGTTGTATTCCATAGGTTTTGTTACATTGTGCTTCCATTTTCTCAAGAAATTATCTCAAGAAATTCTTAAACTTCATTTTTAATTTCTTCTTTGATCCCTTGGTTGTTCAGGAGCATTTTTTTTAATTTTGGTAAATGATAAGTATTCTAAATTTCCTCCTATTATTTTTCCCATATTTTTAGTGCTGCATTATGATTATACATACTAGTAGGATTCATTGTAACATATACATGCACACAATATAACATTACGATTTTGTTAATATTGTTCTCCAGTACTTTCCTTTTTCCTACCATTCTCTATCTCCCTGGTCCCTTTTCTCTATTTTATTGGTCTTCCTTCCATTTTCATGAGATCCCTCCCACTCCTTTCTCTTCTTCTTTCATTTGTCTTCCATATATTGAAGAAAACATACAAAATTTCACTGTGGAGTTTGGCTTATTTTGCTTAACATTATGGACTAAAGTTTTGTCTATTTTTTTCTGCAAATGCCATGATTTCATTTCTCTCTATAGAATGGAAGAAAATCTTTACCAGCTACTCTTCTGACAGAAGATTAATGTCCAGAACATATAAAGAACTTGGAAAACTTACCAATATACCCTCAAATAATTCCAATCCATAAATGTACACATGAACTAAACAGATAGTTCTCAAAGGAGTACAAATAGACAACAAATATATGAAAAAAATATCCAACATCTTTAGCAATTAGGGTAATGCACATCATCCTATTATTTATGACTAGTTTTATACCATTGTGGCCAGAGACGATACTTGAAATTATTGAAGTGTTCTTAAATTTGTTAAGACTTAATTTGTATTTGAATATATGATCTGTCCTGGAGTATGTCTCACTTGCTGTTGAGAAGAGTGTGCATTCTGCAGAGGTTGGGTAAAATGTTCTACAAATGTCTAATAGGTTCATTTGATAAACAATACAGTTCAAATCTGATGGTGTTTATTTGTTGATTTTCTGTCTGGATGATTTTTCTATTACTGAAAGTGTGTGACATAGTCCCTCATTATTTTAATGAAGTCCATCTCTACCTTTAGATCTCATAATGTTTGCATGACATATTTGGGTATTATAGTTTAGGGTAAATATATGTTTACAATTGTATCTCTAGCCTTGTTGACCCCATTACAATTATAAAATAATCTTTCTTTTCTCTTTTAACAGTTTTTAAATTTATTTATTTATTTATTTATTTATTTATTTATTTATTTATTTATTTATTTTTGTGGTGCTGGGGATTGAATCCAGGGCCTTGTACTTGCAAGGCAAGCACTCTACTGACTGAGCTATCTCCCCAGCCCTAAATTTATTTTGATCTCATGGAAATATAGATATTCCTGCTTTATTTTGGTTTCCATTTTCATAAAATATTATTTTACATTCCTTTGCTTTCAATCTGTGTGTATTCTTCAAGAATTCTCTTATAAGAAAAAATATATTTTCTCCTATTTAGCCACTCTAAATCTGTCAAATGGAGGTTTTGATCCATTTATATTCAAGGTTATTTTTGATAGATAGACTTAATGCTTCCATGTTGTTAACTGCTTTCTGATTATTTTGTAGATCTTTTCTTTCTTTCTTCCTCTCTTCTTTTGTGCCACTTTGTTTTGGTGGTTTTTCTCTAGTGATGAACTTTGATTCCTTTTTCTTTCTCTTTTCTGTACTTGCTGTAATTTGTTCTTTGTGATTATTCTGTTGCTTCTGTTTAAAAATCTCACAGATAAAATCAAATATTTTAAACTGAAGACAGCTTTATTTTGGTTCCATGCTAATATTCTGGACACTAATACACTTCTTTCCACAATTTGCAATTTTGTTGCTTTAAATTACATCTTTTTATATTGTATTTTCCTTAACACCATTTTATAACTATAGTTATCATTGAGCACCTTGAGTTTATTAACCTCTTCATACTAGAAATCTGAGAGATTTTATACCATCATTACAAAAATGAATCATTCTAAATGTGAATATGAGTTTACCACTGAGTTTTATAATTTCATATTTCCATGATAGTAACTGTTTTCCTTTTTCTTTTGGTTGAAGTATTCCTTTAAGCATCTTCTATAAGTTCAGTCTATTTTTTTTTTATT
The DNA here is from genome assembly GCF_902686445.1 of Sciurus carolinensis. Lineage (NCBI taxonomy): Eukaryota > Metazoa > Chordata > Mammalia > Rodentia > Sciuridae > Sciurus > Sciurus carolinensis. The sequence goes on from NC_062232.1 coordinate 45,558,923, forward strand.
TTTTTACGTTTACATAGGGTAATGATGTTTATTTTTTTTCCCTTCCCCCCACCCCTCCCACCCTTTTCCCTTTATACAGTCCTTCTTTCCTTCATTCTTACCGCTCTCCTTAGCCTAACTCTAAACCTAACCCTAAACCTAATGCTAACCCCTCCCACCCCCATTATATGTCCTCATCCGCTTATCAGCAAGATCATTCGTCCTTTAGTTTTTTGAGATTGGCTTATCTCACTTAGCATGATATTCTCCAATTTCGACCATTTGCCTACAAATGCCATAATTTTATCATTCTTCATTGCGGAGTAATATTCCATTGTATAAATATGCCACAGTTTCTTTATCCATTCATCAACTGAAGGGCATCTAGGTTGGTTCCACAATCTGGCGATGGTGAATTGAGCAGCAATGAACATTGATGTGGCTGTATCTCTGTAGTATGCTGATTTTAAGTCCTTTGGGTATAGACCAAGGAGTGGGATAGCTGGGTCAAATGGTGTTTCCATTCCAAGCTTTCTGAGGAATCTCCACACTGCTTTCCAGAGTGGCTGCACTAATTTGCAACCCCACCAGCAATGTATGAGTGTTCCTTTTTCACCACATCCTCGCCAACACCTATTGTTGCTTGTGTTCTTGATAATCGCCATTCTAATTGGGGTGAGATGAAATCTTAGGGTAGTTTTGATTTGCATTTCCCTTATTACTAGGGATGTTGAACATTTTTTCATATATCTGGTGATTACTTGTACATCTTCTTCTGTGAAGTGCCTGTTCATTTCCTTAGCCCATTTGTTGATTGGATTATTTGTATTCTTCGTGTAGAGTTTTTTGAGTTCTTTATAGATTCTGGAAATTAGCGCTCTATCTGAGGTATGGTTGGCAAAAATATTCTCCCACTCTGTAGGCTCTCTCTTCACATTTCTGATAGTTTCCTTTGCTGAGAGAAAGCTTTTTAGTTTGAATCTATCCCAGTTGTTGATTCTTGCTTTTCTTTCTTGTGCTATGGGAGTCCTGTTAAGGAAGTCTGATCCTAAGCCAACAAGTTGAAGATTTGTACCTACTTTTTCTTCTATAAGATGCAGGGTCTCTGGTCTGATTCCAAGGTCCTTGATCCATTTTGAGTTGAGTTTTGTGTAGGGTGAGAGATAGGGGTTTAATTTCATTCTATTACATATGGTTTTCCAGTTTTCCCAGCACCATTTGTTGAAGAGGCTATCTTTTCTCCATTGCATATTTTTGGAACCTTTGTCTAGTATGAGAAAATTGTATTTATTTGCGTTTGTGTCCATGTCCTCTATTCTGTACCATTGATCTACCTGTCTATTTTGGTACCAATACCATGCCATTTTTGTTACTATTGCTTTGTAGTAGAGTTGAAGATCTGGTATTGCAATACCCGCTGCTTCGCTCTTGCTACTGAGGATTGCTTTAGCTATTCTAGGTTTTTTATTCTTCCAGATGAATTTCATAATTGCTTGCTCTATTTCTGCAAGGTACATCATTGGGATTTTAATTGGAATTGCATTGAATCTGTATAGCACTTTAGGTAGTATAGCCATTTTGACGATATTAATTCTGCCTATCCAGGAACATGGGAGATCTTTCCATCTTCTAAGGTTTTCTTGAATTTCTTTCTTTAGTGTTCTGTAGTTCTCATTGTAGAGGTCTTTCACCTCTTTTGTGAGATTGATTCCCAAGTATTTTATTTTTTTCGATGCTATTGTGAATGGGGTAGTTTTCCTAATTTCTCTTTCTGAAGATTCATCACTTATGTATAAAAATGCATTGGATTTATGAGCATTGATCTTGTAACCTGCTACTTTACTGAATTCACTTATGAGTTCTAAAAGTTTTCTGGTGGAATTTCCAGGTTCCTCTAAATATATAATCATGTCATCAGCGAACAGGGATAGTTTGAGTTCTTCTTTTCCTATTCGTATCCCTTTAATTTCTTTGGTTTGTCTGATTGCTCTGGCTAGAGTCTCAAGGACGATGTTGAATAGAAGTGGTGAAAGAGGGCATCCCTGCCTTGTTCCAGTTTTTAGGGGGAACGCTTTCAGTTTTTCACCATTTAGAATGATATTAGCCATGGGCTTAGCGTAGATTGCCTTTATAATGTTTAGGAATGTTCCCACTACCCCAATTTTTTCTAGTGTTTTGAGCATGAAGGGATGCTGTATTTTATCGAATGCTTTTTCTGCATCTATTGAAATAATCATGTGATTCTTAACTTTAAGTCTGTTGATATGGTGAATGACATTTATTGATTTCCGAATGTTGAACCAACCTTGCATCCCTGGGATAAAACCCACTTGATCGTGGTGCACTATCTTTTTAATATATATTTGTATGCGATTTGCTAAAATTTTGTTGAGAATTTTTGCATCGATGTTCATTAAGGATATTGGTCTGAAATTTTCTTTCCTCGATGTGTCTCTGTGTGGTTTAGGTATCAGGGTGATATTGGCTTCATAGAATGAGTTTGGGAGGGTTCCCTCCTCTTCTATTTCATGGAATAGTTTGAGGAGTATTGGAATGAGCTCTTCTTTAAAGGTTTTGTAGAACTCGGCTGAGAACCCATCTGGTCCTGGACTTTTCTTTGTTGGTAGGCTTTTGACCTCTTCTATTTCATTGCTTGAAATTGGTTTATTTAGGTTGTGTATGTCCTCCTCGTTCAGTTTAGGTAATTCATATGTCTCTAGAAATTTGTTGATGTCTTCGAGGTTTTCTGTTTTGTTGGAGTATAGATTTTCGAAATAGCTTCTAATTATGTTTTGTATTTCACTCGTGTCTGTTGTGATGTTTCCTTCTTCATTCCGAATTTTAGTAATTTGAGTTTTCTCCCTCTTTCTCTTTGTTAGTGTGGCTAAGGGTTTATCAATTTTATTTATTTTTTCAAAGAACCAACTATTTATTTTGTTAATTTTTCCAATTGTTTCTTTTGTTTCGATTTCGTTGATTTCGGCTCTGATTTTAACTATTTCCTGTCTTCTACTACTTTTGGTATTGGTCTGCTCTTCTTTTTCTAGTGCTTTGAGCTGTAGTGTTAAGTCGTTTATTTGTTGATTTCTACTTCTTTTTTTGAATGCACCCCATGAAATAAATCTTCCTCTAAGTACTGCTTTCATAGTGTCCCAGAGATTTTGATATGATGTGTCTTTGTTCTCGTTTACTTCTAAGAATTTTTTTATTTCCCTCCTGATGTCTTCTGTTATCCATTCATCATATAATAGTGTATTATTTAGTCTCCAAGTATTGGAGAAGTTTCTGTTTTTTATTCTGTCCTTTATTTCTAATTTCAATCCATTATGATCTGATAGAGTACAAGGTAGTATCTCTATCTTCTTGTATTTGCTAACAGTAGCTTTGTGGCATAAAATATGGTCTATTTTAGAGAAGGATCCATGTGCTGCTGAGAAGAAAGTGTATTCGTTCTTTGTTGGATGGTATATTCTATATATGTCTGTTAAGTCTAAATTGCTGATTGTGTTGTTGAGATCTATAGTTTCTTTATTCAATTTTTGTTTGGACGATCTATCCAGTGGTGAGAGAGGTGTGTTAAAATCGCCTAGTATGATTGTGTTGTGGTCTTCTATTTGATTTCTGGAATTGAGAAGGATTTGTTTGACGTACGTGGATGAGCCAATGTTTGGGGCATAGATATTTATGATTGTTAAGTCTTGCTGATTTATGCTTCCCTTAAGCATCATGTAATGTCCTTCTTTATCCCTTCTGACTAGTTTTGGTTTGAAGTCCACATTATCTGAGATGAGGATGGATACTCCAGCTTTTTTGCTGTGTCCGTGTGCATGGTATGTTTTTCCCCATCCTTTCACCTTTAGTCTATGGGTGTCTCTTTCTATGAGATGAGTCTCTTGCAGGCAGCATATTGTTGGATTTTTCTTTTTAATCCAATCTGCCAGTCTGTGTCTTTTGATTGATGAATTCAGGCCATTAACATTCAGGGTTATTATTGTGATATGATTTGTATTCCCAGTCAATTGACTCATATTTGTTTTTGACATGATTTGGTTTCTCCTTTATTTGGCTATTCCTTTAGGCTAGCGCCTCCTGTTGCTGATTTGCATCATTGTTTTTCATCTCTTCCTCATGGAATATTTTGCTGAGAATGTTCTGTAATGCTGGCTTTCTTTTGTAAATTCCTTTAGCTTTTGTTTATCATGGAAGGATCTTATTTCATCGTCAAATTTGAAGGTAAGTTTTGCTGGGTATAAGATTCTTGGTTGGCATCCGTTTTCTTTCAGGGCTTGGTAAATGTTGTTCCAGGCCCTTCTAGCTTTTAGGGTCTGGATTGAAAAATCTGCTGATATTCTTATTGGTTTCCCTCTGAATGTAATTTGATTCTTTTCTCTCGCGGCCTTTAAAATTCTGTCTTTATTTTGTATGTTAGGTATTTTCATAATAATGTGCCTTGGTGTGGGTCTGTTGTAATTTGTATGTTTGGAGTTCTATAAGCCTCTTGTATTTGGTTTTCCATTTCATTCTTCAGATTTGGGAAATTTTCTGATATTATTTCATTGAATAGATTGTTCATTCCTTTGGTTTGTTTCTCTAAGCCTTCCTCAATCCCAATAATCCTTAAATTTGGCCTTTTCATGATATCCCATAATTCTTGTAGATTCTGTTCATGATTTCTTACCATCTTTTCTGTTTGGCCAACTTTGCTTTCAAGATTAAATAATTTGTCTTCAATGTCTGAGGTTCTGTCTTCCAGGTGCTCTATTCTATTGGTTATGCTTTCTATGGAGTTTTTAACTTGGTTTATTGTTTCCTTCATTTCAAGTATTTCAGTTTGTTTTTTTTTTCCGTATCTCTAACTCTTTATTGAAATGATCTCTTGCTTCCCGTATTTCCTCTTTTAACTGTTGATTGGTGCGATCATTTAATGCCTGCATTTGCTCTTTCATCTCCTCCTTCAATGCCTGCATTTGCTCTTTCATCTCCTCATTAGCTTCCCTAATCGTTTTAATTACGTACATTCTGAACTCCCTTTCTGACATTTCTTCTGCTGTGCTGTCATTGGGTTTTATTGATGTAGTATCTAGGTTTGTTTGGGACATTTTCTTCCCTTGTTTTCTCATATTGGTTAGTTGTCAGTGGGACCCTGAGATATTGCAGTTTTCCGCTATTGGCTTATAGTGTCCCGGTAGATTTCCAGTGTATCACCTCCCAGCCTTCAGTAGCCTGATGTCTTGGAGGAATCTGATAAAGCAGCGTATCTGAAGAAAACTGCCCCTAGCCCCCTACTGGTTCCACGATTTGGAACTGACTCTGTGCTGAAATGCTCTCACTGTGGGCCTGCACCGTGCAGCTGGCCGTGTGGGAGGAGCTCACTGCCGGAGTGTGGAAGGCTACCTTGGGAAGACTCTAGCTGCCCTGCCCGGCTCCAATAAGCCACCTCTATCTGGGCCTGCCCCCCGGGCCGAGCTTTACCCAGTGGGCAGACTCACCCGTGGCTCTATTCAGTCTGAGCCTCTCAATGCCTCCCCTTCTTAACTCCTGGGTTCTGGAGTGACAGGGGGTGCAGTCTCCCTCTAGGCCGCCATCTTGGATCGCCCCGTGAAGAGAGCCTGCAGCCGGAGTGGGCAGAGCCGCCTGAAGAGTTCTCTGGCTGCCCTGCCCTGATCCCAGAGGCTGCTTGCGGATCGAGGCTCTCCGTTGGTTCGGGGGCTTGTGGCTGGTTCTATGTAGAAAGTCTCTCACTGGGCGGTCAGCTCCGAGAAGCTAGCCTTGAACGGCACCTCCCACCACAGGGGTCCAGACTACTTGGGGAAGTCTCTGGCTGCCCTGTCTGGACCCTGAATCTGCTTGCGTGCCAGAGTACGCTGAGCTGCACTGGCTCCAGGACTCGGAGCTTGTTCTGGTCAGAAAGGCTCTCACTAGCGGGCCAGTTCCGTTCCGAGAACCTGGAGAAGCTGGCTGTGTGGGCGGGGCCCACCGCCGGAGTGCGCAGGGCTGCCTGTGGATGACTCTAGCTGCCCTGCCCGGCTCCGATAAGCCACCTCTATCTGGGCCTGCCCCCCGGGCCGAGCTTTACCCAGTGGGCAGACTCACCCGTGGCTCTATTTCAGTCCGAGTCTCTCAATGCCTCCCCTTCTTAACTCCTGGGTTCTGGAGTGACAGGGGGTGCAGTCTCCCTCTAGGCCGCCATCTTGGATCGCCCCGAGACTAAGTTCAGTCTATTGATGATTAATGCCCTGAGCTTTTGCTTGTCTGGGGAAGACTTCATTCCCTTGTCAGTTTTGAGGAATATCTTTATTGTGTAGGATATTCTTGGAAGTTCTTAAAAAATTAGTGCATTATTCTTTTCTCTCTCCTACTCTCTTTCTCCTCCTCACTTTTCACACTCTCTCTTGCACATGCCCTTTCTCTTTTACTCTCATTTTCTCTCTTACCCAGCAGGGAGACACTCTGTTTGCTTAATAAACCCTCTTATGTCAATTCCCACCCCCCAAAAAATTAGTGCATTATAATTATACATAATAGTGGGGCTCATTTTGACTATTCATAAATGCATATTTTTTCCCATTTCAATCTCCTGTACTTCCTCTTTATCTCTCCTCATATCTCCCTAGGATTTCTTTACTTTACTTTATTGGTCTTCCATTTATTTATTTATTTATTTTTTATTTGTTTGTTTGTTTATATGTTTGCTCATTTATTTGGTGCAATATAATTATACATGAAATTGTAATGCATTGTGATATAATTCACACACTTACAATACACAATTTGGTCAACTTCATTCCCCAGTTCTTCCCCTTTCTCTCCCCTCCTCATGACCCCTTCATCCCCTCTTCTACTCTACTCATCTCCCTTCTATTTTTATAAGATACTCCTTTCTTATTCCTTTTTTTCCTCTAGCTTCTACACATGAGAGAAAACATTTAACTCTTGGCCTGCTGATTCTGGTTTACTTCACTTAGCATAATGCTATCTAGTTCCATCCAATTATCATAAAATGACATAATTCCATTCTTCTTTGTGGCTGAGTAATATTCCATTGTGTATACATACCATATTTTCTTTATCCATTCATCTATTGCTGGACCCTAGGCTGGTCCCATAACTTGGTTATTGTGGATTGTGCTGCCATAAACATTGGTATGCCTGTATCATAATAGTATGCTGCTTTTAGTTCTTTGGATAAATACCGAGTAAGGTATCAGAGTCACATGGTAGTTTCATTTCTAGTTTTTGAGGAATCTCCATCCTCCTTTATAGAGTGGTAGATCTAATTTTTTTTTCTTTTAGCACTTGAAATATCACAGCCCATTCTCCTCCAGCCTGCAAGTTTTGTGCTAATGAATCTACTGACGCTCTATTGGGGATTCCCAATGACTTTACTCTTGCTGCTTTTATAATTCTTTTTTGTCTTTGACTTTTGACAGTTGAATTATAATGTGCTTTGGAGAAGACCTTTCTGGGTTGAATCTGACTGGGGTTCTTTGTGCTTCTTTGATCTAGATGTCCATATCTTTCCCAAGACTTCAGATATTTTCAACCATTGTTTTAAAAAATATGCTTTCTGTGCCTTTCCTCCAACTCTTCTCTCTCTGTAACCCTCATAATGCAAATATCTGTTCACTTAATTGTAGGTTCTGAATATTTTTTCTTTTCATTTATTTTCTTTTTTCCTCTGTATTCCAAAAGACCTGTCTTCAACTTCAGAAATTATTTCTCCTGCTTGATCTACTTTGCTGTTGATGCTGTCAATTGTAATTTTTTCAATCAGTGAAGTCTTCCACTTAATTATTTCTGTTTAACTTGTGACATCTGTGTACTCATTGTTTTCTCAAGCAGATTATAAATTGTTTTACTGATGTTTTTCAAATTGTTTATATTTCATTTTATCTCATAAAGTTCTCTTAAGATTACACAAATGGTATGCCTCTACTTCACTGTTTTGAATTCTTTATCAGACAATTTTTTATGTTCTCACATCTTTATTAAAATGTTTATTTTTATAATCCTGGCACAATACAAGTATTTTATTTTATAACATAAATTTGCCTTTTAAGTAACAGTACAATTAAAGCAGAGTCACCTTATGAATAGACTTGGTGTCCACACACTATTACACTAATCTATACAAGTAGCAATATAATGTGGAATATCCATGTGAAAAGATGGTGGAATGGAGCTAGGGAGCAATTCCTGATTTCCCAATGCAGAAAGGAGAGAGTAAAGGAAAAGCTTATCTGAAAAGTGGGTGACAAAATAAATGCTCTAAGACCCAATATTACAAAGTCTGAAACCTGGAGAGACTTAAAGATTGGTTACCAGAGTAGAAAATAAGCAATTTCCTAACACCAAAGACAGACTTGGGTGGGGAAGGGGAAAGAGGCAAAAGAGAGAGAGAGGAAAAAGCACAATAGCTCATCCCCTTAAAAACAACTGGAAAAAAAATCAGAAAAAAAAATTAAGCATTACAGGAGCAGCAGTATCCTTGAAGCAATTCAAGCAGTTTAAAACCAAATAGTGATGTGAGGCAATCCTGAGCAAAAAGAGTGATGCTGGAGGCATCACAATACCAGACCTCAAATTATATTACAGAGTTATTGTAACAAAACCAGCATGATACTGGCACCAAAACATATTGAACCAATGAAACAGAATAGAAGACAAAGAGACAAATCCAATAAACATAGTTCTCTGTCTTAGTCAACTTTTTCACTGATGTAACTAAATGATCTGACCAACACAATTATAGAGGAGGAAAAGTTTATTTGAGGGCTCATGGTTTCAGAGGTCTTAGTCCATAGAAGGCTGGTTCCATTCCTCAGGGTTCCAGGTGAGGCAGAACATCATGGCAGAAGAGCGTAGCAGAGGAAAGCAGCTTGCAGCATCAGGAAGCAAAGAGAGAGCGTCTCCACTCTCCAGATACAAAATATATACTCCAAAGCCACACCCCAATTCCAATCTCCTCCAGCCACATCCTACCACTTCAATTAATCTCATCAGGGATTAATTTCACTGATTGGGTTAAGACTTTTACAACCCAATCATTTCTCCTCTGAACCTTCCTGCATTGTCTCACATGTGAGTTTTGGGGGGACATCTCACATCCAAATCACAACATTATCTGATACTAGACAAAGGTACCAAAAACATTTGTTGGAGAAAAGATAGCCTTTTTAACAAATGGTACTGGGAAAATGGGATAGCCATATGGAGAAGAATGAAAGTAGATCCCTATCTCTCACTATGCACAAAAGTCAAATCAAAGTGGATCAAAGACCTCAGAATTAGACCAGAAACCCTGCAACTGGTAGAAGGATATGTAGGCCCAACACTCCAACATGTTGACACAGGTACTGACTTCCTTAACACAATTTTTAACATGCAAGAAATATAACAAAAAATCAATAAGTGGAATGCCATCAGCTTTAAAAGTTTCTGCACAGCACAGAAACAATTAAGATTGTGAAGAGAGAGCCTACAGAGTGGGAAAAGATCTTTTGTACCCATTACTGAGATAGGGCATTAATATACAGAATATTTAAAGAACCCCAAAACTTAACACCAATCCCCCACAAATAACCCAATAATGAGAGAGCAAGAGAACTAAACAGACACTTCTCAAAAGAAAAAACATAAATGACCAACAAATATATGAAAAAATGTTCAATATCTCTAACAATTAGGGAAATTTAATCAAAACCATAGTGAGATTTCATCTCACTCCAGTCAGAATATCAAGAATACACATACACGGGGGGAAGGAAAGATAATGAAATGAGACAAACATCATTACCCTATGTACATGTATGATTACACAAATGGTGTGACTCTACTTCATGTTCAACTGGAGAAATGATAGTTGTAACCCCATTTGTGTACAATGAATCAAAATTTTTAAAAAATCTGGTACAAGAAAAAAAAATACAAATACTAATAAGTGTTGGATGTGGGGGAAAAGGTACACTTATACATTGTTTTTGGGACTATAAATTAGTGCAACTACTCTGGAAAGCAATATTGTGATTTCTCAAAGAATTAGAAATAGAAATACCATGTGACCCAGCTATCCCACTCCTGAGTATGTGTCCAAAAGATTTAAAGTCAGCATACTATAGGGATATAGCCACATCAATGTTTATAGCAGCTCAATTCACAATAGCTAAACTATGAAACCAGCCTAGGTGCTGGTCAACAGATGAATGGATAAAGAAAATGTGGTATATACACACAATGGAGTTTTACTCAGTCATAAATAACAATAAAATTATAGCATTAGCTGGTTAATGCATGCAACTGAAGACTGTTGTACTAAGTGAAATAAACATATCCCCAAAAACCAAATGTTTTCTCTGATATGTGGAAGCTAATCCAAAATAAGGGGGAAAAAGAAAACGGGGGCATTCCATCAAAATAGAAGAAAATGAGTCGAGTAGAGGAAATGGATTGAGAGTGAGGGAGGAGGGATTGATAAGGGAAACAGTGGAATAAATCTGACCTAACTTTCCTATGTACATATATGAATACACCACAGTGAATCTCACCATAATATATATCCAGAAGATATTAATATTAAAAAAACTATAAATAAATAGCAGAGAAACCATGGAGTAGAGGGAAGGGAACAGGTGGATGCAGGAGGGGATGGGTAGAGGTAGTAATGGGGACTGAACTAGAGCAAATTATAGTCCATAATTTAATAATTATATCAAAGTGAATCCTAATGTAATATGTAACTAAAAATAACCAACAAAATAAAAAAGTAAATGATGATGAGGAGGAGGAAGAAATGATAACAATAATAATAATATTACAAATACTGGCATGGATTTTGGGGGAAAGGTACACTCATATGTTATTGGTGGGACTTCAAATTACTACAGCCACTTTGGAAAGCAGTATGCACATTCTTCAAAGGACTAGCAATGCAATCACCATATGACCCAGCTATCCCACCCCTTGGTATTTATCCAAAAGAATTAAAATGTGCATACTATAAAGATACATGTATAAAAAGGCTTATAGCAGTATAATTCACAATAGTCATGTTATGAAACCAGCCCCAGGTGCTCACCAAAATATGGATGAATAAGGAACATGTGATAGATATACATAATTGAGTTTTTCTCATCCACAAAGAAAAATGAAATTATGTCATTTTCTAGTAAATGGATGCAACTGGAGAACATCATGCTAAGTGAAATAAGCCAGAGTTAGAATTTCTACTGTCAGATTTTTTTCTCATATGTGGAAGGTAGAGGAAAAATGAGGAATTTTTTTAAAGGGAGGGAACCAATGAAAATAGAAGGGAGAATATTGAAGTAAAGGGTATGTTTTGTGGGGGAAGGAGGAAGGATGGAAAAGGGAAGAAATCAGAATGAAATTGGCCAATTTATTCTATGTGCATGTATGATTATGTCACAATGAATTCCACTTTTTTATATATCAATAATATATCAATTAAAATTAATAACTAAATAGAATAAAGGCCAATAGAATAGAGGAAGGGGATCAGAGGAAAAGAGATGGGGAAGCAAAGGAAAAAGACTGGGGATTGAAATGGAACAAATCATATGTAGGTATGAATATGTCAAAATGAACTCCACTATTATGTATAACTTATCCACCAATAAAGACATTTTTTAAAAAAGACTGGAGCTAGGGAGACCTATTGGAAGTCTTCATAATTCCTTTGCTGAGAGATAATGTTAGGTTGACCTAATGTCATAGCAGTGGAAAGGAAATAATGCATTGAAGAGTTATTACAGATATGGAATAATAGCAACATCAAAAAAATTAACCTTTGTCTTTGGATTGGCAGTTGAGTATATGTTGGTGACATTCTCCAAACAAAATTAACATGAGGGGAATTAAATTCTTTGAGTTGGCTCTCCTATCTAAAATTCCATCCACTTACCATTTTCCATTCTATTTGTTTTTTAGAATTTAGCAGTAATCTGTGTTTTATCATTGTTTAGTTTTCATAACCTCACTAATATATTAACTTCCATGGAAAGACAATTTGTTTTCTGTTGTATCTCCAACCCCTGGAACAATGCCAAATACATACTGGTTCCTGAATAAATATTTAATAAATGAGAAAAAAAAGAGAAAAGTCAGATTGAAAGCCTGTACCTGGATCATAGTAAATGCTGTGGCCTCCATTCTCTAGGTCTGAAGACAAAAGAAGGCTTTGATGAAGCTACTTTGAAACCCCATACTGGTGATTTCATTCACACTGTCACACAGGTTAGTAGTGTTTATTTTATGCATGCAAATCCATTTCTCAACTTGCTACTGAACTCCAGTGTGATTTGTCAAGCTCACATCCTGTTACCCTGTGGCACCAAGCATTGCAAATTATCTGTAAGGACATTGTTAGACAGTCAATACGTACTTGAAGTATATGAGTCTGACTGGCTTCCATTTAGAAACTGTTTTCATTGTTATGTTATCAAACCAATACAGGTTTATGTGTAAGAGGCATAGTTAAAAGGGAAAAATGTGTTTCAGAATCATACGAGATTTTACTTGTGTTCAAATACTTCTTATCAATTTACTAACCATGACTTCGAAAAATAATTTAATCTCTGTATGATAGGGATTTCTCGTGTATCAAGTAGATATAATAATATGTATTATATCAGTTTATGTAAATGCCTAGTATTTTGCAAGAAGTTAAAAGTGGTAGCTTCGACAAATATTAGCTGATGCTTATTTAGTTCTCCTACATATTAGGCACAGAGCTAAGAAATTAATGGGCATGAACTCATATTCCCACAAAAACCTCATGAGGTAGTTAACTATATTTCCTTAAATCAAAGATACCATACATTATTAAGATAAACTGTTATTTTATATAACATTATAAAAGAAGAATGACAAACTATGATGCAATATCATAGCAATAGTCTTGCAAGATGTGTAAAATGATCTCCTACCCATTGCTTTGAAATTCATGTATTCTAAAAAGAATTTGGACAATTCAGTTGTATGAACTGAATGGAGAAAATACTCAAAATCACAAATCATCAGGTAAATACAAATCATAACCACATGAGAGATCATTTTAAAATGGAAAACACTATTACCAGAAAACTAAAGGTAACAAGTGCTGATGAAGTTGTGGAGAAAAGGGAATCCTTGCACATGGTTGATGGGAATGTAAATTAGTACAGCCATTATTTAAAGCCACATGGAGGTTCCTGAAAAAATTAGAAATAGAACCACCATATGATCCAGTAATCCCACTACTCTGTATTTCCAAAGAAAAATAAATCAGAACATTTTATTGGTGCATATTAATTTTAAAGAATAGTGGGTATCATTGTGGCATAGTCTTATATTCCTATAAAATAATTTGATCAATTTCACTCCTCAAATCTTTCCCTTGTCCTCTCCTCCTCCTCCTCCCACAATCCCATTCCTTTGCACTAGTGGACTGTCTGCTATATTCATGACATCCTTCCCCTCACACAAACACACAGCATCCACATATGAGAGAAAACATATTTGTCTTTCTGAGTATGGCTTACTTTGCTTAAAGTGATGATATCCGGTTCCGTTCATTTTCCCACAAATTGTAAAATTTTGTTGTTCTATATGACTGAATAATATTTCATTGTATATAAATACCACATTTTCTTCATCAACTCATCTTTTGATGAACAATAAGGTGATAACTAGGTTATTATGAATCATGTTATGATAAACATAGGTATATATGTTTCTTTCAAGAATGCTCACAATATTTCAGAAAATGCTGAAGAGTTGATATAGATGGATCTTATGGTAGTTTTATTTCTAGTTATTTGAGGAACCTCCACAATGATTTCCATCATAACTGTACAGAATTATGTTTCCACCAATACTATATGAGTTTTTTTCCCACATCCTCACCAAAATTTATCAGTATCTGTGTTCTTGATGATTGCCATTCTGAATTACTTGAAATAGAATCTCAATGTAGTTTTGATTTGTATTTTCCTGATGGATAAATATGAAAAAAAATTCTCACATAATTGTTGGCCATTTGTACTTCTTCTGAGGAGTGTCTGCTTAGTTTATTTTCCCATTTATTGAATATTTTTCTTGGGGGGTGAGTTTTCAGTTGTTTCTTTATTCTGGATATTAACCCTCTGTCAAATGAGTAACTGACATTCTTGATAATTGTCATTCTAACTGGAATGAGATAACAATAAATGTTGGTGAGATAAGGGGAAAAAGATACATTCATACATTGTTAGTGGGACTGCAAATTGGTACAGCCATTCTTGAAAACAGTATGGAGATTACTCAAAAAACTAGGAATGGAACCACCATTTGATACAACTATCCCACTCCTCAGTATATATCCAAAGGATTTAAAATCAGTGTACTACAGTGATGTAGTCACATCAATGTTTATAGCAGTTCAACTAACAATAGCTAAGTTATGGAGCCATCCTATGTGCCCTTCAACAGATGAATGGATAAAGAAAATATGGCATATATCTGCAATGGAATATTACTCAGCCATAAAGAAGAATGACTTTATGACAGTTGCCAGTAAATTGATGGATCTGGAGACAGTCATGCCAAGTGAAATAAGCCAATCCCTCAAAACCAAAGGTCTAATGTTTTCTCTAATATGTGGATGCTAACCTACAATAAGAGGGGGAAGAAGAAGAATAAAAGTTCAATGGAATAGACAAAGGGGAATGAAGGAAGGGAGAAGAGATGGGAAAAGGAAGGACAGTGGAATGAATATGACACAATTTTCCTATGTACATATATGAATACACCACAGTCAATCTCACTATCACGTACATCCACAGTAATGGGGTCCTAATTAGAATAAGATCTATTCAATGCTGGTATAATTATATCAAAATATACTCTACTATCATATATAACTAAAAAGAATGAATAAAAAATGAATTGTAATATGGTTCAATTTTAAAATGAGAAGTTAAAATTACAGAAAAATAAGAAACCTAAAGAGTGTTGAGTTATAAAATCCTTTCAATGTCCTGAATTTCATCTGATCTTTGTAATAAAAAATACGTACTTTAAAAAATAAAAGAAATCTCAAAAAACCAAAGGACGAATGATATCGCTAATAAGTGGATGATGACACATAATGGGGAGTGGGAGGGTTTAGTGTTAGGGTTAGAGTTAGGGTTAGGGAGGGGGGCAAGAATGGAGGAAGGAAGGACTGTATAGAGGGAAGGGAGGGGTGGGAGGGGTGGGAGGGAAGGGAAAAAATAACAGAATGAATCAAACAACATTACCCTATGTAAATTTACGATTACACAAATGGTATGCCTTTACACCATGTACAAACAGAGAAACAACATGTATCCCATTTGTTTACAATTAAAAAAAATAAATAAATAAAAATCAATGGGAGATGAAAGGAAAATCAAAATTTGAAATCAAAATAAAAATTCAAGGTGGTGTCATCTTAAAAAAAAAATAGAATAGCTAGAAGCCAGGTGAGGTGGCATAATACCTATAATTCCAGTGACTTGGGAGGCTGAGTCAAGAGGATCTCATGTTTGAGGCCAGTCTCAGCAACTCAGCAAGGCCCTAAGCAACTTAGTGAGACCCTGCATCAAAACAAAAATTAAAAAGGGCTGGGGATGTAACTCAACATTAAAGCCCTGGATTCAATCCCCAATATCCCCACCCCCGGCACCAAAAAAAGAGTAGCTAGTGAAGATTTTCTCCCATTCTGTAGGCTGTCTATTCATTCTGTTGTTTCTTTTGCAGAAGCATTCCTGTGAAGCTTTTTAATTTGAGACCATCTCATTGATCAATTCTTGATTTTATTTTCAGAGTTATATGAGTCCTAATTAGGAAATCATTGACTTTACCTAGATGTTGAAGGGATTTTCCTATGTTTTCTTCTAGAGGTTGTAATGTTTCTGTCTTATACTTAGGTCTTTGATTCATTTTGAATTGACTTTTGTGCAAGGTGAGAGATAGGAATCTAATTTCATTCTTCTGTCTATGAATACCTGGTATTCACAGTACTATTTGTTAAAGAGGTTATCTTTTCTCCAATATATGGTTTTGGCACCTTTGTCAAGAATCAAGAATCAAGAATGACTATAGCTGTTTAGATTTGTCTCATACTTCTATTCCATTGTTCTATGTTTCTGATTTTATTCTAGAAATGTGCTGTTTTCATTAATACAATTTTGTAATATAATTTCAGATCAGTTATTGTGGTATCTTTAGCATTGATCTTTTTTACTTAGAATTTCTTAGGTTGTTCCGGGTCTTTTGCTGTTCCATATTCATTTTAGATTATTTTTTTAGTTCTGTGAAGGATATTATTGGTATTTTGATGGGACTTGCTTTGAATCTGTACATCCCTTTGGTACTTAGACTATTTTAACTATACTAATCCTGCCAATTAATGTACATGGGCATTCTTTCCATCTTCTACTGTCTTCTTCAATTTCTTTTTTCAACTTTCTGTAATTTTCCTTGTAGATGTCTTTTACCTCCTTTTTCAGGTTTTTCCTAGGTATTTTTAAAAACTATTGTAATAGTAAGCAATTGTTACCTATATTATTGGATTTTGAGCAACATTTTCAAGACTTTAGTGACACATATACCACCTTGATAACTTTTGAGAGATCTATATAGCACTTATATTTTATTTATAACCTCTACTTTATTTTTGATTAGCTTTATTCTCAGCAGTGATATCTGTATCTACAGCATATACTTATAGATTATATATGCTAGTAATATTTTGAGGTGTATATTGATAAAAATATATGATCATTAAACAAAAAAACTCATCTATATACCAACTAAAGTCATCTCATGTCCCACCAGTGATATAAATTTCAGGCTTTGAGAATTCTTGGAGCACTGCAACTTTTGTTTTTTCCTGATTAATTTATTCAGGGATTATTTATTGAGTCTACTCTGCTAGTCACTATTATAAGTGTTAGGGATATAGCAAATAAAACTCCCTTCCTTTTTAGAGTTTGTCTAATACATGGAAAGAAGAAAAAGAAATGATTTTCACATATCAGTAAGTGCTATAGAACACACACACACACACACACACACACACACACACGGATGGAAGGTTAAAAATAATTGCAATACCTTAGCTATGATGGCTATGCAAAACTGGGACGAGTACATTCCAAGAAGTAATAGCAAATACAAAAGCCATGGGATAAGAATGAAGAGGGTATTCGGAAAACAGCCAAAAGGCCCATGTGGCTTGAGCATAGTGAATGAGGAATATATTACCAGGAAGTAAAGTTGGAGAGTTAGATTTTGTCAGTCACTTTGAACTTCATAAACTATGGTTAGTTTTAATTTTATTGCAATTGGAAGCACTGGAAAATATTAAGCAAGAGAATGACATAATCTGATTTGTATTTTTAAAAATCACCCTGGATGCTCCACAGAAAATGGAATGTAGAGGAACCAGCAAGACAAATTAGGATTCTGTTATCAGTGAGAGATGAGTGTAGCCCAGAGTAACCTGGTAGCAGTGGAGATGGAAGTGATCAGATACAGATACAGAATATGTTTGGAAGATAGAACTGACATTTCATGATTAGCTAAATATGTCAGGAGGGGAAAAGGAGAATCAACAATGACTCTACAGTTTTTAGCCTGTGCAACTGACAGGATGATGGTACCATTAATTGAGATAGGGAAAACTCAGGAAAGATAAGGTTTGGGGAGTAAAGCAATGCTTCTACTTCGAACATGCTAAACTATAGATGTTAATTAAATATCCACATCAAGCTATCAAATGGTTAAATGTGTCTGCAAATCTGATGTTCAGGGAAGAGTGCCAGGATAGATATTCAAATTTAAGAGTTATCATTAAGATGGTATTACCAAGCCAAGAGTCTGGATTAAGTTGACCATAGGAAATACTGTATGTAGATACAGAAGGCATGTTTGAGCCTTGAGCCCTCTCAATATAGCAAAAAAAATATATTAAATTAATACCACAAATACAAAATTGTAAACCATGATGTTTCTTGCTGCATAATGATTCCAGGCCTTTGGAAGGACTAAAATATAACAAGGAGAACAGTTTTGAGCTGTGACTTTTCTTGTTCTACCACTAATTTATTGTACGACCTTGCCCAAGCGCTTGTTCCTTTGAAGCCTCAGTGTCATTTGTTATTGGGATTTGCAATTACGTAACCTCTGAGACCTTTTGTAACTTTGATTTGTAGATCTCTATGATTCAGCAGGAAAGACAGTAAACTTTGGGTTATGACTATCTTGTCAAGAGAAGCAAAATATAGAATGACTTCCTTTATATTTGATATGGACATAGATATAATTTTTATGTAGTGTGTGTGGGCTAAAGCAAATTATTTTCCTCTACTTCAGTTTGCCTATCTGCTATGGGAGCAGAATCAGGGACTAAGAAAAATTTTGGTCTATAGTTCTAGAAATCACTTATTTTCCCAGGTTGCCTGAGGTAATAGGGAGGGATATGTGGAGTGGTGGGAAGAATCATTAAAAGTTTATATAAACCAAAGGTAGTACTGTACAAAGAGTACTAAATTTGACTTCAAGATCTTTAAGTTTTAGTTTTATTTTTTACTCAGTGATAGCTTATTTTGTGTGTGGTCTTTTCTCCATACTTCAGTTTCTTTCACCTGTAAAATGAAGAGATTTTGCAGCTCACTCTTTCCTGGTAAAATTTTAAAATTTTGAAGAGTTAGGGATTTCTTTAAATATATAATAATATGCATAACATTAATTCTGTTTTCCATTTATAGTAATGTATTTTTCTCTTTAAATAAATTCATTTTTCAAGTGAGTCAATTAAAAATTGTTAAGTTAAAAAACAGTTCAAGTCATAAGTATAGATAGTTTCTTAAGTTGTTTTCTTTGAACAAGTATTGATTGTTCTTATTCTGGAGATAGAAACAGACAAATCTGAAAAGGCACATCTGCTGATAATTTTTGTTACTGGGTCTAGTTTTGGGAGTCAATAAAGTTTCTTTAACATTTGGAAGACATAAGCAAAAGAATCTTTATTCCCTGTACATTTTAGAGTGGTTCCATGCCCAATTAATGAGTGATACTCAGAGATTGAATAATCAAGCTCGAGGTGTCCTCAAGACAGATAGGTAGTCATTATGTAGTAAACTATCTTTCAGTGTAATGAATACACCTTTAGTGAAATGAAGTGGTTATCAGGGTTGAAATCTGACGTTTACATAATAATAACATCACATACTGAGTATTTACCTTGTGTTAAGCAAGATTCTAAGAACATTGTATGGAATATATCATTAAAAATATATGACAGTTCTATCAGGTAAAATCTTACTATTACTTTTTCCAGATGAGAAAATTGAGACACAGAACACATATGTAACATACCCAAGATCATACAGATAATAAGTAGAAGGGTAAAAATTCAACATCTGTCCTTTCCTGTCCACCCAAAAGCTATTCCATTAGTTACAACCCCACTAAAGTTATCAAACACACTTGATTAAATACTAACCTGTTTAACTGGTGGTGAACTTAATATCTAGAGCAGGATTTCTTCTCTGATATGATTCTTTATTCTGGGTTTTCCAAGCTCTTTGCCCTGGGTCCCAGACTATGTCTTCTATAAAATTAAAACTGTTACTGCATGGCATGACACTGCTTTGATATTCTCAGGTGTAGCATTTGGCCAAAGGGATCTTGGCAGCATATGTGAGTGCTCATGTGGAATTCAATCTGGAAGGAATGGCTATGAGTAGGTGGAGCCAGAAGGAATCCTGAGAGAATGATTGGCTCTGTTGCAACAAAGTATTTATGCAAAAGTGGCCTGAGAGGAGCCAGTTTGAAAAATTGATGAAAGGACCAGTAAAAACTAACTACAAATTGAGTGGAAAATATACACTCCTTTAAAAGCTGATTTTGGTCTTCTTATTCTTATGGATTTCCTTTTCTTCCAGAAAACAATGTTGTTGCCAGAGTTTCAGAAATTGCAACTTACTAAAAAGAACCTAGAAAGCTGGGTGGTGTCGGGGGGCGGGGTTGTTAAGGGAGAAGGTAAGGGCTAGGGATATAGTTCAATGTTAGAGTGCTAATCTATGGGCTGGGGATATAGCTCAGTTGGTAGAGTGTTTGCCTCACATGCATAAAGCCCTGGGTTTAATCCCCAGCACCACAAAAAATAAATGAATATATAAATAAGAATGCTATTCTACCATACACAAGAGCCTGGGTTCAATATCCACCACTGTAAAAAGAAACAGAATCAGTTTGATGTTGATTTTCTCCTCACTTTTATTGAATTATAATTGAGAAATGAAAGTTGAATGTATTTATGGTATGCAGTGTGATGTTCTTCTGTATCTATATACTATGAAGTGATTCCTCCAAACGAGCTAATTAACACATTCATCACCTCACATAGTTACCATTTTCTTTCTGTGTATACTGAGAACATTCAAGATCTGCTCTCTTAATAAATGTCATATAAACAATACGGTATTATTAACAATAGTCATTGTGCTGTATATTAACTCACCAGAACTTTTGAGAACTGAATTTGGGCTATGTAGCTTGTGCTAGAGACTCCGGGTATCTGCCATTGTGAGGTAAGTTTCATTTTGCTTTGAGAATTGTTTTCTTGAAAAAGCCACTTGGAAAGAAAATTTCTCTGAGAACTCCGTGTGATTGTAACAGGAGGCAGATGAATAAGGAAGATGCGTAGGGCAGTCTACAGTTCAACATCATTACATTCACAGAGTCTCAGACAGCTTCCTGCTTTTCTCATTATTTTTCTCAAATGCACTTGAGTTAAAGTAATGAATGGGGACTGGGTTGTGAACTTTGTCAAGATATTGGTGTAGAGTGTGCGAGAATTTGAAGTGTTTTGCCTTTGAAATATTTTAACAGTTAATAAGCATCATAACAGGTTAGAACTTTCATTTTATACTTTCTTTGATGCAATATCTTGCTCTAGTAAATTATCATAATGAGTTTTTAAATAGCTTTTTGATAAGATACAACTCTCCAAGCCCTAGAACACCTTGTAAAAATCAGAGACATTGATATAACTATCCTAGCTCATTTCAGTACAAGTAGTACCCTCGTGTTGTAGCTTTCCCCTCTCCTACATTTGAGCCACCTGTTGAATATTAGCATGATCCTCTTTGAAATAAAATCCATCCAACAAATACTTCTTAGCATCCACTATATTACAAGTATGTGCTGTGTGCTGAGCAGCAAGTTCAAGTGTCAGGCAGAATTGGGGTTTTACATTTACTGAACTTTTACATTCTGTAACAAAATCATGATCCTGTCCTCCTTACAGAATTTATAATTTAGTTTGTCCAGCTGTATTATCTTTGGAAAGGAATACACGAAGAACTTGGTTGATTAAAATATATCTAACCTCAGCTTACCATTGATTTCAGACTCTTCTTTAATCAGAACTGTTAGGAATAGTGGGGCAATTTGTTTAACCATTTTGTTAAATATGTGACTTTCAGATAGTCATATTTAAAAAGGAAAATTGTATAAAAGCAAGATATCTGCAGAACCAGCAGGTTGCATAATTAGTTCTTGATCAACTAAGAGATTGGCTGTCTCCTTCTAGTGTTTCTTCAAATTTATTCATCTTTACCTTTTTAATTGAATCAATTTTATAGTGTAAGATAGTGGGCTCCAATGTCAGGCTGCCATATTTAACTCCTAACTTCTCAACTTACATTAGTCTGTTCAGGCGCTATAACAAAGTTCATAGACTGGGTGATTGATAAACAACATCAGTCTATTTCTCACAGTTCTGAAGGCTAGAAAGTCTAAGATGAAGATGCTAGCATATTTCATTAGCTGGTAAGTGTCCACTTCCTGGTTCATAGAAAGTCATCTTTTTTTCTGTTTCCTAACATAGTCCCTATGGGAAGGGGCAAGGGATCTTTCTGTGTCATCTTTTATAAGGTCATTAATTCCATTCATGAAGGTTCTGCACTGTGACCTAATCATCTCCCACATGTCCTACTTCCTAATACCATTACCTTGGGGTTTATTTAGGATTTCAACATATGAATTGGGAGGGGACACAAATATTCAGTCTATAGCAACTTCTTATCTGTACATCCTTAGATAAGTTACTTAGCCTTTCTTAGTACTCAGTTTACCTACCCAATAGGGCTACTATAAAAGTTGAAAAGGATGTAACATATGTAAATGTAGTGGTCAATGTAGATTTAGCTATTACTATTAATATGTGCTATGAGAAAATAGCTGCTGAATTCTATTACTTAGACTTAGAAAGCCAGATAGACCTCAAATAGTCTGAAAAAGAACTTATAAATGCTTACTATTTTTATAATGTTTCTTACTATTTTATAATGTTTCTATTTTTAGCATACATTTATCTTTCTTTAAGGCTCTCAGTTTTGCTTTCATTTATTCACTCTAACATCTATAAGATATATGTAGAGATTTTGACTTAACTGAAGCCTAAAGAGATTAGGTGACTAGCTTAGGGTCAGCCCTAATAGCCTACATCTCCCAACTCCCAATTTTAGATTCTTCTACATACTACACAGCAACCTATTGTTCTTTATTAGTTATCATTGAAAATGTTAGTCATTTTTATCATCAATAACTTATAATGGAAAAACTTTCTTTTTATTTTAATTTTTAAATGTTTATAACAGATTTTTTATTTTTAATTTTTCACATTTTACTGGTCCATTGCAGTTGTATATAATGATGGAATGTGTTGTTACATATTTGTACGTGCAACACAATATTATAATTTAACCAATACTACTCCCGAACACTTCCTTCCCTCCCTCCCCACTTGTCACTCCCTGGTCCCCTTCCTCTACTGATCTCCCTTTTATTTTCATGAGATCCCTGCTCCCTACCTTTTTCCTTTTTCCTCTATAGCTTCTACATATGAGAGAAAACAAATGACCCTTGACCTTATTTTGACTTACTTTGGTTAAATAATGGTCCCTAGTTTCAATGGCAAGCTTCTTTTGATTGATGAAATTTTGCCAATAGCAATTTTCTTCTTCCTGAGTACATAGTGCAAACTTTTTTGAAGCTGTTTATAGTTGTTTTTCTATTTCTGCTTTTTACTACCTTTGATCTTTGATAAAAGTTGTATATATACATGAGTTCTGTGGTAACTGAACTGAGACTGATATTGTGCCAGGAGCTTCTAATTTAGATTTTTTTATTGTGTGAACATTTATGTGCTGTGTATATGTATATCTGAATCACAATCTCATGTATTTAACATATGCTTATAGGCTCATTGATGGGTAGGGGAAGAAAGGGCATAAGAAATCTCAAAGGAGAGGAAATTCCTGGAGAAGGGGTAGAGATAGAGTGTGTTGGGTATAATCCTGTTTTGCAGGACCCAGATTCGTTTTTTTCCTAAATCTGTGGGAGGTCCTTTCATCTGAGCCCTAGAATCAAGAGGTATTTGTCATAGTTTGAAGAGAGGAGGCTTGTGTGTGAAAGAGGAAGAAGTCAGGGATTGGTCTACTTTCCAAAGAGCCTTCTTCCTTCCTGCTGGGGTCCTCTTTGGCAGAAGAGAGCTTTGAATTCTTTTGCTGGAGCATGAGGAGGGGGAGGATCACTGAAGGGAATGAAGAAGTGGCCTGTCATAGTTACCCAATGTCCAGAGATCCTAATGGGAGAGCTAAGGAGACAACTCAGGAAAGGCCAACTGAAGCAAGCTGACTGCAAAAGAGCCATCTCATTCCACAACCACTTATTTCCAGTTATTTAAGAGCTTCTGGGGTTTTTCCTCACACATTTTTATTGATGCATTATAGTTGTACATACTGATGGGATTTGTTGTTACATATTCACACACACACACAATATATATATATAACAATAAAGCATTTGGGGTTTGATTTTTGTTTTATTTTATTATAGTTAGCTCTTCCATTGTGCCCACAAGCAAAAGAGTAGGTTGTGGGAATTCAGGTATAGGGCTGCATAAGAGCCAAGTAAACATTCTTTGGATACAAGGAAATGGGAAATCACTTGAGGTGATCATCTCATACATGATAGTTGCTTCATTTGAGACTTTTGACACTATTGGAGGGGATTTAGAAAGGCATTTACATTATATGTGTGTGTGTGTGTGTGTGTGTGTGTGTGTGCGTATGTTCTTTTCAAATTTATCTTTGCTTTGTGTCACCAGCCTTACTTTCTGAGGGGCCCTTTCCCATTATTTCTACTTGCATTCCGGCCATTTCCACTTGCGTTCTTATTCCTATTATGATTTGGCTACCTTGGAGGGCCTATCTTCCCATTCTGCATCTTACCTCAGCTCTATGTCCATACCAAAGGATGGATTGGGGAATAGAATTTAACTTCTCCATAATTTCCATAAGGCACTAAAACCACACCACATAAAATAATATTGATAACATTCTTTTAAGTGAATAATTGACATTCTGTCAATCTTACGTCAAGTATAAATAAAAGAATCATTGAAAACTATTTTAACTAATCTGTAATCTACAGTGTTAAGTAAAACAATATACTCTCAATGCAAATACAAACTCGAGTATTTTTATCTCACTCCCTACTTTATTTTCTACCCTGCTTTCTCACCTAAGCTCCTCCGATATGGGGATTCTAGATGCCACCACTAGGTTGGCTCCCTTTTCTCCACTTGCACCACCCAATTCCAACTGTAATGCCCAAACTGCCTGGCTTTAGGTAGAATGTCCAGGGATTTTTGACACTAGCTATGGCCCTCTTGAAGACTCAGATTTTCATTGTTCAATCTTGGTAATATAAGAACCTTTCATTTAGTTCTTTCTACTTTTAAAAAGTTTTTTAAAATTTATTCTTATCTGTTGTACATGACAGTAGAATGCATTTTTACATTTTGATAGATCGTACATAAATGGAGTGTAATCTCTCCATGCATTCATGTATATACATGAGATAATAATGGTGAGATGAAATCTTAGTTTTGATTTGCATTTCTCTAATTGCTAGAGATATTGAACATTTTTTCATGTATTTATTGATGGATTGTATATCTTCTATGAAGTATCTGTTCAATTCTCTAGCCCTTTTATTGATTGGGTTGTTTGTTTTTGGTGTTGTTTTTTGAATTCTTTTTATGTCCTAGAGATTAATGCTTTATCTGAGCTGCATGTGGTGAAGATTTTCTTCCAATCTGTAGGCTCTATCTTCACATTATTGATTGTTTCTTTTGCAGAGAAGAGGCATTTTAGTTTGAGTCCATCCCAATTATTGATTCTTGATTTAACTTCTTACACTTTAGGGGTCTTGTTAAGGAAGTCAGATCCTAGGTCAACATGGTGAAGATTTGGGCCTACTTTTTCTTCTAGTAATCACAGGGTCTCTGCTTTAGTGCCTACGTCTTTGATCCATATTGAGTTGAATTTCATGCAGGGTGAAAGGTAAAGGTTTAATTTCATTTTGTTACATGTGGCTTTCCATTTTTCCCAGCACCATTTGTTGAATAGGATATCTTTTATCCAGTGAATGTTTTTGGCACCTTTGTCTAGTATGAGATATCTGTATTTATGTGGGTTTGTCCCTGTGTCTTCTATTCTGTACCATTGGTCTACATGTCTGTTTTGGTGCTGTTTCTATTACTATAGCTTTAAATAAACACTGTTGCCCACCATGCAGCTGACCTTTGTGCAATGGATGATCTTACAGGAGAACCCATTCCAGGCAGCTGGCCAAGCATCTAATTTTCTATCCTCCTAGTACCTGCATGAATGAATAGGGAGAGGGAAGAAAGAGAAAAAGGTCCCTACCCTGAGTGGCCTTAATCCTGGTCCTACATTTATAGAAGTGCTACAGAAATTGCCATGGTCCCTAATCCTTGGGATGAGAGGTATTGCCAGCCCCAGAAACATGTCTTTGGTTGTCCCTCCAACCAATAACCACCCCCAAAATCTAGGGGTTTTCACCTTCTCTTTTTTATGAAAGTGAGAAGAAAAGATAACGTATCCCTCTTCTTCCCCTTTGAGTCCCAGGGAAGAATAAATGCTGGGTTTTGGAGGGCATGTTTCCAAGTGAAGGTGAGAGCTTGACCTTTGTCATATTGTCTCAAGGATCCTGCTGGTTTCTGAGCAGTGTGAGTACAGCATTCCCTGGACCTAAAGAAAATACTACATTCAGACTCCACACACATAAGACTGTTCAAGACTGTGAAAGGGATATTAAAGAAAGGAAAAGTTAAATGGGGAAAAGAGAGAGAGGCCCAAAAGGAAGAGACTAGAGGAAGGGAAAGCTGAAGTAAGAGAAAAGGGAGTAAACTGAAGAAAGTGGAGATAAAAGGGAAAAAGAAGGTCTCCAAGTGGGCAGGACTAACTTATTTGTCTATTTGTGTTATTGCTTTTGAACATCTGTCATGAATTGTTTAATTTTCTCCTGACTATAATTCTCTCAGCTTTCCCTGAAAGCTCTGACCTGAAAATTTTTTCCCAAATACAGATAAGCAGCATTTTGACTTATGTTGTCATATTTTTGCCTTCTTTGCTCTTTCGAAGGCAGCCAGGAGGGTGATAATAAGAGAAGATCCACATGACCCATGTGGGCTGAATTTTAGAATCAGATAGAGAATGCTCATCCAAGTCAGGGGCTGATGGTTTTTAATAGCGCAACAGCACCTATGTACTACTGATGTGATTTGTAGCATACTTCAGAAAACAATTGATAGTGCTTAGAGAATATGATCTTAAATGGAAGGGTCCTCATTTCAGGGAAATAACCCACTTAACTTCCAACTATCTTATGATCCAGGTGCACCACTTTTGAGTATATCTCCAAAGGAAATGAAAATAACAAAGAGATACCCAAAAATCCATGTTTATTGTGGGCACTTCTTACTATATCTGAGATATGAAATCAACCTTTGTGTCCATCAACAGATGAATAAATAAAGAAAATGTGGCATATATACACAATGGATATTACTCATCTATAAAGAAGAACAAATTCCTATCATTTGTGGCAAGATGAATGGAACTGGAGAACAATGTGTTAAGTGAAATAAGCCAGACAGAAAGATAAGAAGAACTGCATGTTTTCGCTCATTTGTGGAAATTTAAAAAGGCAACCTGAATATAGAAGAGTGTTAATGAAAAATTAAAAGGTTTTAAAAGACCTCTTACTTGCCTTGCCTCACTTACAGCCTTTCCTTTACTTTAGTGGTTCTAATACTCTATTCTTCAAATATTCCCACTTTCTCCCCCCATCATCCTAAAAGACACTTACACACAGTAAGTGAATGAAGTCTAAGAGGTCAAGAAGGTTGTAAGATGCTTGTCTTCCTGACATCACTAATGTCTTGGATAACATGACTTCTGGCATGAATACTCCCTATTATGCTTCCTTTCAACATTTTCTCATTATGTTTCTTAACCTTTCTCCCCTAGTGTATTTGGTACAGAGGCAGTGCAATCCCCTTACTTTACAAAAGAGTCACCAATCTTGTATAGTCGTGAAATAAAACTGATGAAAGTCTTGATCCTGAGTTTAAGCCTGAAACAAATGCTGACCTCTTTATTGTTATTCCCCTATGCATTGGATGAAAGCAAGAAACTTGGGCGGAGGGTACTAGTAAGAAAATAAGAAACCAATTGGTTAAAGGAAGGAATCAGTAAAGGGAGATATATTGATATGTGAAAGAATGATGAGGTCTCACACATTGTGGAAAAAAACATTTTTTCATAAATAGGTTATTTATTTCATAAATAAGTATAGAATCTGGTTTCTGTATTTATCCTCTGCATAATAGGGATATTCTACACAAATGGCACATACCTGACTGACCTCTTCTCAGCCATTCCTGAACTCTACTTAACTCTGGTGTGGGATCTTGATAACTATTTGCACATAAAGGAAAATGAACTAAAGAATTAATTTTAGGGTACTGAAGGCATTTTGACATGAAAAAGTCTTTGGCAAAATGATATAATAGCATGGTAATAATAATAGTTAAAATTAATGAAGCATATCCTATGTGCCATGCCCAGTTCTGACATGTGATATTTATAACCATTTTCAAGTGAGGAAACTAAGGCCAGTGAGATGAAGTAACTCCCTTTCCCCTGACTTTCTAAGGTCTACTTACCTTACTCTATTTGTTCATTTCTCTCTCATACTTTTCATCTTCAAATGTGCTATAAAATGTATTATATTTTTTGTCTATTATCTCCCCCTATAGAATGCTGGTTCTGTGAAGGTAGGGATCTGTACCCATTTTGTTCAGTGAGGCATCCAAAATGTCTAAAATGAAGCTTTGCCTATATTAGAACCTCACTTAATATTTGGTCAATGAATAACTTGCTCAAGGCTATGCAACTTGTGAAGAACAGAGTTCAGATTTTCACAGATTTGAAGGCAAGCTGGCTTCAGTATGGTCTCTTAACTACTAGACTATATTGTCTCTCTACCTGAAGTATATGAATTATTCATCAGTTTCTGATGCCATATAAAATATGATGCTTTCCACAGCTGCCTTTATAAACCATAGACCCATTGTAGTCTATATAGGGAGAGGTCAGTGGAGTCTTCTGCATGATTGCTAAGGGATTTCCCTGGGAGAATTCCCAGCATGCATCAGTCCTTGTGGGCTCATTTTAGCTTGACTTATGTACAGTGTGGTCATTCTGGATAAAGAAGGGTGATGTCACAAGGGCTTATGCATTTTCTGTTGAGTCTTGGCATGGCTAAACTCAGAGAAAATGATTCTTTTGTTTTATGTATTTGTGACCTTTTGGTGTCTAGTCCTTTCACATTCTCATTCCCCTTTCCAAAGTCATGAGAAGAACTTTCATGGTGAAGATCAAAAGTCAGAGGAAGTTCAACTGTGGATTTCATTTAGAAATGGAAATACACTACAGTATTACTTCAGAAGGCTCTTTAAATGCTGAGTTGATTTTAGGCTAGTAGTCAAGTGGGGAAGTTTAATTGAGATGGCAACTAATAGAGCCCTAGTTTCTGGGTCCGCCTAGCTTTTGAACACATTTTCCAGTTTATGCTTTCATTACCTTAGTATGGAATTGGTTATGATCAATAGTATTTTTCCACCTGTAATTTTAAGAAGTATAAAATATGGGAGATGATACTTTTAAGTTAGAAGACCAGATATGATGACAACTTGTTCATTCATTCCCCCTAACTGTAAGTTTAGAGATACCAGAAGCAACCCCTTCTCATTTGCCTGGTCCCTGAAACCTATTCACAAGTACCTTTTTCATATTCATGGGTGTCTCTTAGGAGGAGAGATAAATAGCTGTTCACATGACAATTTTCAGGGTCCTAGAGAGTGCAATGTGTACTATATTAAAGTTGAAATAGAATATCTTGACCAAGAATGACAACTAGACAAGATGATTGCATGTGTTACAGTCTACATGTAACAGGAAATGGGCAATGCAATCTACTCCCCGCAACAAATTTTGAGATCCTCAAGTCACATTTGCATTCTCTATCATTGTCTGGCACCTTTTCCATGTTCAACAATTTTTTTTTAACAAAGAGATATTTCCCTGGATTATGGTATCTTTCTGTCTGCATCACTGCCAAAAATCAGGTCTCAAGTAAGTACCTTTTTCCTTCCAGGATATTCACTTCTTCAATTGTAAAACTGAGAAAAGATACTGTAACTTGAATAGGTCAGATCTGGTTCATGGGCAAGAATATAGAGTAGAACACATGAACAACTTAGAGTGTGATACACTCTCGGTGCAGTATTATCCTTTGCACAGATGCTCAGTCTCTCTTAAATTCAGCTGTATCATTTGAAAAATGGGGAAAAATTATACTTTCTAGAGTTTGGGTAATGATTAGATGAGAGTATACATATAAAGATTCAATATCTGATACTTGTTATTTATTCAATAAATCATAGTGATATTTATGTGTATGAGACTGGGGATCAAACTTGGGCCTTTCACATGCTGATTTGGTCCTCTACTACTGTTCTACATCCCAAGCTGTGGTGATTTTTGTAATGGTAATAGATTTTGTTTGTGTAATTTTGTAATGAATGGCACTTTAGGAAAAGCCAAAATCAGGTAGACATACTCAAGTTGTAAGGAAGATATGAGAACTGCTTACCTTCATCCATTCATTCTAACTTATCCTATTCTTAACCTAGCCAAAGTACAACTCAATGTTCCTATGTCTCATAACAACCTACTTCTTTCAGCCTTTACCTTTCCAGTAAGTTGCAACTCATCCTCTCAGTTGTTAGGGTCAAAAACATTAATATCATTATACCCATATATAATAAATGCATCAGCCAATGCTATATCTCTAACCTCAAACAAAATACAGAGAATATCCTAAATCCAACACCTTTTTACCACCTTCAGCCTACCACCCATGGTCCTAACTAACATCATCTCTCTCCTAGAGTATTATAGCAA
The DNA here is from genome assembly GCF_902686445.1 of Sciurus carolinensis. Classification (NCBI taxonomy): domain Eukaryota; kingdom Metazoa; phylum Chordata; class Mammalia; order Rodentia; family Sciuridae; genus Sciurus; species Sciurus carolinensis. The sequence continues at coordinate 45,589,312 of NC_062232.1, forward strand.
CCTCTTAACTAGTCTTACCTCTTCTATTCTTGCTTCTAACAATATATTCTATCATATTAGTAGTGATTTTGTTTTAGACTAAGTAATATCAAATCTTTTTTCCACACAAATCCCTCCAGTGTTTTCCTATCTCACTCAAGCTAAAAGCTAACATCCTTACCCTGGCATACAAGAATCTGCATGACTAGTCAGTCTCTGACCCCATCTTCTAACTGCCTCTCCCCATTCATTTACTCTATTCAATCTATAGGAACTTTGTACTTGGCATTCTTTCTTCTTGGAATCTTCTTCCCTCCAATATCCAGGTGACTCACTTTCTTTTTGTCAGGACTCTGTTCAAATATTGCCTCCCCAGAGATACCTATGTAAGATAGAAACACTCTCTCAAGTACTCCTCATCCCCTTTATGTGCTTTTATTTTCTGTGACATATATTATTATTTATTATTTATTTTCCATTCCCCCTAACTAAAATTCAGCTCCACAAGGGACATTGCTCTTTTCCCTGATGCTGAAAAAAAAATGAAAAAAAAAAAATACTGAATGCCCTCTACATTACAACCTGTAGTTTCAGGGTTATAGCTAAAACATGAGCTCTACTTAGAAGAGTTCACAAACTAAATTAATATGAAGACTCACTGGAAATCATTTCACATTGTATGTTCATATTAAAACATCATATTTTATACCTTAAATGTATGCAATTTCTATCAATTATACCTCTCTAAATCTGAAAAAATAATTCAAATATTTAACATAATTTTGAGAAAGTAAACAATAAAATGATTCTGTTTTTTAAAAAAAGTCTATGTAGGCCCTCTGGGGAAATAAAAGATGAAGGCCTGCAAAGAAATAAGACTTCAATTCTCATTATAATGCATAATGCTGTAATAAAGATCTTTGCCTGGACAGAAACTCACACACACACACACACACACACACACACACATACAGGATACCTTGGAGTTTACATGGAGGTGCTGCCAACTCTGGGCCCCCTGGCCACTCTAGTCCTTGGTTTTCCTTTACCTCACCTGATCCATTCCAAATACCAAGGACAGGGGCCATCAGGTCAGGCCTCTGCCTTGGGGGTGGGAATGTGCATTATTCTCCCCAAGTTGTTTTTATACCTCTGCTTTGGCTGAGGAGAGGAGGTAGATCTGGGTCTTTTGTTTCAGAGCTCCATTATAGGTCTTTCCATGCTATGGTTGTGTTTCTGTTTTCTATGAATGAGTACATTCAATAAAGAAACAACTAGATGCAAAAAGAAAAAAATCTTTGCTTGGTATCATGTAAGATTAGAAGAGAAAGTTTTATGGCAAAAAGCATGCCAAGGTCTTTATCATGAGGGTAGTGCATGAGCTAGAATTTGAACTGAATCTTGAAGTATGAATATTCAGTAATCAACTGAGAAGAGAAGGAGTGATACTTTGAGAAGGCATTCCAGACTGAGAGAAGAGCAAGTATGAAGTTCCATTCGCTAGAGAGGAAAATCAGAATACAAAAATCAGTAGTTTAGATGTATTCAAATAATCTTTTGGAAGATTTAATGGAAGAAAAGATTTCATATATAACAGTAACAAAAAATATTAATCATAAGTATACCTACCTCGGAGATTTGTTCTGAGGGTTAAATTAGTATAGGTGAAATCTCTTAAAATTGTTCCTCACTCATAGTAAATAAAAATAACACAAATAACTAACACATAAACTTAACTAACTTTTCATGACAAAATCCCCAAGTCATTAATTATTTCACTGGTACTTTTTGTTACATAAAAATCAAACTTTTTATGGAAAGAAGCATCATTATTAGACTTTTTATGTTTATGATTTTGTTTATGTTTTTATGTTTATGATCACACTTTAGAGCCGGTTAAAAAGGGATCCCTTTTAACCTAGTAGAGTTGAGCAGTGAAAATGTTTCACTTTCCTGTACATCCTAGGCCTAATGAGTTGCAAAATCAAAATGTCTTTTAAAAATTCTGTTATGTATATCTTCTCCTATTCCTCTAGGTTATTATTGTCTCTTGCCTAAACTTAGTGCAACTGTCTCATGACTAGTTTCTCTGCTTCCAATTTGATTTGATACTACATATACTGGAGTGGGGGGATGTCTCTGAGTAATTCTATATTCTCATGTTACTTCCAGAATGCAAGGAGATGAGGGTAAGTAAATGAAAAATGGGGAAGTAGAATACAAAAGTGTAGACACATGTGAGAAGTGTATCATCATTCAGTCACCAATGTTAGGTTGCTCAGGTTTGACTTTAAGGCTACATTCAGTCTGTGTGAATTTTAGCAGATTATTGTCTTTTTGTATCTCAATCATTTGTTTTGTAAAAGAGAATAATAGGTATACCTCCCTCAGAGTTTTGTTCTGAGGTTTAAATTAGTGTAGGTGAAATCTCTTAAAATTGTTCCTCACTCATAGTAACTATCATTTAGTGATGGTGATGGTGATGATAATGTGAAACATATATCTTTGGATACTTGTAGCTAGATTTCTAGACATGACATTTCTGGGGAAGGTGGTGTTCACATTTTATATCTTTTATTTTTCAGTAGTGTGGACCAAACCCAGGGTCTTGCACATGCTGGGCAAATACTCTACCACTAAGCTACCCTCAGCCCCATATTTTAAGTCTTAATAGATACACTGTACTAATTTATATAACCAGCCAACTGTGTGTATTACTACCTATTTTATTCACACTCTTGTCAACACAGGGTATTCAATTTTTTAAAACTTGGTGGTCTCCTTGCTTTCCTCTGGTCTAAACTGATCCCTTTGATTTGGTCTAAACTGATCCCATTGATCATATCTTGTCATTGAAATCTTCTGATGGTTTTCTATCTTATGCACAATAAAAGTTAGTCTTACCATGACCTTCAAGGTTTTATGCACTATTTAAGTCAGCTATTTTGCTGCTGTGACTGAAAGATCTGACCAGAACAATTGTAGAGGAGAAAAAGTTTGAGGGCGGACAGTTTCAGAGGTCTTAGTCCATAGAAGGCTGGCTCCATTCCTTGGGGTTTGAGGTGAGGTTGAACATCATGGTGGAAGAGTGTGGCAGAGGGAAACAGTTCACACTGTGATCAGGAAGCAGAGAAAGAGAGAGTCTCCACTCTCCATGTACAAAACGTATACCCCAAAGTCACACCTCAATTTCAATCTCCTCCAGCCACACCCTACCACTTCAGTTACCACTCAGTTAATCCCTATCAGAGGATTAAATCGCTGATTGGGTTAAGACTTTTACAACCTAAACATTTTTCCTCTGAACCTTCTTGCATTGTCTCACATGTGAGCTTTTGGGGGACACCCACATCCAAATCATAACATGCACTCTGGCCTTTTGCTAACTCTTTGAATTTGTGACATTCTAGTCTCACTTTTATTCTCTGCACATTAGCAAAACTGTGCCCCTGCCACTGTTCTTGGAATATTCCAGACATGCCTTTACTTCAAGGCCCTTGCATTTGCTTTTCCCTTTTCTTAAAACGTTTTCTCTAGATCTTCCTATGTTTTACTCCATTATTTCCTTCAGATCTGTCCTCAAATGAGATTTCTCTTAAAAGGACTTCTTTCATTAAGCTGTTAAGTTCCAAGATTTCAATTCTGCAAATATTTCAACAAAATTGACACAGGTGCATTAAATACTTTGGAAATAATATCCTAGAACTTATACAAATTATTATATTAATTTTTTATCAATTAACATTATAGCATTCTTACTATAATTACATAATTATGGTATATATAATATTATATCACATATTTACTTTCTTATAGGTATTCCATATCTGGGACAATGAGACAAAATAGTAATCTCCAACCACTTACTATCTTTTACTTTGCTTCCACATAACACAGTCTGACCTTATATACCTATTTATGTATATATTCTCTGTCTCCTCAACTTAAATGAAAGGAAAATACTGTCAGGAATTTATTTTTCTTATTCTCTAATATAGCCTCCAATGTCTACAATAGTGCCTAGTAAATAGTAGGCATTCAATAAAAATATGATGGATGAACAAATGAATGAGGTATGTATAGATACTGTCATTTCATACCAGTTCCCTATAACATCCCTGAACTTAATCCCTTGCTAAGTTCTACCCCACCCCTTACCATTCTTTACTTTCTCCCATTCCTGACCCTTCAAAGAAAGTCTCAGTGATGAAATGACAATCATGAATGTGTGCTGTATACATCACGTGGAAATAAAAGAGAAAAAAATTTATACTTTGATAAAACCATTTAAAACAATCTTTCCCAAATGAACTGTTTTGGTAATCACAGTGCCTAATATATTTTAGACACACAGTAAATGTTTATTGAATGAATAATTGAGTAAAAATTCATAGGATATTATTTATTATACAAATACCAAGTTCTACACTTGGGATCATCAAGTTAGTTATGATATTACTAAATAAAGAAACCCAGAATCTATGAAGAAAAATAATGGGAGAGGTTTAAGTTAATCATAAACTATGATACAAACTTGGTGATTCAGGTGCCAGGATTATTGAATAGGAAGGAAATTGTCTCTTCATCAGTTAGTGCTGGGGCAACTGGATATCCACATACAAAAAAATGTAGTGTACCTGCCCTCTCACCATATACAAAAGATAACATATAATGCATTTAAGACAGAAATAGGAGTTAAAACTTTAAAACTCTTAGAAGAAAACATAGGATCATATCTTTGTGAACTTCCATTTGGAGTGGATTCCTAGATATGACATCAAAAGCATGAATAATAATAGAAAATAATAAATTGGACTTCATCAAAGTTAAAAACTTTTGTATATCAAAGAACATATCAAGAAAGTGAAAGCCAAGGGCAGTGGTATGTGTCTGTAATCCCAGCAACTCGGGAGTCTGAGGCCGGAGGATTGCAGATTTGAAGCCAGCTTCAGCAATTGAGTGAGGCTGTAAGCAATCTAATGAGACCTTGTCTCGAAGTAAAAAAATAAAGAGAGCTGGGGATGTGTTTTAAATGTCCTTGGGTTCAATCAAAGTACAAAAAAAAGAAAGAAAGAGAAAGTGTGAGTCAGGCCTGATAGTGCACACATTTAATCCCAGCTACTAAGGAAACTGAGGCAAGAGGATCACAAGTTCAAGGTCAGCAATTTAGTAAGAACCAATCAAAAACTAAAAAGTTCTGGGGATGTAGCTCAGTGATAGGGCACCCTTGGGTTCAATCCCCAGCAAACAAAAAGAAAAAAGAAAGAGGGAAAGAAAGTAAAAGTAAAAATGCAACCTACACTATGCGGTATGATATTTGCAAATCATATCTCTAATAAGTGTATCATAATATATGAAGCACTCTTACAATTTAACAAAAGTTACAAAAATAGCAAAGGATTTAAATAGACAGTTCCCCAAAGATATACAAATGGCCAATAAACACGTGAAAAGATGTTCAACATCACTAGGCATTAGGGAAATGAAAATCAAACTCACAGTGAGATACCACCTCACACCAACTAGGTTGTAAATAACAAATGTTTATGAGATTATAGAGAAATTGGAACATTTGTCCATTGCTAATACCCCTACTATGGAAGACAGTTTGGTAGTTTCTTAAAAAACTAAATATACAATCACTATGTAGTCCAGCAATTGTACTCTAGGTATATAACCAAAATAGTATTCAAATACTTGTACATAAATGTTCGTAGCAGCACTACTCTCAATAGTCAATTAATGGAAGCACCACAAATCTCTATCAACAGATGAATGGATTTTTAAAATGTGGTATAAAAAAAGCAATGAAATAAAGTGCTGGGTAGTGATATTGTTCATTGCTGCTCAATTCACCATAGCCAGATTGTGGAACCAACCCGGATGCCCTTCAGTTGATGAATGGATAAAGAAACTGTGGCATATATATACAATGGAATATTACTCCGCCATGAAGAATGATAAAATTATGGCATTTGCAGGAAAATGGATGAAATTGGAGAATATCATGCTAAGTGAGATAAGCCAATCTCAAAAAACCAAAGGACGAATGATCTCGCTGATAAGCGGATGAGGACATATAATGGGGGTGGGAGAGGTTAGCGTTAGGGTTAGGGTTAGGTTTAGGGTTAGGGATAAGGAGGATGATAAGAATGGAGGAAGGAAGGACTGTATAGAGGGAAAAGAGGGGTGAGAGGGGTGGGGAGGAAGGGAAAAAATAACAGAATGAATCAAACAACATTGCCCTATGTAAATTTATGATTACACAAATGGTATGCCTTTAATCCATGTACAAATAGAGAAACAACATGTATCCCATTTGTTTACAATAGTAAAAAAAAGCAATGAAATAAAGTGCTGGATAGTGATATTGGTCAAATTATATTATTATATTGTGTGCATGTGTGAATATATAATAGCAAATCCCATCATTATCTACAACTATAATGCACCAATAAAAATATGGAAAAATAAAAATGAAAAAATAAAAACAGTGAAATACCATTCCACCATATAAAAAAATAAAGATTGGATCTCCTGCACCACAAAAAATTAAGAAATAAAGAACGAATTTCTGAAATATACTACAACATGAATGAACCTCAAAAGCATGCTAGTGGAAGAAACCAGAGTCCAAGGATTATATATTGCATGATTTGGTTTATATGAACTATCTAGGATAGCCATATAATCCCAGTGGTGAACGCCTGTAATCCCAGTCACTCAAGAAGCTGAGACAGGAGGACTCCAAGTTCAAGACCAGCCTCAGGAACTTAGCAAGACCCTAAGCAATTTAGAGCAACACTGTCTCAACATAAAATATATAAAAGATTGGTGATGTAACGCAGTGGTAAAGCACCTCTGGGTTAAATCTCCACTAAGGCAACAGAAAAAAAGGAGAAGAAAAGAAGGAAGAAGGAAGAGGAAGAGGAAGGAAGAAGAAAGAAAAAGGAAGAAGGAAGAAAAGAAGGAGAAGAAGAAAGAATAGAAAAGAAATATTCTAGGATAAGTAAATCCATTGAGACAGAAAGCAAATTAGAAGTTTCCAGGAAATAGGAGGAGGAAAGAATGAGGACTACTCAGTGGATACAAGATATCTTTTTGGTGTGATGAGAAATTTTGAAACTAGATAGAAGTGATGGTTGCACATTTTCATGTACTAAATGTTACTGAATTATGTACTTTAAAATGATTATGCTATATGAATTTTACTTCAAAAAGTTTGATTAAATGCTACATGTTATGTGTATACCCTCAGAAATTTATAGTGCATTTTTTGGTGTTGTTTCTTGGGAGGGAATTCAAAGAAGGAAAACAAAATTTAGAACCCTATGTAAGACATGGTGTCTGAATAGCAGACATCCATTTTAGATGTAGCATGCACAATTAAGTTTTTCAAACTCCCCATTCAGCTGCTTTCACCTCTTTATATTACTTGCTTGGCCCTTCTAGATATTTAAATTTGTATGCCCAGGTCTAATGTGATAAGGTAAGTGTACTTCCGGAAAAGTTTACAGGAAGGAGGAGAGAAAATGAAGAACAGACAAGAAAGGAACAGAGAAAAAGAGGACAGAATGGGAGAAATCCTTGAGGATAGTGTCACAGAAGCCAATGGAGGAGAGAATTGTAAGAAGGAAGGACATTAGTGCTATTAAATGCCCCCAAGAATTATCAAGCAGAATAATGTCAGAAGAAAAGTTCTCACTGATGATGATTAAGAAATCCCTTTGAGAAAGAAATTTTATTGTAGTAGCTGAGAAAGAAGCCAGACTGGAAGAGTAGTATTGACTGTTATGCCTGAGACTTTAATGGATTTATTAGATTTCTTGTGTTGCTATAGCAATCTTTTGTTTTCCTTGGCTTGTACAAGCATCACCCCATCACCTTCGTATCACAAGGTGTTCTTGCTCTGTGCACATCTGGGTCCAAATTTCCTGTTTTTATAAGACAGTAGTTGCATTGGATTAGGGGCTCACTCCAGTATGATTTCATCTGAATTAATTGCATTAAGTTATTCAAATACAAAGACAGGTTTTTACTAGTTGAAAATGGATTCTTGGGAACAAGAATAGAAGCAGGAAGACCAGTAAAGAGATGGTTTCACTAGATAGTACTGACTCTGGCTACTACTACACATTCTGAAGTACTAAGATTTAGGACTTCAACATATGGATTTCAGGAGAACACAGTTCAACCCATAACAATGGATAAATGCCCTGGAGCTATTTGGACAAATCACCATCTCAAAATCATATGGCAAAATGTGGGAGAAAAAAATTATAAAAGCATATGGCCATGAAAATGGAGATGTACTAGGGAATTAAATTGATCATATCTTGTTATGTATGCATATGAATATACCACAATGAAAACCACTATTCTGAATAATTATTATACACTTATAACAATTTTTTAAAACCAGATGGAAACTGCTTCCTCTTTACTGTCTCATCTCCCACCAACTCGTTTTTTTAAAATATTTTTGTAGTTATAGATGGACATAATGCCTTTATTTGTTTATTTTTATGGGGTTCTAAGAATTGAACTCAGTGCCTCACACATGCTAAGCAAGGGCTCTGCCACTGAGCTACAACTCCAGCCCTCCCACTATTTCTGAAGACTCAAGTTCTTTTGACCAGTTCCTGAGTACTGAGTGCTTCCTTATTACTAATTCGACCTATCTCTCATCTTGAACCTCATTTTAGCCCTCATCACACACTCATAAAAGGCATCACCCTCCTTTCTCTGTCCAAACTTATTTCCTGGTATTTTTCCACTTGTTCAGCATTTCCCCACAGATTACACCTTTGGTCTTCAACATGCTGACAGTATTTTCTTCTGCTGCTGGGTCTTTGGTTACTGTTAAGGGATCGTTGACCACCAACTATATTATCTGAGCTTCACCTCATGAGAAAGGGCTCCTAGAACTACAAAATGGTCAGGAAGTAGTGCAGTGAATGTGAACTTACATTTCTAAAATTTATGCAATGGAGGAAACATAATAAAGATAGAAGTTCTTTCAGGTGGTCAAATCAAAGAAAGTATTGGTTTTTTGTTTGGTTATAATTTTATGATAGAATTCATAAGTCTGATGATAGGTTTAGTGGAAGAAGAAAGAGGTATAGATAGAAGATATGTGAAGGAGGGGGTAAAAATAGGTGCAGAAATGTCCTAAGAAGAGGAGGGTCCTGAGGCAAAGATTTACATGGAGGAGAGGAGGAAAATCTCTTGGGAAGTGGGGTACAATAAAGGGATAGGAAAAAGGTAAAGAGATGTGAATTGCTGTGGTACAAAGGAAGGATGTTATGAAAATGTACATCAGATATAGTTTAACATTGAGGTTTCACAAACAAGTTGATGAAGTTTTCTATAGATAGTGATTGGATCAGACTTGAGACTAATGGGATAAATTTGATGGAGAAGATATATGAGTGCCTCTATAGGGAATATGGTAGTCAAGCATGAATGAGTGAAACAGTTGGCAAAGAGCTGGAAATGGAGAGTTCACCCATGGGGAAGGGCATACATTTGTAATGAAACCAATCTGCCTATTTTCTCAGCTTTCTCAAGCAAGGACTTGTAGCTCAGGCACAGGTGCAGAAAACAAAGATAATGAGGTTTACCCAAAATTAGCAATTTTCAAAACAGAAGAACATGGAAAGCAACTGAATATCTCATGGATTGCATAATTTTGCTTTATACTGAGCAAAATTAAAGGCAGAAAGGAACTGATAGCCTGATAGAATAGGGAGATAACGAAGACCTACAGATATAGATGAGGGTAAAGAACTGGTTCACTAGGAAGATGGGAATGGAATAAATTAGATGTATAGTAGGTGGTGATGAGAGAAAGGAACTGCAGAGTTAAAATCTAGAAGGTGATGTAGTTTCAAGTAATGAAAAAGGTCTCAGTGGTGGCTATACTCACTGAAAAGGAGGGATAAGAGGTCCTTCCACTACTCACTTTGGGTAGGTCCGGGTATTGGAGGTCTTATCAAGAATGTATCCTAAAGTTCTGTGAAGGAACACAGGAGAATAAATGAAAAGGAAGTTTTATGAATAAAGTGCTAGTGGGTAAATGTTTCGAAGATGACATATAAAACAAATGAGATAAGGAACCAGGTGCAGTGTTGTATGCCAGTAATCCCAGAGACTTTGAAGGCTCAGGAAAGAGGATCTTGAGTTTGAGGGCATCCTGCAAATTAGTGAGATGCTGTCTCAAAATTTAAAAAATGAAAATAAAAATAGGCTGATTATGTATCTCAGTAGTAGAGAGACCCTGGGTTCAATCATCAATACTGAAAAAAAGCTGAGTTAAGGAGAGGAGGTAAAGGCAAACTTTAATAGAAGCAATGATATAGAGAGATAATACAGAAAGTGGTCAGGATAATGTCACTAATAAGTTAAGAAAGTAAATTTTACCTATGTACTTTAACACACACCTTATAAAAATGAATGGAACTATTTTCTAAATCATGCATTAATATTTTTCATTGATGTATTTCATGTCATTTACTCCACCAACCTCTGAGGCCCCATGAGGTCTGTGATAATGTCATGCAATGAGCTTAGTTCTCAGCTCTGAAAGACCTGAGTTTGTATTTCAGTTACAGGGTTTACTAGCTGTGTCCCCTTTACATAATAAACCTTTTGTTTTCTAAGATGAAATTAGGCCATAAACAAGCATTGGTCTCCATTGCTCCTTAAATATAAAAATCCTGTAAAATGATTATGTTTTAGGGTTTTAAATCAACATAAGAAAAAAAAGAAGTCATCTATAGGTAGGATCTTTTATGTTGCAATTACAATATTGAAAATTTAGAAGCTTTTCATATTCTAAACATTTCAGTATACATTGTAGATTTTTTTTACCTCATAAGAAGCAGTGTAACACAGTAGTTATGAATGTGGATTACAGAAACAGACATCCTGCGTTCAAACTGCAGCTATGTTATTCACTAGGTATGTAATAATGGGCAAATTATCACCTTCTCTTTAGTTTCTTTATCTATAAAATTGGTACAATAATATAACCATCTTCATAGAACCATTGTAAATATTAAATGAGTTAACCTATGCACAATTGCTATAATAGCATTTACTATTACTTCTATACCATGCTCAAAAATATTGGTTATTATTAATTACATTAGAAAAATGTATTATCATGATTAATTTGGACATTAATTTTTTCCACTTTTAAATTTGTATTTTCCCTAAACAATTAAATGAAATATGGTTGATGACTTGTTATCACACTCAGGCAACACAACCTCAATTCTAAAGAAGTTTCTCTATATTTTTTTGGTGCCAGTGCCCTGAACCAACCTGCATGAACCTGGAAGAAACTAGGTGAAGTCGAGGACACAAAGAGGATTAGTGAGGTAAAAGACTATCTGATACTACTTTGGTCTTCATGAAAAATCAAAGAAAATATGTGTTTACATGTAAAATGTACCTCAAAAGGAGAGTGAGGAAGACATTAATGTTTGAGGAGAGAAGATTTCCAAAGTTCAGTCTTGGATTTTCCTGTAACATTGACTTAATCTCCAGATTCCTGTTTTTGCCTAGAGAAACCAACTCACAACTTTCTGACTCTTCCTTAGATGAAATTGAGAGCATAGGTCAGGACCAGAAATATGGTCAGATGACCATTTCAGAGACAAAAGTTCTGCTTAAGCCCCTTAGCAGCTCCCCTCTCCCAACTTGCCCTTTTAGGGTCATAGCAACACCATTTCCCAACTCTCCAAAGCCTAAGTTTTAGGATTTTTTTATTTTTAAAATGTTTTTATTAGTTCATTATAGTTATACATAACATTGAGGTTCATTTTGACATAATCATTCATGCCTGGAATATAATTTGTTCCATTTCAGTCCCTAGTACTTCCTCTTTCCCTTCTCTCCTCCCTCCCCCATTCCCATTCCTCTACACTACTGATCTTCCATTTATTCACTGTTTTTTTTTTAAATTGGTGCTTTATAGATATACGTAAAGGTAGACTTAAATGTCGTATATACAGATATGCATATAGCATAATTTGGTCAATTTCATTCCACAGATACTCCTTTATCCTATCTCTATTCCCTCTCCCTCAATCCCTTTCCTCTACTTTACTCATCTCCCTTCTTTTTTCATTGGATCCCCTCAATTTCATCCTTAATTTGTTCTGCCTTCTTCATATGAGAGAAAACATTTGACCCTTGACTTATTGAGTCTGGTATTTCACTTAGCATGATGTTCTCCAGTTCCATCCATTTACCAACAAATATCATAATTTCATTCTTCTTTATGGCTGTGTAATACTCCAATGTGTATATATGCCACATTTTCTTTATCCACTTACTGTTGATGGGCATCTTGGTTGGTTCCATAAATTAGCTGTTGTGAATTGTACTACTATAAACATTAATGTGCCTATATTACTATAGTATGCCAATTTTAGTTCTTTTATATAAATGCCAAAGAGTGGAATAGCTAGCTCATAGGGTATTTGCATTGCTAGTGTTTTGAGGAATGTCCATAGTACTTTCCAGAGTGAATATAATAATTTGCAGTCCAATCAACAATGTATGAGTGTATATTTTCTCCCACATACTCACCAGCATTTATTATTATTTGAAATCTTGATGATTGCTATTCTAACTGGGGTAAGGTAAAATCTTAATGTAGGTTTGTTTTGCATTTCCATTACAGTTTAATGGAAACATTACAGTTTAATGTAGAAACATTACAGTTTTTTTACATAATTATTTGGCCATTTGTATTTCTTTTTTGTAGAAATATCTATTTAATTCTTTTGCCCATTTATTTATTGGGTTATCTGTGGGTTTCTTTTGGGGGGTATACCAGGGATTGAACCCAGGGACACTCTGTCACTGACCCACATTCCCAGTCCTATTTTGTATTTTATTTAGAGACAGGGTCTCACTGAGTTGCTTAGTGCCTAGTTTTTGCTGAGGCTGGCTTTAAACTCGCAATTCTCCTGCCTCAGCCTCCTGAGCTTCTGGGATTACAGGTGTGCACCACTGTTCCTAGCCTTTGTTGATTTTTTTTGGTGTATGTTTTTGGTTTTTTTGTGTGTGTTCTTTATATATTATGAATATTAATCCCCTGCTGGAGGAGTAGCTGGCAAAGATTTTCTCCCATTCTGTAGGCTGTCTCTTCACACTCTTGTTTCCTTTGCTGTGCAGAAGTTTTTTAATTTTGATGCCATTTCTCCCACTTATTGATTCTCAGTTTAATCAGAAAATTTGCAACTTTTAGAAAAAAACATAAGCTCAACACTTTACCATATTGGTGCAAGCACTGATTTCCTTAACAAAATCCCTAAAGTTCAAGAAATTTTTTGATTTTTGAATGACAAATTCTAGGGTAATACCTGTTTTCATTTCATCCTTCTTCACAACCCCAGCCACCCATTTGTGATCAAAATGCATTATAAGTGCAAATAACAAGTGTATCTATTAATGGGGTAAAAATGATGTTTTAGTTCTTGTATACATTGTGTAATATTTTTAACAACATGGATAGACCTGGAGGACATTATGTTAAGTAAAATATGTCAGGCACAGAAAGACAAGTGCTGCATGATCTCACTCATGTGGAATCTAAAAAAGTTGATCTCAGAAGTTGAGAGTAGAACAGTGATTACCAGAGGCTAAGGTGAGTAGGGGAGAGGTTGTTCAGATGGTAAACTGTACTTTCTTAAAGGAAGAATATCCTAAGATATAAACTCACTTCAGTTGGAGATTAATATTTACTTGGTTGGGTTATTTAAGTGAACATCAAGTTTAAGATAATCAACCATACACCAGAAGTCAGTAACGGTTCAAACTTTGGAATGTATTGACCACTCATGATGTTAAACTTTGGTTCTTTATATTTCATAAGGTCTCTTCTCCTCCCCACAGGAAGTTAGATCTGCCATTTCCTCTTCTTTGAGTTTCTCTGTAAGGTTTTAATTTGAAAATTCTTTCTTCTGTTCCATCCTGGTCCTTCTGATAGTTGCTGTCAGAAGTAGGCTTCAATTCAGAGCTGCTTCTTCAGCCTATCACCTTAAGTGGTAATTTAGCAGCAATAAAGTATCATAAGACCTATACTTTTACAAACTCCAAAGTCATCTATTAATTTTTAAAATTTTCAGAATTATATATATATTCACACACACACACACACACACACATACATTCACACAGAGTACACTTTTTGTTACTCAAAAGTATTGAAAGTTTTTTGGTATGCACTGAATATTGGATAGGAGATTAGCTTGAAGTGAAGACTCAGATTTCTCTGGTGTGTAAAGTACTGTGGCATGAACTGACATCTTCAAGCCAAATGGTCATGTTAAAAATGGCTTCCTTAGCCCTGGGCCAAACCTAAGGTCATCCTGACTCAGATGTGAAAGAATAGGGGAGAAAAGGAGATGGAGACCATAGTGAGGAAATTTTAAAACCTTCACATCAGATAAATCTCATGATGAATGAATCTGGAGTTCTATTTCCAGTAGAAAAGATTTCCTTCTCCCTGTCTACTCTAATCAGCTCCTACCCCTACTGACATGGATGTTTGTGATTTTTAAACTCACAATAGTAAAAAACCAAAAACTTAGATATTGCTGTAGTGTCAACCCTGACAGCTAGCTAAAGGCAAAGTAGTTTTGGTATTTAAAAAAACTACAGTGCCCAGTGCAGCACTTGGCAACATGTAATAGATATTTTGCCAGATGGGTATTTATCATCTGACTCTATAAAGGCAAGGAAAGACATCATGAATAAGGAAACTTGGAGACTCCCTCCTCCCTTGACCTACCACACAGTACACTATTGCCTAGAATTCCTTATATATAGTCTCTCTTTAGTCTCCATTATATGGCCTGGCTTCCTTCCTGCCTCTGAGCTACTACATTAGCACTCTTCTTTCTCTTCTTCCTTATATGTCAGAAATATATTTTTTTGTTCAGGATTTCAGTCATCTGAAGACTTGACTAGTATTTAAGGATCCCTTTCCAAGATATCTTACTTTAGTGGCTCCTGATGGGAGACCTCAGTTTATTGTTAATAATTATCATTAATTATACAAATATAAAATCATATCTATGATAAGTACAAGGGAAAATATATCACTATAAAATGTTATAATAGATATTTTGACCTCTTTGGGTGTTCAAAAAAAGGTTGACTTAAGAAGGATTAGGAGGCTATCCAAGATGGCAAACAGGAGGCACCCAGAATTCATCTACTTCTCTACAAGATAGAATCAAAACAACTGGAGAGCACCTGCTTATCAAGGTGGGAGTCTATGGGAGAATACTGAATTTCAGTAGTGGGTAGTCAGAGACTTGGAGAAACCCAGAGACCTTGGGTAGTAGAACAGAGGGTGAGACGAAGTGCCCCAGCACTGATAGAATGACAGTGAGGCAGTGGTTAGTGTAGAAGTGAAAGAGGGAAAGTCCATGTACGCACACTTAGCACAGAATTCTGCACTGTGTAAAAGTGCAGTCTGAACAGTGAACCTGAGATCTGCATAACACACTGGCTATGGAGTTCTCTGCACTTTCCAGTGGATGTTCACAGTGTTATATTGTGGAACTATCTTGAGAAGGTGCTGAGTTTGGTGCTCTGGGAGTCAAAGTCCCCTGCATTTTCTTGTCTCTGGGAGCCCACAACAATGTAATTGCACTGACTCAGCAGGCACCTACACTGAGACCCAGTTTGTCCCAGGGGGAGAACCACTGAAACAAACTTTCTAAGAACTATACGTGGTAGAAAACTAGCCTGTTACATGTGAGGGAATGGAAGTCACTTCCCTGTTAAGACTGAAAGCTCAAGAGACAGGTGCAGGATTTAGGGGAACAGTCAGTGTAATAATACATGAGAGCTGAGACTGAAAAAGAGAGAGAGAAATTTGGGCAGGGGTTGCAGGGATTCCCTGCCACCCCTCAGGTGTGGAGAGTTGCAACCCCATAGAATTTCCCACCATCAGGGATCTCAGAGTCCTCGATACCTTTTGCCACACAAAAGGTACCAGAGACCCTGACATGCTGCAGCATCTAGAGTTAGTCTTTCCATTGGAATGGACAAAGCACCCCAGGGTAAATCTGAGTAGCTCTGCATTGCTCCCCAGCTTATAATGGTATTAGGGCAGTTGAGAAATACTACAACTGGCACTAGCCAGAGAGGACTCACAATAGTTGTTCCATAAGCAACACAAATGAAAGAAGAAATGGATGAATAACTGACAGCCCTTGCTTTCTTCACTGGGTGTATAGACATGGAAAGAAGCTCTGATCAGCATAGATTTAAAACATCCACTGCTGCTGGGCATGGTGGTGCACATTTGTAATCCCAGCAGCTCAGGAGGCTGAGGCAGGAGGATCACGAATTCTAAGTCAGCCTCAGCAAAAGTGAGGCACTAGGCAACTCAGTGAGACCCTGTCTCTAAATAAAATACAAAATAGGGCTGGGGATGTGGCTTAGTGATCAAGTACCTGAGTTCAATCCCTGGTAACACCCCCCCAAAAAAAATCCACTGCTGCCTGAACAGTTGACCATATCAGTAGAGAGGAAATGTTTATTTTTATTGTCTTGTTTGTGTTATTGATGTTTTATTTGTGTGTGTTTATCTCTTTTCTTCTTTGAATGTTTAATTTTTATTCTTTTTATATTTCTTCTCCCTCCTGCTTTTTGTTATTTCTTTCATTTTTTTACCTTACTCTTCATTCCCATCTGCTTTCTTTCCTTTTTGATTTTTTCTTTTTTCAGTTTTCCTTTTCTACTTTCTTCCTTTTTAAAATTAATTTATTTTTATTATTTAAAAATTTTTATTACCCTATGATAGTTATGTGATATCAGGGTTCATTTTGATGTAACTATGCAAGCATGGAGTATAATTCACTACAGTCAGTCACCAATACTTTCCCTTTCTCTCCCCTCCTCCCTCCCCCTGTTATTTCCTCTATTCTACCAGCATTTTTATTTACTTATAGTGCTTTTAAATTAGTGCATTATTATAGATATACACAAAGGTGAAATTCACTGTGGTATAGTCATATGTGTACATAGGATAGTTCGTTCAGTTTCATTCCACCATTCCTCCCTTTTTCTATCCCTCCTTTCTCCCCTTCAATTCCCTTCCTCGATTCCATTGAGATTTCTTCTATTCCCATTGGATACGGTTTATTCCATATTATTTTAACCTCCTTTTCTGTTGTTGTTGTTGTGCTTGTTATAATTTTTGATTAAAATTTTCACTTTATGTCTTTATCTACTTTACTTTTACTTGTTGTTGTTGTTTGCCTTTCTTTCTTTGCAGTGCTAGGGGTTGAGCATGACATTTTGATCATGTTGGGTCGATTTTCTGCCTCTGTACTCACAGCAGAACTGAGAGAAATTGCACCTTGATCTACTCATGGCCCAGTCCCACTCAGTCTTTGGTGTATACTTCAACTAAAAATGAGAGATAAAAAGGCCTCAGCCAATGATGTAGATACAAGTAGGTAGAGCTGGTTCTGGCCTGAAGACCTGATCCTGAATATTCACCCCCCAATAGCAACTACAGAGAGAAATGACACAAAGGCTGTGAACAACACACCTATGAGGAACCTCAGCATGTACTACCCTGATACCCTGTCAGACCACACATTGCTGTCAAGTTTGGAGGAATAATTACAGAATTTGAACCTCATATATTTTGCTATCTACCTCACACCTGCCTGAACTACTAAAAGGATCCCCTTCTTCCAAGGCCTACAGAGAAAGCAGGCTCCTAGGACTCTGAAAGATTACACAGATAACGAAGGACTAATACAAGCTTGAAGTATAATTTGCTCCCCTAATCACACTAATGAAGCAGCAGGAAAACTGAAACACGAAATTCAATTGGAGTTAAACTCAACATGACATAACAAACTGATATCACAGGGCACATTTTCAAGAGAAGTCTGCTTAGTAAGAAGGCCCTCACATAAAAGTAGAAGAAATATCCATTCCAACAGACATGCAAATATCAACATAAAACACAAGAAATATGAAAAAAACAAGGCAAAATGACTCCTCAAAGTGTATAAACCTCTAGTAAGCTGATTACAAAGCTATGAAAATGGAGGAAATGCTGGAAAAAGAATTTGAAATAATGCTTTTAAAATGATCAACTAATTCAAAGTGGATATAAATATATGAATGAATTAAGGAAGACAATGCAGGATATGAAAAACCAATTGAATGAAGATACAGAGATTCTGAAAAAGAACTAAATAGAAATCATAGAAATGGAAACTTAAATAAGTTGAATAAAAAAGGCAGTTGAAAGCCTTACCAAAGATGGATCAAGTATAAGAAAGAATATCAGCTTGGAAACAAGGTTGATGAATTATCACATTCAAACAGTAATAAAGGAAACAATTGAGAAAGAATTAATGGAACATACAAGTTGCTAGTATACCATTGAAAAACCAAATGTATATAATATTTGGAATTGACAAGGGGGGATAACTACAGGATAAAATCCCAGAAAAAACGCAATGATAACAGAAAACTTCCCAAATCCCAGGAAAAAAAGGACATCTGGGTGCAGGAGTCATTTAGAAGTCCAAATAAACATTACCAGGACAGAACCTCTCTGTGACACACTATAGTTAAATTGCCAAAACTACAGTGCAAAGTAAGAATATTTAATACTGTAAGAGAGAAGTTCCAAATCACATATAAAGGTAAATCACAATAAAAGCAGATATATCAGCAGAAATTCTAAAGGTCAGGAGGTTATGGTATGATGTATTTCATACTCTGGAAGAAAATAACTGCCAACCTAGATTACTATATTGAGAAGGCATCCTTCAGAATTAGAGGCAAAACAAAGAACTTATAAGAGAAACTAAAGAAATTCATGACCACTGACCTCGCATTACAGATGATACTTAAAAGAAACCAACACCCAGAAGAGGAAGCAACATAAACATAAACACTAGAGCACAGGAAATAATAAATCTCACTGGAAGAGTTTATAAACAAATGAGAATTAGGAAACAATCAAATGTTATAAATTCAATAAAGCACCAAACCTCTAAGATGAATGAGGGAAGAAGAAACATTCAAAAACATATGAAAGAAAAACAGCATGACAGGAAGTGGTACATGCTTTTCAATAACAACCCAAAAAGTAAATGATATTAGTTCTCTAATTAAAAGATGCAGACTGGCTGTTTAGATAAAAACAAAACCCAACAATTTCCTGCCTGCAAGAAACTCACCCCATTGGTAAAGACACAAAAAGAGTGAAATTGAAAGGATAAAAAGTGATATTCTAAGCAAATGAATCCAAAAGCAGGTAGGAACAGCTGTACTCAAACCTGACAAATAAGACATCAAACCAAAATAGATCAGAAGAGACTAAGAAGGAAACATATTGATAAAGGTAACAATCCATTCAGAAGTTCTAACAATTATAAATATATATGCCACAAATATTGGAGCACCCAATTTTATAAAATACACTTCTGAAATTAAGTGAGAGACAGACTGGTAAAATAATGATGGGTGATTTCAGCACCCAATCTCACCAATAAATATATCATTCAGAAAAAACATCAACAAAGAACTGGACATGGTGGTACATACCTGCAATCCCAGATGCCTAGGAGGCAGAAGAATCACAAGTTTGGCATCAACTGGAGAAACTACATAGTGAAACCCTGTCTCAAAATCAAAACACAGATAAATAAAAAGAGCTGAGATGTATCTCAGAAGCAGAACATTTGTCTAGCATGTGTGAGGTCCTGGGTTCAATCCCCTGTGCTGTAATAATAATAATAATAATAATAATAATAATAATAAAATCAGAGTTAAATTACACTATTTATCAAATGTAGTTATCAAATATAAACAGAATATTCCATACAAAAGCTTTAGAACACACATTCTTTTCATTAGGACATGAAACTTTTCCAAAATAGATTGGAATATTAGGCCAGGTCTTACCCATTTAAAAAATTGAAATTATTTCTTGAATCTTATCAGATCATAATGAAACAAAACAAGAAATCCATAGCAAAATTAGCTACAGAAAGTATGCAAGTACATGGAAATTGAACAATATACTTGTGAACAAACAGTGAGTCAGTGAAGAGATCTCAGGTAAATTTAAAAATTCCTAGAATCAAATGAAAATACCAACACAGCATACCAGGACCTCTGAGATTCAAGGAAAACAGTACTGAGAGGGAACTTTATAGCCCTGAGAGATCTCCAGTAAATAGCCTAATATATACCTCAAGGTCTTAGTAAAACAAGAACAAGCTAAGCCCAAAATCATTAAAAGGAAAGAAATAATAAATAACAGGTCAGAAATAAACAAAATAGAGACTAAAAGAACAATGCAAAGCATCAATGAAACAAAGAGTTGGTTCTTTGAAAAATAAACTAAATTGACAAACCCTTATTATACTAATCAATATACAATGAAGACGAGTATATAAATTTAAAGATAAAAGTGGGGAATATTAAAACAGATATTATTGAGATTCATAAAATAGGGAATAAAACTATATGCCAATAAATTTTAAAATCTGGAATACATGGAAAACGAACCATATATAAGCTATCAAAATTGGACCAAGAGGATATAAATGCATCAAAAACATGCAATGAGATGGAAGGAGTAATAGTCTTCCAATGAAGAAAAGTCTGGAACTGGATGGATTCACTGCCGAATTTTATTTAACTTTCAAGAAGGAGTGATACTAATTCTCCTTAAACTATTCTGTAAGGTAAAAAGGGAAGAAATCCTTCTAAGTCCATTTACAAAGCCAGTACTACCCTACCAAATCTGGCACAACAACAACAAAAACTAACACCAATATCCTTAATTAAGATAGATGCAAAAATCCTCAATAAAATACTTGCAAATCAAAGTCAGTGGTATATTTTAAAAGATTATAAATGATTATGAAATTAGTTTCATTCCAGAAATGGGGTGTTGGTTCAACATATGCAAATCAATAACATAATATAGCACATAACTAAAATCAAGGATAAAAATCATATCAGAGGGAGATTCAAGATGGTGGACTAGAGGGAGGCTGCATTCCCTGTTGCTCTGCAACTCAGGTTTCAAGCAGAGGAAAATCTGTTTCTCTGTGAGGCAGTCTTTGCTGCTCATGGATCCCCTGCTATTTACCCCATTTCTCCACCTCAACCAGACACAGTCTGCCAGCATATTGACTACTTTTTGAGTGCAGATCGATCACTGACTACTGCCTATCATCTTCCATTTGCCTGTTTACCTGCCTCTTGCCTGCCCATTACCTGCCTTTCACCTACCCATTACCCACTACCCAAGGTTCCCCTGCTGATTGTCTGCTGGTAGCCTGCAGACTGCCTTCAGACCACCAGTGGATTGCCAGCTGCCTGCTGTTCCCTGGAAGTGCACTTTCACAGTACCCTCAGGTTTGGTTACATGTGGCTGCTGCCATTCTGGGACAACAGCCAGGACCTGCAGGACCCCCCCACTCTACTGGCCACGCCCACCTCCAGGACACCCCCCCCCCCGTGACCAACTGTGCCCCACTATATGACTGTTATAGTGTAGATTTTTTTCTCCTTTTTGAAAATTTTCAAGTTTTTATTTCTTTATTTTCTCACTCTATTTTTCTTTTGTTTACCTGTTTCCTTAGAGTATCTTTCTCCCTTTTCTAATGCTAATAACCAACTTCTTTTGATTCTGCTTTCACTCTTCCTATAATCTAGTATTTCTATACACTCTTTTCTTATCCCATTAACAGTTTTGTCCTATGCCCTTAGCCATCCTCTTTGTCCACCATTAGATATTGTTATACTGAAGATAATAATTGAACTCAGCCTCTCTGTTTATTATGACAATATTGTTAACATCTTCATAGGGGCTACTTTGTTTAGGACTGCATACTGTCTGTACTGGGTGCTACCAATATTGATCTCCCCATTAAAGAAGAGGTTTTGGAAACCTGCAGGGTCACTATAAGCCTATAGCAGGGAAACTGCAACACCCAGATCTGCACTGCTAGAGGAGAAGATAGATGAACAACATGAAAAAACAAGGGAAGAAAGTGCTCCAAGCAAACGAAGATTCTATATTAATAGAATCCAATGACAGCATGGTAGAAGAAATGTCAGAAAAGGAGTTCAGAATATATATAATTAAAATGATTTCTGAAACAAAGGATGAGATAAGAGAGCAAATGCAGGCAATGAATGAGCACCCCAAAAAAACAGTTGAAAGAGCAACTGCAGGAAGCAAAAGATCATTTCAACAAAGAGATAGAGATTATGAAAAAAAAACAGAAATCCTTGAAATTAAGGAAACAATAAACCAAATAAAGAGCTCTATGGAAAGTATCACCAATAGACTAGATCACTTGGAAGACAGAACAGAACCTCAGACAATGAAAATAAAATATTTAATCTTGACCACACAGAGAAGATGGTAAAAAAAATCATGAAAGGAAACTCCAAGAACTATGGGATATCATGAAAAGACCAAACTTAAGAATTATTGGGATTGAGGAAGGCACAGAGATTAAAAGCCAAAGGAATGAACAACCTATTCAATGAAATAATATCAGAAAATTTCCCAAACCTGAAGAATGAAATGAAAAATCAACTACAAGATGCTTACAGAACACCAAATGCACTAAATTACAACAGATCCACACCAATACACATTATAATGAAAATGCCTAACATCCAAAATAAAGACAGAATTTTAAAGGCTGTGAGAGAATAGCATCAGATTACATATAGGGGAAAACCAATACAGTTATCAGCAGATTTCTCAGCCCAGACCCTAAAAGCTAGAAGGATCTGGAACAACATATTTCAAGCTCTGAAAAAAAAAAATGGATGCCAACCAAGAATCTTATACCCAGCAAAACTAGCCTTCGTATTTGAAGATGAAATAAAAATCCTTCCATGATAAACAAAAGTTAAAAGAATTTATAAGTAGAAAGCCTGCACTACAGAACATTCTCAACAAAATATTCCATGAGGAGGAAATGAAAAACAACAATGTATGTCAGCAAAGGGAATGACTGCCTTAAAGGAAAAGTCAATCAAAGGAGAAACCAAGTCAAGTTAAAAACCAAAAATAAACCAAAATGACTGGGAATACAAATCATATCTCAATAATAACCCTGAATGTTAATGGCCTAAACTCATCAGTCAAAAGACATAGACTGGCAGATTGGATTAAAAAGAAAGACTCAACAATATGCTGCTTTCAAGAGACTCATCTCATAGAAAAAGATAACCACAGACTAAAGGTGAAAGGATGGGGAAAAAAATACCATGCACATGGACTCAGTAAAAAAGCTGGGGTTTCCATCTTCATATCAGATAGAACGAACTTCAAGCCAAAGTTAGTCAGAAGGGATAAAGAAGGACATTTCATACTGCTTAAGGGAACCATAAGTCAGGAAGACATACAATCATAAATATTTATAACCCAAAAAATGGCACATCCATGTATGTCAAACAAATCCTTCTCAATTCCAGGAATCAAATAGACCATGACACAATAATTCTGGGTGACTTTGACACAGAATGTATGAGAAAATGCTTTCCCCTCCAGAGTCCTATCAATAGAGTATGTTAGCTAACTTTGGATTTTTGCCAATGGAGAGAGAGAAAAGGGTCTTTCATCCATAGTTTTAATTTACATTTCTCTTTTTTAATGAGTGAAGTTAACTGTCTTGTTGTTTATTAATAGCAAATTTTATTTCCTTTTTCTATGTTTCAAAAGGGTTACAATTTTGTTAATTTACATGGTAGGAAGGATAGCTCTTTGTCATATGAGCTGTTAAATGTCTCCCATAGTGGTCTTTTTTAAAAGTTTGTTTATGATGCTTCTTTCCATAAAAAGTTGATTTTTAAGTAACAAAAAGTATGAGTGAAATAATTAATGACTTGGGGATTTTGTCATGAAAAGTTAGATAATTCTTGCTAACTCCAGATTTGTAAAAAAAAAAATTTCAAGTTTTTTTTTATTATTTAATGGTTTGTTATTTAAAAAATATCTTTGGTACATATGGAATTTATCATGGTATATGAGGTAAGGCAAAGGATAGTACTTTACTTATCCCTATAACATTTATTGACTACTTCTTTTTCCCAGTGATTTGAGATGATGTCCTCTTTATACATTCAATTTCTATATGTATCTGAGTGTACTTACTTGTGGGCATTCTGTTTTGCTAATAGACCAGTATGATACTCTTAAGTTATTTAGGCCTTTAAAAATGTTTTAATGTGTTTTAGTGCTGGTTCCATTTCTGTGTTTATTTTTTTCACTAAATTTAGCATCAGGTGATATAACTTAAAACTGTTAAGTTTTCATTGTGATTTTGTTAAATTTACAAATTAATTTACACAATAATATGGTCCTTCTATTTGTAGAAAGGCTATTTTTTGCCTTCAATGGTATTTTAATTTTTATTTTTAATGTCACATTTTTATTGACAAACATTAATATATTTTTTGTTACTGTTATATATGAAATCTTTTCTTCCATTAAATCTTCCAAAAGATTGTTTAAATATATGTAAATACTGATTTTATATGTTGATTTTGTACTTGATAATCTAATTGAGTTATCTTACTGTTTGTAGTAGCTGTTAATAAAATATCTTGAATCTTCAAAAAAAAACATAGTTTCAGTAAATACAGAAAAAGTCTTAAATAAAATTTAACATCCTTCCCAATAAAAGCCCTGAATAATTTAGTTATAGAAGGATCATATCTCTATATAATAAAGTCTATATATAACATTATATATATATATATATATATATATTCACCATCATTGTAAATGAGTAAAAATTGAAAGTGCCTCTGAAATCAGGAACGAGACAAGTATGTTCACCACTCTTATTCAATATAGTACTTAAAATTTTAGCCCAAGCAGAGAAAGAAATGAATGGGATACAATTAGGAAAGGAAGAAGTTAAATTTACCCTGTTTGCAGATCACAGAATCTATGTCACACACACACACACACACGCAGAAAATGTATGGAACCAGAGGAAAATGTTAAGAGAGATAAGTCATATACCAAAAGACCAGTATCACATATTTTCTCTCCTAAGTTTTTGTTTGTTTCTCTTCTAAGAAACACAAAGATGACCTAAAAGTAGAAGAGGAACAATTAGGGAAGTGCAGAGTACAGAGGTGTGCAATAAGAGAAGGGAGGGCAAGAAAGGACAGAAGGGAGGATGGACAGGATCCAAGCACAATATATGCATGTATGGAAATGTCACAGTTGAAACCCATTAATTTGTACAATTAGCATGCATTAATAATTATAATTTTTAAAAAAGCATTTTGACTCATGTTGAACATTTTTAGTTCACATTCATCTAAACTAGTCATTGACTTTACAAAGCCTTGATGAAAAACAGAAAGTGATATTTTCAACTTTTGAGGTAACCAAAACAGTCACCTTATTAGCAATTCCTCAAATTGAATAAATGAAACCATCTTTATGGCCATCTGTTAGAAACTCATTGTTATGTGATGTTAAGAACCTCTCATATTTCATGATGTCCTTAGTTTAAGCAATCCTAAAATTTTTGAAACATTTTAATGTATCTCCAAACTTTATTAAAAAAGAAAATATAAAGGAAGAATACTGACATAGTC
Organism: Sciurus carolinensis; assembly: GCF_902686445.1. Taxonomy (NCBI): domain Eukaryota; kingdom Metazoa; phylum Chordata; class Mammalia; order Rodentia; family Sciuridae; genus Sciurus; species Sciurus carolinensis. The sequence goes on from NC_062232.1 coordinate 45,614,956, forward strand.
CAGAAAGAGAATAAATATTAGTAAACTAGGCAAACCAGAACAAACAGCATTCCAAAAAGAGGGAACATCATGTTTGGAGCAAGAAGTAATATGGCAAAGTATAAACTGAAAGAAGTCAAGTATGGTTGTTGCTGAGAGAATAAAGAGAACAGAAACAAGTTGGGACTGAGGATGCAGAGGAAGAGTCAGACCATGAGGGGCTTGTACACCTTGGTAAAGACAATATATTTTCTTCTAAGAGTAATGAGAAGGCCTATTAGAAAGTTTGGAGTAAGAAAGGGATATGATCTGTTTTTCCACTTAATAGAATCACTCTGGCTGTTTATGGTGAAAATGACTTCAAGGGTACAGGTGGGGGCCATAGGAGAACAGTTGAGGCCACTACGAGCCCAGATAGTAGTAGTATATTGGAATAAGGTAGTAAAAGTAGGGAAGAAGAGAAGTGCACAGCTTTGAGAAAGATTTTTTGAGTACAATTAACAGTATATGGTGATGGAATGGGTATGGGTAGGAAGAGATATTGGAGAAATGGGTGTCCAAGATAATTTTTATTATTTTGTCTTGTTTAACTTAATGTATGATGGTACCCACAAAAAGATAAGTAGCAATGGAAAAGTACACAATGAAGTCAGTGTATCATATAGAGATGTAGGAATTATGAGTTCTTTTTTGAATCCACTCAGCTTTAAAGGCATTTGAAACAGCCAAGTAAATACTTGTTTAAATGGGTATGAAAATGGATGAGATATTTGAATTGGAGATATAAATGTGAATGTACTATTTTTACATATTTTAGAATTTAATTTCTAGGCATCGATGAACATTTAATTGGAGAGACTACTGAAAATATAAACAGGTCTAGAATTTATCCACAACAAAATCTGGCATTTAATGATTCACTTTGCTAAAGCATAAAGGAAATAGATAATTTTAATCTCTAGTATGGCATACAAAACCCCAAATAATTCATAATTTCAACTTGAATTCTTTTCTTTCCCCCAATAATTTTGTTCTATAATTATGTTTACTCCTTTTCTTGCTCTTTTATATCTTTTCATGGTTAATTTAGAGCTTCATTGTGTAGTTAGAGAATATGGTTTGTATAATTTCTAATATTTAGGAATTTGTAGGGATTTTCTTTTTTTTTTTTACTTCATGGATTTTTCTGAATAGTGCTGATGATATATTTCTTTTTTTTACTTTTTTTTATTGTAAACAAATGGGATACATGTTGTTTCTCTGTACATGGATTAAAGGCATACCATTTGTGTAATCATAAATTTACATAGGGTAATGTTGTTTGATTCATTCTGTTATTTTTTCCCTTCCCCCCACCCCTCCCACCCCTCTTTTCCCTCTATACAGTCCTTCCTTCCTCCATTCTTGCCCCCCTCCCTAACCCTAACCCTAACACTAACTCCTCCCACCCCCCCAATATGTGTCATCATCCGCTTATCAGTGAGATCATTCATCCTTTGGTTTTTTGAGATTGGTTTATCTCACTTAGCATGATATTCTCCAATTTCATCCATTTGCCTGCAAATGCCATAATTTTGTCATTCTTTATGGCTGAGTAATATTCCATTGTATATATATGCCACAGTTTCTTTATCCATTCATCAACTGAAGGGCACCAGGTTGGTTCCACAATCTGGCTATTGTGAACTGAGCAGCTATGAACATTGATGTGACTGTATCTCTGTAATATGCTGATTTTAAGTCCTTTGGGTATAGGCCAAGGAGTGGGATAGCTGGGTCAAATGGTGGTTCCATTCCAAGCTTTCTGAGGAATCTCCACACTGCTTTCCAGAGTGGCTGCACTAATTTGCAACCCCACCAGCAATGTATGAGTGTACCTTTTTCCCCACATCCTCGCCAACACCTATTGTTGCTTGTGTTCTTGATAATCGCCATTCTAATTGGGGTGAGATGGAATCTTAGGGTAGTTTTGATTTGCATTTCTCTTATTACTAGAGATGAACATTTTTTCATATATCTCTTGATTGCTTGTAGATCTTCTTCTGTGAAGTGTCTGTTCATTTCCTTAGCCCATTTGTTGATTGGATGATTTGTATTCTTGGTGTAGAGATTTTTGAGTTCTTTATATATTCTGGAATTTAGTGCTCTATCTGAAGTAGGAGTGGCAAAGATTTTCTCCCACTCTGTAGGCTCTCTTTTCACATTACTGATAGTTTCCTTTGCTGAGAGAAAGCTTTTTAGTTTGAATCTATCCCAGTTGTTGATTCTTGCTTTTATTTCATGTGCTATGGGAGTCCTGTTAAGGAAGTCTGGTCCTAAGCCGATATGTTGAAGCTCTGGACCTACTTTTTCTTCTATAAGATGCAAGGTCTCTGGTCTGATTCCGAGATCCTTAATCCATTTTGAGTTTAGTTTCATGCATGGTGAGAGATATGGGTTTAGTTTCATTCTGTTGCATATGGATTTCCAATTCTCCCAGCACCATTTGTTGAAGAGGCTATCTTTTCTCCATTGCATATTTTTGGCCCCTTTGTCTAGTATGAGAAAATTGTATTTATTTGGGTTTGTGTCCGTGTCCTCTGTTCTGTACCATTGATCTCCCTGTCTATTTTGGTATCAATACCATGCTGTTTTTGTTACTATTGCTTTGTAGTATATTTGAAGCTCTGCTATTGCAATACCCCCTGCTTCACTCTTCCTGCTAAGGATTGCTTTAGCTATTCTGGGTTTTTTATTCTTCCAGATGAATTTCATGATTGCTTGCTCTATTTCTGTAAGGTACATCATTGGGATTTTAATTGGAATTGCATTGAATCTATATAGCACTTTTGGAAGTATGGCCATTTTGACAATATTAATTCTTCCTATCCAAGAACATGGGAGATCTTTCCATCTTCTAAGGTTTTCTTTAATTTCTTTCTTTAGTGTTCTGTAGTTCTCATTGTAGAGGTCTTTCACCTCTTTTGTGAGATTGATTCCCAAGTATTTTATTTTTTTCGATGCTATTGTGAATGGGGTAGTTTTCCTAACTTCTTTTTCTGAAGATTCATCACTTATGTATAAAAATGCATTGGATTTATGAGCATTGATCTTGTAACCTGCTACTTTACTAAATTCACTTATGAGTTCTAAAAGTTTTCTGGTGGAATTTCCTGGTTCCTCTAAGTATACCATCATATCATCAGCGAATAGGGATAGTTTTAGTTCTTCTTTTCCTATTCGTATCCCTTTAATTTCTTTGGTTTGTCTAATTACTCTGGCTAGAGTTTCAAGGACGATGTTGAATAGAAGTGGTGAAAGAGGGCATCCTGTAGGGATTTTCTTTATAGCTAAATCACAGTGAGTTTTTATTTAAATGTTCTATAGATATTCGAAAGGACTACATATACTCTATCTTCCTTTTCTTTATTTTTATTTCTTACTTGTTGTCTAATTGAAAGGATTCAGGAAAGTTCTTACCTCAAACTTGTTGAATCAGATTATTAAAGTTAAGTGTATTATGTGACCAGAGTATGTGGCAGATGGTATCTCAGCATAAGATGTACTTTAGAAGGTGGGTATTAGATATTAGGGACATGGAGAGGGCCTGAGGCCAGGGCTTTGTAGACAAATGAGTCCCTTTTGATGTTCCGCTTGCATGATCAAAGAGAGTACCTTTGTCAGAACATATTGACTCCTTCAAGACCTTCAACAAAGAGGTTAACTAAGCATTGTAGGCCCAGATATTTTTTCTGCACATAAGACTAAGGTAGGAGTAAAGGGGGGATGGCAAATACAGTATCTTAATGTGGCATTTTCTCAATGTATTTAAAGGTAATATGTTAACAGGACAAGTTGGAGGAAGCTGTGTGGAAACGTGTGAAACAAGGAATGTGATGGCAGGAGGGTAGGGCAATCAAAGGTAGTGCTTCATTTGTTTGTTTCCTCCTTGGATCCACCTAAAGTGGAGGCCCCATCATGAATTCTACATTCCTCAGATATTGAACTGGTCTATGCCCCTTAAAGATATTGTTAATGTGTGTTACAAAATTTTGGGATTTTATTAATACAGTTAATCCTCATTATGATCCAGTAAGCATTGTAATCTTCTCCATTTTACAGATGAGAAAATAAGCCCAGAGAGGTTAATAAATTTGAATGAGATCACAATGAATCTAGCATCATAATAAAAATTCCTCAGGTTGATGAATGGTAGTTCTCAAACTTTGGTCTCAAGATTTATACATTTAAAAATTATTAGAGACCAAAGGAGATTTTTATGTGGATTATGTATATCAATATTTATCATAGTAGAAATAAAAATGAGAAAATTTGAGAATATTCATTTATTAATTTTAATATGACATAAGTTCACATAAATAACATTTTATGAAAAATAGCTTTATGTTCCAACAGAAATTAGTTTTCAGCATTGCAGTTTTATATTATAGCAGGTTTCTTTAATGTCTAGTTTAAAAGAAGACAGATACAGTTTACAAAGTCAACATAAAAAGATCAATAACTTTCCTATATGTCAATAATGAATCTACTAAGAAAGGAATCAGGCAAACAATTCTATTCATAGTAGCCTTAAAATAAAATAAAATGCCTCAGAATAAATCTAATCAAGGAGGTGAAAGGCCTCTACAATGAAAACTATAGAACAATGAAGAAAAAGTTAAAAATACCTCTGGAAATGGAAAAGAAAAATCTTCCATATTCATGAACAGCCAGAATCAATATTGTTAAAATGGCCATACGATCAAAATCAGTATACCACTTCAGTACAATTCCCATCAAAATAACAATGGCATTCTTCATAGAACTAGATAGAAAAGTCCTAATATTTGTTTGGAAGAATAAAAGTCACAATGTCCAAAGCAATTCTAAGCCTAAAAAGCAGTGCTGGAGGTATCACAATACCTGACTTCAAATTATACTACAGAATTACAGTAACAAAAACTACAAGGTACTGGCATAAAAACAGACATATAGACCAATGGTACAGAATAGAAGACAGAGACAAACCCACACATCTATAGTCATCTGGTCCTTGACAAAGTCACCAAAAACATATATTGGAGAAATGACAGCTTTTTAAACAAATGGTGTTGGGGAAACTGCTTATCCATATGTGAAAGAATAAAACTAGATGCTTATCTGTCATCCTACACTAAAATCAACTCAAAATGGATCAAAGGCCTAGTAGGAACTAGACTGAAATTATGCAGCTCCTTGAACAAAATGTAACAACTTTCTCAGTACGATCCCTAAAGCTCAGGAAATAATGCCAAGAGTTAACAAATGTGATGGCATCAAGTTAAAAATGTTCTGCAAGCAAAGGAAACAATAAAGAATGTGAAGAGAGAACCTACAGAATGGTAGAAAATCTTTGCTAGCTCTTCTTCTGACAGATGATTAATATCAAGAATATCTAAAGAACTCAAAAAAACATAACAAAAATTCCCAAATAACTTAACTAATAAATGAATTACGCAGACACTTCACAAAAGAAGAAATACAAATGGCCATCAAATATATGAGAAAATGATCAACATCATTAGCAATTAGGGAAGTGCAAATCAAAACTACCCTGAGATATTCACTCCAGTCAGAATGGCAGTCATCAAGAATACAAAAACTAATAAATGCTGGAAAGGCTGTGGAGAAAAAGGAACACTTTTACACTGTTGGAGTTATTGTAAATTAGTATGATCCCTATGGAAATTAGTATGGAGTTTCCTCAAACTACTAGGAATGGAGTCACCATATAACCCAGCTATACAATTCCTTGATATTTATCCTAAGTTAAAGTCATTATACTATAGTTATACATGTATACCCATGTTTATAGTAGCACAATTCACAATAGCCAAACTATGGAGCCAGCCTAGATATCCATAAATGGATGAATGGATAAAGAAAATGTGGTATATATACAAAATGGAGTTTTATATGGTGATGAAAAGTTGAAATTATATCATTTGCAGGAAATTCGATGGAACTTAAGACCATTATGTTAAGCCAAATAAACCAAACTCAAAAAGTCAAATGTGGTATATTTCTCTCATATGTGGAAGCTAGAGTGGAAAAGGAAAAGAAAGGTGGGAGGAAGGGATCTCGTGAAAATCAAAGGGAGGTTAGTAGGGGAAAGGGACCAAGGGAGTTGGAGGTAGGGAGGGAAGAAGGAGAAATTGGCCAAATTATATTGTAACATTGTGTGAATGTATGAATATGTAACAACAAATCACATCGTCGTATACAACTATAATGCACTAATAAAAATGTGAAAAGAAAATAATAAAAGAAGACATAAATTTTCATAACTGCTTCTACATTCAATTTGTAGTACTACATTGTTTTGACTCAAATATATGAAGAAAATATAAGTATAATGATTTAAATTTAGAAAAAGTTATAACCTTTTCAAATAATCATGCATTTTCTTTGATTAGAATTTCTCAAGTGGTAAAACCTTGGTTGGATTGTGGAATTTGAAACCATATTAATGAACTTCTCATTTAATCATCTTTTCATACTCTTTTGCATTAAAATCCATTGAACTATGTTATATTTTGAAAGAATATTTTACCTGTGCATCATTTTATGATATCATCACGTTGGTCACTAAATGTTATTATGTTTATTATATTTCCTTGTACAGTATCAAACAATTGCATACATTAATATTACCATTAATCTCAACAGAGATGACTTCAAGTATTAAAAAGCTGTTAAGCTGTTAAGCTCATAGAGACAGATACATGTCTTCAAATTTCTAATTTTTGCTTAAAAAGACAAATTTTACTTTTGGTAAAATATCAGAGACTTGAGTCTTAATGATCGGAGTTTGTTGGACAGATGTTCTCTCAAGTAAAAATAGTGTTGGATGAAAATTGCAGCTGGTTCCATTAATACCTATCATACAAGTGCTTTTCCTTGAGACAACCATTATACCAAAGTGTATAGCAGAAGTGCTTTGGCCACGCAGAAGAAAAAAAAACTCATACCTAAAGATTGAGAAAGATAATTTTATAACTTAATCAAAGTGTTATTTTTTAAAGTATATTACCTGTTTGTTGAAAAGTGAAACAGTTACAAGAAAAAGGAAAAAATCAATCTCAATAATGTTAGTAGACAAATGTAAGCCTGTTAATATTAGGTATATTTTTCTGTATACTCACATATTCCAAAATTATGGAATTTAGTATAATACATTCATACATGCACACAGCATAATTTGGACAATTTCATTCACATTTCTTACCCTCATCTATATCTTCTTTCTCCCCTGATCCCCTTCCTCTATTCCACTATTCTCCCTTCTCTTTTGATGAGATCACCTTTTAAAAATTCCTTATATCTCTCTACCTTCCACAAATGAGAGATAACATTTGAGCCTTGGCTTTCTGAGTCTGGCTTATTTCACTTAGCATCCATTCAGCAGCAAAGGCCATAATTTCATTCTTTATTGGTGAGTAAAACTCCATTGTGTATATATGCCACATTATCTTTATACATTGCTCTCTTGATGGACACCTAGGCCGGTTCCATAACTGGGCTATTCTGAATTGTGGTGCTATAAACATTGATGTTCCTATATGACTGTATTATGCTGATTTTAGTGCTTTTGTGTAAATACCAAGGAGTGGAATAGGTCGGTCATAATGTGATTGCTTTGCTAGTCTTTTCAGGAATCTCCATACTGCTTTTCATAGTGGTTGTACTAATTTTCAGTCCCCAAAACTATGTATGAGTGTACTTTTACCTCACATCTTTGCCAGCACTTATTATTATTTCTATTCTTGATGACTGCCATTCTAACTGGAGTGAGATAAAAATCTCAATTTTTTGGCATAAAAAACAGACATGAAGATAAGTGGAATAGAATGGAAAACACAGAGATAAATTCACATAGATACAGTCATCTGCTCCTTTACAAAAATGCCAAAACTTATGTTGGAGAAAAGACAGAATGAGTAAAACTCGAAGCACATCCGAAACCTGCCTAACCATTGGCAAGTCAGAAATTGTGTTACAGATGAATTAAGAAAAATAACAAACTGAAAATTTTCTACGTGAACTGCTGAATTTAAAAGTATGTTAAAAGTTCCTTAAGAAATTCCTATCATTACCTTTAACCAACACAGATAAGAGATGAAGCCATTTTTGGTAAATGAACATATCTAATAAATTACCAGATGATCTTCCTGCATGGCTTCATTTTTTGGATTATGATTTGAAGTGGTTCAGCATTTCCTTTATACAATAAGCCTCCTGGCTACTCACTTAATGCAGACCTTGTTATGGTTTGGATGTGAGGTGTCCCCCAAAAGCTCACATGTGAGACAACATGAGAGGGTTTGGAGGAAAAATGATTAGGTTGTGAGAGCCTTAACTCAATCAGTGAATTAATCATCTGATGGGATTAACTGGTGATTGAAGGCAGGTAGGGTGTGGGTGGAGGAGGTAGGGCACTGGGGGCAGGGTTTTGGGATATCTGGCTAGTGGAGTCTCTGCTTCCTGGTCCTGTGAGCTACTTCCCTCCACTACACTCTTTCACCATGATGTTCTGCCTCACCTGGAGGAATGGAGCCTGCTGTCTGTGGATTGAGACCTTTGAAACTGTTAGCATGCAAATAAACTTTTCCTCCTCTTAAAAAAACAAAAAAAGAAAAAAGAAAGGACAGGCTTTTTAACAGATCATGCTAGCAAATTGGGTATCTATATGTGGAAAAATGAAGGAATGAGAGACAGATCCCTGTCTCTCACCCTGCACAAAAATGATCTCAAAGTGGATCAAAAACCTAGGAATTACAACAGCAGCACTGCAACTGCTAGAGGAAACATAGACTCAATACTCCAACATATCAACATAGCCACTGGCTTCCTTATTAAGACTCCTAAAACTCAAGAAATAAAACCAAGAATTAATAAATGGAATGGCTTCAATTTAAAAAGCTTCTGCATAGCAAATCAAAAATGAGTGTGAAGAAAGCCTACAGGAGAAAATCTTTGCCAGCTACTCAACCAATAGGGGATTAACATCCAGATTATATAAGAACTGAAAAAAAAATTATCCAAAAAATTAAATAGGGCTGGGGTTATAGCTCAGTGGTACAGCACTTGCCTTCCACGTGTGAGGTGCTGGGTTTGATCCTCAGCACCACATAAAAACAAATAAATAAAATAAAAGTATTCTGTTCATATACAACTAAAAATATTTTTTAAAAATTAAATAACCCAATCAATAAATAGGCATAGGAACTGAACAGTCATTGCTCAAAAGAAGAAATACAAATGGTCAACAAATATATGAAAATTTTTCATCAAGATATTCATAAGTGAAACTGTAATTTTTGAAAACTACAAATGTTTAATATTATTTAACATAATAGCTACTAGTTTATTTTACTGCCGCTGCCTTGATTTGTATTAAAGTGCCAGTAATTTAATGTAACATTACTTTTGTACCATCACAGAAAATATCAACACAGTGCAAATGAAGTCTTCATACATTATCAAAATATTTTGACCTCATGAATCCCTTGAAAATGTCATGAGGCCCCTGAGATATTTGCAGATCATACATTAAGAAGCACTGTTATAGAGATACAGAATGAATGGAACCCAAGCTGCAAAACCAGCATGTATAGGTCACATTTCCATTATTCAGTATTCTTTAGTGCCCCCAAATTTCCTGATCACTAGTACAGGGGTAGACAGAAAGACTGTGCAGTTCAACTCTTACCAGCTAGTAAAAGCACTAGATGTTTCCTGGGGGTACGATTTGTTTATTTGTTTGGTATAGAGGATGGAACCAGAGGCACTTAACCACTGAGTCACATGTCCAGCCCTTTTTATTTTTTATTTTGAGACAGGGTCTTGCTAAATTTCTTAGGGCCTCACTAAGTTGCTGAGGCTGTATTTGAACTTGAGACCCTCCTGCCTCAGACACTCCAGTCTCTGGGATTACAGACTTGTGCCACCACATCAAGCTCCTGGGGGTATGATTTATTTCTGAAGAGGAAGCATTTGTGTTCTGGCTGAAGCCTTTTATAGAGATGCTCCAGATGTGACAAATGTTAGGCTTTGATGAATACAGTCTATTAATTAAGAAGCTGAGAGGTCTGTCCGAGGCCTCCATTCCTATAATCAAGTTTCTACAAGTTCTGGTTCATGTTTGGGAACATGGGTTACAATGGCCATATGTGCTGAATTTCTAGTCACTCTAAAAGGAAGTGAATGAATTCTTCAGGGACTAGAGAAACAGCTGAGAAAGGCATTAGGTTTGCCACATGTGAGTCACAAAATTTTAATCTTTGGTTTTTTTCCAGTTTTGCCCAGTAGGAGAAAACTGGGGTGTAAGTTGACACTAGAGTATTGGCTAGATGAGCTCATTATTGTTGACCTTCCTTCATGACTCTTGGTTTCAAGACAGCCACCTAGTAAATTCCCCAAGACTGAAATTATGAACCTGTGAGCTCATGTCAAAGGACGGTTGGGCAGTGACATTGTTGTCAAAATCTAATTTAAGAACAATAGTTTGTAACAATAAGTGAGCATTTACCATGCCAGGCACTAAACTGAGCACTTACTATGCATTATCTCATTTAATTCTCACAGTAATTATGTGAGTTAGGTACTATCACCATTCCTACTTTACAGAAAGTGACATCTAAGTATAAGGAGGTTAAGTGACTCATCAAAAATCATACTCCAATAAACAACAGAGATAATATTCTAGTGCAGGCAATCTTGATTTTAAACACATATTTTAAAAGGTAATACTTCTTCCCTATATATGAAATTATTAAGGAAAAATCAAATTGTTATTTCATAGAAGTTGTGAAAAACAAAATAGATCAATGATTGACTCCATATTCAGTTATTCTCAATGCTGAATTTTCATAAAATATATGACAAGAGAGCCATGATATGAGGTATATCTCAACATAATTTTGGCCAGGTGATACATTATCACTTTGAAATCCTGCTCTGAGGGCCTTTAGACAGTGGTCTGAAGAGTCTTGGAACAGGTGATGAAAGTCATACATTTCATGAGAATATTTGTGATTCTACATGATATTATAGTTTAAGGCAAAACTTTCATAGGCTTACAAATAGACTCCTCAAAAAGTTGTTAGAAATTATAAATGAATTCAGCAATGTTGCAGGGTATGAAACCAACATACAAAAATCAATTGTGTATCAATACACTAGCAATGAACTATTTGAAAAAGAAATTATGAAAATGTCCCCTTTTGTAATTGCATCCAAAAGAACAAAATAGTTACAAATAAATTTAACCAGGGAGTTGAAAGATCTGTTTACCAAAGTCTTTAAGATATTGATAGAAGAAATTTAAATGACACAAAAAAGTAGAAAGATAACCCATGTTAATGTATTAGAAATAGTAATACAGTTAAAATGTCCATACTACCCAAAGTATGCCATGCAGTCTCTGTCAAAAGGCTAATGACATTTTACATGAAATAGAAAAAAAATAATAAAATTAGTATAGTTCCACAAAAGACCCAAATAGCCAAAACAGTCTGGAGCAAGAGGTGTAATGTGGAGGCATCACACTTCATGATTTCAAACCATATTACAAACTGTAATCCCAGTGACTCAGAAGCCTGAGGCAGGAGGATCACAAGTTTGAGGCCTCAACAATTTAGCAAGACCCTGTCTTGAAATGAAAAATAAAAAACACTGTGAATGTAGGTCAGTAGTAAAGCACAGTTGGGTTTACTCCCCAGTACCAAAAAATGTATGTTAACCAGCATAAAAATGGACATGCAAACCAGTGGAACTGAATAGAGAGCCCAGAAATAAAATCACAACCAATCTTTGACAGATGCACCAAGAACACACAATGGGAAAAGGATATTCTCTTCAATAAATGATGGTGGGAATATTGGACCCTTATAACATGTTTAAAAATTACCTCAAAATGAATTAAAGTCATAAATATTGATCTGAAACCATAAAACTAGACTAAAACATAAAGAAAAGGTTCTGTAGTATTCATTTTAGCAATGATGTTTTTGGGATGTGAACCCAAAAGCACAGGCAAGAAAAGCAAAAAATAGACATCAAACTAAACAGATTCTGCACAGCAAATTAAAACTATACTGAGATTTCATCTCACTCCAGTCAGGATGACAACAATGAAGAATATAAATAACAATAAATGCTGGCGAGGATGTGGGGAAACAGGTACACTCATACATTGCTGGTGGGACTGAAAATTAGTGCAACCACTCTGGAAAGCAGTGTGGAGATTCCTTAGAAAACTTGAAATGGAACCATTTGACCCAGCAATCCCACTCCTTGGTTTATACCCAAAGTGACACAGCCACATCAATGTTTATAGCAGCTCAATTCACAATAGCTAAGCCATGGAACAAACCTAGACGCCTTTCAATAGATTAATGGATAAAGAAACTGTATATATATATATATACACACAATGGAATATTATAAAATTATGGCATTTACAGGTAAATGGATGGAGATAGAAAATACCATGCTAAGCAAAATAAGCCAATCCCAGAAAACCAAAGGCCAAATGTTTTCTCTGATATGTGGATGCTGATTCATAAAGGGGGGGCTAGAGAAGAATAAGATACATTCCATGTTTATATAAATATGTCAAAATATTCACTCTACTGTCATTTATGACTTAAAAGAAAAAACAAGTAAAAATACAACCTATGGAATGGGAGAAAATAATTACAAACCATGTATTTGATAAAGGATTAACATCCAAAATAAGTATCACCAAAACTCAATAACAGAATAATATTAACAATAACAATCACATGATTAAAATAGGTAAAAGACCTGAATAGACATTTTTTCCAAAGAATATATACAAATGGTGAAAAACCATGTTAAAAAGTATTCAGTATCATGAATCATCAGGGAAATTCAAATAGGAACTGTGAGATATCACCTCACAAGTGTTAGGATGGTTATTATTTTTTAAAAGATAGCAAATCTTGGTATAGATGTAGAGAAAAGGGAACCTTTGCACACTGTTGGTGGGAAGGTACATTGGGACAGCCTTTAGCAAAAACAATATGAAATGTTCCTCAAAAATAAAAATAAAGCTACCACCAAAAGTAAAGAAAAATAAAACTACCAAATGATCTAGAAATTCTACTCCTAGTTATGTATCCAAAGGAATTGAAACCAATATCTTGAAGCACTACCTGTATTCCCATGTTCATTGGGACATTATTCCCAATAGCCAAGATAAAGAAACAAGCATCTGCCAAAGAATGAATGGATAAAGAAACTGTGATATAGATACATATAAATATAGATATATCAATGATGAAATATTGTTCTACCCTTAAAAAGACAGAAATCCTGTTATTTGTGACAACATGGATGAGTCTAGAGGAGAAGATGCTATGTGTACTAAGCCAAGCACAGAAAGACAAATGCTGTATGGTTTATGATGTATATAAAACAATAAAATTAATAGAAGTACAAAATAGAATGGTGGTTGCCAGGGGGTAGGGTGAGGAAATAGGAAGATGATGGTTAAAGGGGAAAAGTTTCAATTATGCCTGGAGATGACTATGTTAAGTAAAATAAGCCAGGCCCAGAAAAACAAGTGCTACATGATCTTACTCATATATGGAATTTAAAAATGTTGATCTCCTAGAAGTTGAGAGTAGAATGGTGGTTACCAGAGGCTGGACAGAGTAGAGGTGGGGGAAGGATGGGGAAGGGTTGATCAATTGGTAGTTACACTTAGATAGGAGCAAGAAGCTATGGCATGATATTGCCCAATAGGCTAACTATAGATAATAATGTACTGTACATTTCAAAAAGCTGAAAGAAAGGATTTTGAAAATTTTCACCATAAATTGTAGGGAGCCATCCATGTCTAGCAGAATCAGACTTGGTTGAGCCATGAGATACAGAGGTCTGACTCTCAGGAACTGACAGTCATGGGAGACTGTTTCAGACGGCCAGGGAGTAAGTGGCTCACCTTATGAGGATCCTGTTCCTGTTCCTGACAGAAGAAGCCCCTACCATCTGGGCCCCTTTACCTATGCAGCTATAAATAAAGGTGAAGGTAATAAAGGTGGGGTTCTCCATCTTGTTGTTAGAGGCCAGATCTGGTACGGCCAGATCCACCACACCCCCTTCCAATTGAAAAGATTATTGGCTCTTGTGTGTTTATTGATTAGATAAGCTCATTAGTAATTAATCGATTTATTGCAGGCAGCATCGTCCTCCAACAGAAATTCTTCCTTATCCACACGGGATGTGGAAAACCCCCCAAAATAAATGATAAATTTTTAAGGAGATATGCTTAATCTAATGTAAATATTACACAATTTATACATGTATCAACACATTACATAGTACCCCATTAATATGTAGTTTTTATGCTTTATATATCAGTCAAAAATTATGTTTTAATTATGAAGGATGAATAAGTTATGGAGATCTAATGTACAGCATAGTGCCTATAGTTAACAATACTACATTGTATACTTAAAATTTGCTTAAAGGGTATGTCTTATATTGTGTTTACCACAACAAAAATGGTAATAATGAGGAGGTTGGGAGGAAAAACTGGGAAGTGATGGGTGTATCAATGGCATTGATGGCAATAATGGTTTCAATTTTTTTGAGCTGTATACATTAAATTGTACAGATTTTTACATGCCAATAATATCTCAATAAAATGTTTTTCAATACATACACCATTCTGTATAATTAATATGCTCACATAAAAATTAATAATTAGAAGTTCCTCAGAAATCCAATAGGCTAAACATGGCTCACCTAAACCATTCCCTAGCAAATTTTCATTTTTATGGATTTAAATAATATATATGTATACAATTGATCAAGTAGAACATCATTGAGCCAAGAAAATGTTGATCATTAAAACCTGATTAATGCCATATGAAATACGGAGAATAAAGAACATTCTTGGGATTCATGAATATGTCAGTAACTCCTCCCTCACTGCCAATCCTTTAAGATTCCAGTTGCAAGTATGAGAGCACACTAGAGAGGAAAAGAATATCTATCACTAGAGAGACAGCATGGAAATGAATGATACTTTCTAATAATCTTCCAGGTGGGTCACTGGGGTTTTTATGAGAAAAGAGGTATAAATAGAGTTTTGAGACCCCAAGTGTTCTGCCACATTGCTTGGCCAAGTCTTTTATTCTCAGTAACACTGTTGTTAGCCTGGGCAGCCTTAAGGTGTTATTATAATTGGTTGATAAAACTATATATAAGTAATTGCTTTCACATATCAGAGTTGCACAGAAAGTAAGATTCTGGCACTGATGCATGAAATAATTAGCTATATCTGAAAATAATTCTGTGATAGTCAGTTTCAGACTATTACCTAGTTAACTGGTGATGCCTTATGATAGACTTTGGGATCAGTGTAAGGTATATTGGAATCCTGGCTCTACTACTACTACTTGTATGACCTTGAGTTTCAGTGTCCTCATCTTTAAAAATGACATACTTCAAGTTGGGTGCAGTGACACATACTAGTAATCCCAGCAACTCAGGACACTCAGGCAGGAGGATCACAAGTTTGAGGCCAGCCTAGGCAACTTAATGAGACCCTATCTCAAAAAAGATTTATAAGATGGGCTGCAGGAAGGAAACAGTGGGAAGGGAGGAAGTGAGGGGGAGGGGAAGTACTGAGGAGTGAATTAGAACAATCCATATTCCATGATTTTTGGGGGGTAGGTACTGGGGATTGAACTCAGGGGCACTTAACCACTGAGCCACATCCTCAGCCCTATTTTGTATTTTATTTAGAGACAGGGTCTCACTGAGTTGCTTAGTGCTTTGGTTTGACTGAGGCTGGTTTTGAACTCATGATCCTCCTGCCTCAAACTCTGGAGTCGAAGGGATCACAGGCATCTGCCACCACGCCCCACTCTATACTCCATGCTTTTATAATTGCATCAAAATGAATCCTATTATCTTGTGTAACTAAGGTGAACCAATTTTAAAAAAGATCAGGAGGAAGGAGTAGGGGAGGGAAAGGGAAGGGACTGGGGAATGAGATTGATCAAATTATGTTATGTGCACATACAAATATGGCACAACTAATCCCACTATTATGCACTAATAAACATGTTAAATATTTTTTAATTGTCTGGGAATATAACTCAGTGATAGAATACTTGCCTAGCTTGAATGAGGCCCTCAATATAATCCCAGTGCTAGAAAAAAAAATTACTTACTTCATATAGATATTTTTAAATATTAAATTAGATAATAGACACTTTCATAGTTAACATGGAGTGTGTGCTGTGTTCCAAGAACAGTTTTAAGCACTTTATGGATTATCTCTTTTAATATTTACAATGATCCTATGATCTACTGTTATGAACTGAATTGTGTCACTGCATCCTCAAATTTATATGTTGGAGTCCTAATGCCCAGTAGCTCAGAATATGACCTTATTTAGAACTAGGGTCATCACAAAAGTAATTAGTTAAAATGGGGTCATTAGGGTGAGCCCAATGACTTCAGTCAATCCAGTATTACTAATGTCCTTATAAAAAGTGGAAATTTGAGCATAGAAGCATACATCATAGAGGAAAGGTGATATGAATAGATACAGTCATCAACAAGCCATGGAGAAAGGCCTGGATTAGAACTTTTCCTTATACCTCAGAATGAAGCAACCTTGTGAACACCTTGATTTTGGACTTCTAGCTTCCAGACTGTAAGACAATAAATTTCTGTTGTTTAAACCAATTAGCTATTGTATTTTGTTATGGTAGCCCTAGAAAATTAACACACATAGGTACTACTATTTATTAGCCTCATTCTACAGTGGAAGAAACTGAGGCACAGAAAATTTAAATAATTTACCCAGTATCACGAGCCAGGATTGAAACCTAGGAGTCTAATTCTGAAGTCTGCACTCTTAACCACTACCCTATACTGCCTTCCACTCAAACACATGTTTATTTCATATTGAGCAAACAATAGGTACTCAAAATGTATCAGTGACCTATCAATCTAACTATTGATACAGAACAGAGGTAGGTGGCCAAAATGATTGGTAAACTTTGAGTCTTCTTCTGACAGTGACCAAGTCCTAATTCATTTTGGTATCTCCAGAACCCATCAAATAAGACACACCATCTCTTAGATGCTCAGTAACTATTTTTATTATTCTTGTTCTATGAAGGAAATGTAACTGAAAATTTGAAGCTACCATGATTACATTGGTGATTTGTATATTAAGTGAGCCAGTCCTCACTATTGATGAGATGCCTAATTAATTCAATAAGTTAGAAAGTTCAAGAGAGAATTTGTTTCAACAAAAGAAAAAAAATGTTTGTCTTCAAACTAAACAAGTCTCTTATTATTAATTCTAAAATACTTTCAGAAGAGAGGTCCAAGTGGAGGCTTGGGAAAATGTCCACTTAGAGAGTAAAACAAGACCTGAGGTTTGTTGAAATAAGGTTATCAACAAAGGTTTAAATTCTCCACAGTGCACATGCAGTTCCTCATAAATTCATATAACCAGCTACTTATTTGGCATTACCTAAAACAAATCTTAAAATCTACACATCTAAAACCAGTCATGATTTTCTCTCCCCAAACCTTTCCATTGTTTCTCATTGAATGATACCACTATTTATCCATTTGCTCAAGTTACAACTCTAAGAGTCATCCTAGATACTTCCTTCTCCATCACCTCCAGCATTCAGTCACCAAATTCTGTTGGTAGGGCTTCCTAAATTGCTCTAAAGTCAGTCTACATCTCTGAATCTTCATTGCCCTTCTCTAGGATAACCTACAATCCTTTATTTCTAAACTCCTGTACCAGCCTCCTGATTAGTTTCTGCAAAATTACAACATCACCCTCCAATCAGTACTCATAATATAAGCAAAGATATATTATCAAAGTGCATATATGATATGTTACTCCTTTGTTTAAAATATTTGGTTCCTCTTTGAATAAAAACAAAACTCTAGGATATCTAAAAACTTGTATAATCTGGCCTCTTTTTCTCAACCCCCAACTTACACTACATGTCCTTTTGCTCACTTTCCTCCAACCTCTCTGTCTTATCATTAATGATCTCTATTTCCATTCATGTTGTTGCAAATAGCAGAATTTCAGTGTGTGTGTGTGTTTGGTACTGGGGATTGAAACCAGGGGCACTTAACTACTGAGTCTTATCCCCCAAACCTTTTTATTTTTTTATTTTGAAACAGGGTATTCCTAAGTTGCTTACGGCCTCACTAAATTGCTGAGAGTTTTTCTGAGTTTCTGAGGTTGGCCTCAGCCTCCTAGGTCAATGAGATTACAAGTGGGAACCACACACCCATCTCAGGATTTTGTTCTTTTATGGTTAATAATATCATATTGGGTATGTATACCACATTTTCTTTATCCATTCATCAGGTGATGGATACTTAGGTTGTTTCCATTTATTGGTAATTATGAATAGTGTTACAGTAAATATTGGAATGCAGATATGCAGATTTCATTTCTTTTGTTTACATACCCAGTAGAGGAATTGCTGGATTATATGCTAGTTCAATTTTTAATTTTTTGAGGTAACTCCATATGGTTTTCAATAACGTCATTTCTAATTTGCATTTCACCAACAGTTGCAAGGGTTCCCTTTTCCCTATATCCTCAACAAAACTTGTTATTTTTTAGTCTTTTTGATAATACTAATTTTTCTGGCATGAGGCGATATTTCATTGTACTCTTGATTTGCATTTTCCTGTTGACTGGTGATTTTCAGCAATTTTTCCATATACCTATTGGTCATTTGTATGTCTTCTTTTGAAAAATATCTATTTAGGTATATAGTCCATTTTTAAAATCAAGTTATTTATTTTTTGTTATTTATTAAATCAGTTTTTGTTTTATTGCTCTTTTTTATTGTTTTTACTTTTAGTCCATACTAAATTTGGCTTTAGGTTGTTTTCTTTTTTTTCTAATTGCTTGAAATGCAGTGATAGGTTGTTTATCTGAGATCTTTCTACTTTTTAATATAGGTATTAATTGCTATAAACTTCCATCTTTCATTGTATTCCATAGACTTTGGTTTGTTGTATCTCCATTTTCATTTGTTCCAAAAATTTTGAAAATTTTCTTCTTGATTTCTTCCTTGATTCACTGAATGTTCAAAAGTAAGTTTTTAAAATTTCCAAGTGTTTTTATAGTTTCCAAATCTTTTCATGTTATTGATTTCTAGTTTTATTTCATCATGGTCAGAAAAGATACTTGATATGACTTAAACTTTTTAAAATTCACATAAACTTGTTTTGTGACCTATTCCATGATCTATTCTGTAAAATGTTCCATGTGCTAATCAGAAAAAATGTGCATGCAGCATCTTTTAAGTGTAATGTTCTGTATATATCTGTTACGTATATTTGATCTGGGATACAATTTAACTCTATTCTTTCTTTATTCATTTTCTGTCTGAGAGATCTGCCTATTGTGGAAAGTGGGGCATTAAAGTCCCCAGATATTATTGTAGTGTAACCTGTCTCTCCCTTTATATCTATTAATACTTGCTTTATGTATTTGGCTGCTCCAGTATTGGGTGTATATACATTTAGAATTGTTATTTGCTCTTGCCAAATTGACCTCTTTATCATTATACATTGACCTTCCTTGTCTCATTTTAATGTTTTAAATTTATAGTCCACTTACTCTGATACCAGTGTTGCTACTCCTTTTTTCTGTTGGCTTCCATTTGCATGGAATATCATATTCCATCCATTCACTTTAAGTCTGTGTGTGTCCTTAGAGGTAAAGTGAGTTTCTTTTAAGGAGCATATAGTTGGTCTTTTCTTATCAATTCCATCACTCTATCTTTTCATTGGAAAATTTAATACATTAACATTCAAGATAATTATCAGAAGGTAAGGTGTCATTATGTAACTTGTTTTCTAGTTTTCTTGTAGTCTCAGTCTTCATTTCTTATAATCTTCCCTGATGATTAAGTGAATTATTCTAGTAGTGTGTTCTAATTCCTTATTATTTTTGGTTTGTTCATTATAGGTTTTTGCTTTATGGTTAAGCTAAACTCACAAAGAATATATTTTTATTTTAAGGAGCTAATTTCCTTAGTTCTTGTACTGGTAGTTTTGTCTGTATATAGCTGTTCAACTTATTGTGTCTGTGGGGAAAGCTTGATGGAGAATCTTACTCAGGCTGCCATCTTGCTCTGCCTTCTCTCTGTCTCATATCATATAGTATGTGCCAAACACGTATCTGTTAAGTAATTAGATACGTTTCAAGAAAGGAAGATCTTCTCAATGCTCAAAATCTGGTTCTGCTGGCCTATGGTAGCTAGAAATGGCAAATTGTGCATGACTGTTTTCAGAATGGTAATGTGAATATGTGCTACTTATTTGGACAGCATACCTAATAGGAAAAATTTGTACCCTTTGAATTCTTGACTTGGAGATATACTCAAGGGTAGTGAGTCACATCTTGATAATGCCTTCAAATGTAGTATACATTAGACACCAGAACTTTCCCCTTTCAACTCCAGTGGTATAAGAAAGAATCCATTATTTATATTGGTATTTATAATAGAACCTATTGAAACTAAATTAAACACTAATTACATCATGTTTTTTGTAATTAGAATTGTGGAGTCCAAAATTCTTCTGTGCCATTCTCAATTGTATCTTTAAAAGGCTAATGATAGAGCTAGACATAGTGGTATAGCCATTAATCCCAGCTACTTGGGAGACTGAGGAAGGAGGACCACAAGTTTGAGGCCAACCTGGGAAATACAGTAAGGCCTCCAACTACAAGGAAACAATTTAAAAATTTAAAATAAAAAGCTGAAGATATTGGGTGGACCCAAGAGTCAGGGTGGAATTCCCTAGGTGGATAATAAGTCCTGCACCATTATTCTACTAAACACTGCTTCTAGGGAGTTTATTGAAGTTTCTGAACAGAGAGAAGTATGCCTTTGAGATAAGAAAGTAACATGGAGAGTTAGCAGATATTCCAATAGGTAGAATATTGAAATGAAAAGTAAATTAATATCTGGAATATAGGTAGAAGACAACAATAAAGGGATCATGCACTGAAGAGGTGTGACAGGAAATCCAAGTTTCTAGTCCCCTAATACTATCTAAGGTTACTTGTTGCACACCAGGCGGGAGCGGGTTGACTACTGGTGGAAATGACAGAATCTCAGCAACTAATCTGGTCAGAGATAGGACTACTGAGTGGCTATTGCAGTGGTGGCAATAGTGAAAGGTGGACTCATTTGACTTGCTCCACATACCAAAAGCAGAGAGGAAAACCTATACTAATGCTTATATCTTTGCCCTACCTCTACTCACTGCTTAACGGTCACTTGAAAATGTTTTCCATCACCATGGTAATTTTGGTTCTTGTGAGACTTACCACCACCCATGGGTCAAGTGATTTGGGTGACTTTTCCCCACAGTCTCTAGGTCAGGTAAAACTCAACCTCCATCTGTATTCCACAGGTTTCCACAAGTCAGTTTTATTTACTGCACTTTTCTCTCTCTCCTCCCTCTCTCTCTCTCTCTCTCTCTCTCTCTCTCTCTCTCTCTCTCTCTCTCTCTCTCTCTCTCCCTCCCTCCCTCCCTCCCTCTCTCTCCCTCTGCTCCCTCTCCCTTCCGCTGTGGGCTGTTGGTACTGACGACTCCACCAACACTTCCTCCTCATCCTTCTCCTTTTCCACAACCATCACCAAAGCCACTGCATCTCCAATGTATTATTTTTTTATGTTCAGAGTTTTCAACTTTCTGTGTTTCTATTATTATTTTACTGTTCAACATTGAATATCAGAGAATTTCCTTAATCACTCACCTTGCTGAGGTGCATTCTTCCTGCTGTTGAAATCTTGTGTTGAAGAACTGCTGGGCAGTCTACCCTTTCTCTAATCTGTCATATTCAGACCTCCATAAATATTTTTGGTTCTGCAGAGATAGCCCTTTTCACAGACAATCAGGGTTGTGCTTTCTGGGTCCACATTTAAATTTTGCTAGAACTTTTAAGAAGAAATACCAGATTAGACTTTTAAAAACCTCTTAAGATTAGGAAGCCAAATCAAGAACTAACCATTAGGCCATATCTGTAAAGCCTTATATATTTGTACTCTTTCCTTTCTTCTTGAGGTTACCAAAATATTCTAAGTTTTCCTATACGTGACAAAAAGTGACATCATTTACATGTAAGTATGATGCTATAGTTTGACTGTTGAATGTCTCCAAAGTGTCATGTACTAAATGCTTATTCCCCAGGGTAGCGCTATTGGGAGGTTCTGTGGTATTTTGGCAAGAGGGGCCTTATGAGTGGTCCTTGGGTCTTGAAAACATTCCCTCAAAGGGAACTATAAGAATTCCCTTCTTTTCCTCTTCCCCTTTCATTTTATGGCTGATGAGGTGAGCATTTTTTCTCTTCCATGTGCTTCCACCATGATGTGCAGTCTTGCCACAGGCACAAAGCAATGGTGCCAATTGATCATTCATAAGGATATTAATAATATTCTTACATATAAATGTAAAATTACATAGTATACTATAGAAGGTGTGGTCCAATTATGACTCCAAATTTGAATTTGTATGATGAAATACTCTTTCAATGTTGTGATTTGGCAATAAGGGTAGAAGTTTAGACTAGATATCCTTAGGGAATGTGAGGCCTTGACCAAATGATTTTCAGGCTCTCCTGTGAGAGGCCTTGGAAAAAAACTCTTGTAATCCTTTCTGAGAAATTTAATATGGTTAAACTTATATAGTAGCTAATTATCACAGTTTCCCTAGCAAGTTTTCTAGGTATTCTATAGATACATACAGATTATTAAAATCAAGAGGCTCTAAACCCTAGACAACTGAGAATGAACTGTTGCTAAAGATACCAGTCTCATTTTTTACCTCATACTAAGAAAAATCTTCCAAAATAAAAAAGGTCCTTAACTAAAGGCTGGAATCTAGGGATATTCAGATGGGGACAAATGCTGGAGAAGCCCACTGATCTCCAGCCTCTGCCCAGCATCTCCACTCCTCCCCCTCTTGTCTACTTCCTCTTCCATCTAATTTAAAACTGGTGAAATGTTGAGAATGACTCAGTATTAGGAGGCAGTAGAAATGAAGCACCTATACAAACTGGTATGTACTTGGCTATAAAACAGGGATAATAACTCTGAGGGTGGTTTCATGGATTAAATAAGACGAATACCATGCTTAGCATAATGCTTCATTAATGTTAGCCCACTGTCATCATTGTTGTTCTCCAATTGTGTCCTTCAGAACCAACTTTGTCTTCCCTCATTTATCACTGGAAATTCAGGATAAAATAAGAATCTCAGGGTAATGAGGTATAAATGAAGTAATATATATAAAGTGTCAACATAGTAATCATTATTATTAGCTGTTACAATGAAATGGATTTTTAAAATTAATGGGAGAAAGTATTCTTTTCTCTGAAGAGCAACAAAAAGTACATGCTGGGGATCTGTCAACTATTGGTTTCTAATATCTGTAGAGAAATGACAGATTAGCAGGATGTATATTCTCATTCCCTAAAGAGTAAGAACTAGACCATTAATTCACCAACTGTGGTCCCTGAAATAGCAACATCACTATTACATGAGAACTTCTTAGAAACGAAAGTTCTTGGCCCAACCTATGGTCTACCATATCAGAAACTCTGGGGGTAGATACCTGTAATCTGTGTTTTTAACAAGACCTCCAGATGACTCTGACACATGCTTAAGTGTGAGATCCATGACATACCACAGTTTTTTTTTATTGTAAACAAATGGGATACATGTTGTTTCTCTGTTTGTACATGGCATAAAGGCATACCATTTGGACATACTACAGTTTTAAGGGCTGTGACAGAATCTGAGTTCTGTGTGAGGCACTTCTTCTTCAAAGAAGACAATCTAGTCACATAAGCTTTTTATCTTATTTAAATTATTCTTGTTTCTCTGACAAATGTGTATTACAGAATACTCTTATGCACCTATTGTGTGCTTTGTAACATTTTAAATAATTATCTGAATAAAGCATCTGACATGTTTGGCTTCCATTTTTAATACAATAATTGTATTTTTGGCAAACAAATGTAAGTTAAATTCTTACTTGCACATAATAAAACATATTGATTATTTTATACACAAAAAAAACCCAGGCCTTTCTGTCATACTAAAATGGGAATAAGTGATACTGGTTGGAATTGTCAGGACTAGTTCTAAAGCAAGCGCTAAATATACAAGTAATTCTATAGCAAGTGGCCTGTTTTAAATTTCTTAATAAAAACCCTAAAGAACAGAAGGGGTTGGAAAAATGTATTTCAAATCCTGAAAGAAAATAACTGTAACTGAATGTGGTGGCACACACCTGTAATTCCAGTGACTTGGGAAGCTGAGGCAGAAGAATCATAAGTTCAAGACCAGCCTTAGCAATTTAGCAAGGCCCTAAGAAATGTAGCAAGACCCTGACTCAAAATGAAAACTAAAAAGGACTGAGAATATAGCTCAGTGGTAAAGCACCCCAGGGTTCTATTTCCAGTACCAAATAAATAAATAACTGCAAAGCTAGTTTGCCATATCCACAAAAGCTATCCTTTAGAATTGAAGAAGAAATAAAAGCTTTCCAAGGTAATCATAAACTAAAGGAATACATGACCACTAAACAATTACAGAAAGCAGTGAAATGAAGCCTACACACAGAAGATAAATATAAAAACAACCAAACGATCTCTGGAAGGAATAAATCTCATTAGAATATTAAACAGGCAAATGAGGTTAGGACCAAATCAAACATTAAAATTAAAATGAAATGCCAGGAAATAATACATACTCCTTACAATGACTATAAATGTTCTCAATTCTCTAATTAAAAGGCATATACTGGCAGACTGGATTTAAAAATAGACCCAAGTATGTATTACAAAGAAACATACATCATTGGAAAAGACACCTATAAAGTGAAATGGTACTGAAATGAAATGGAAATTGTATTCCTTGTAAATGAAATCTTAAAGCAAACAGAAGTATCTACTTTCATATTCAACAAATCAAACTTCAAGCCAAAATTAATAAGAAGAAACAAAGAAAGTCACTTTATAGTGGTAAATGAAGATACCACAATAAGATACCACAATTGTAAATATTTATGCCCCAAAAGTTGGTGCTCCTCATTTCAACAATAATAATGGGTGATTTCAATACAGCTCTCTAACCAACAGGTTGATCAACCATGCATAATATCAACCAAGAAATCACAGAGTTAAACTATACTATAGATAAAGTGAATTTTGACAGACATCTACAGAATATTTAATCAACAACTGAGTACATTTTCTTTTCAGGCTCTCATGGAATTTTCTGTGAAGTAGATAATATTTTAGTGAACAAGGCAAGTGTTAGCAAATACAAAAAAGTTTAAATAATTCCTTGCAACTTAACAGATCATAGAGGAATAAAAGTAGAAATCAATAGCAATAAAACTACAGAAATTATAAAACACATAGAGATTAAATAAAACCACTTTGAAAGATGATTGGGTCATCAAAGAAATGATATTTTAAAATTTCCTAATATTGAATAAGAATAGAAATACAGCATACAAGAACCTATGGAATACACTGAAGGCAGTCTTTTTTTAAAAAAATAAAATTCACATTTTATTTAGATTGAAATAAACTATACAAAATTGATTTTATTCACTAAAAATAACAGAAATATTTTCTCTATTCTTTCTAGGTAAACATCAGAACATTTATTTTGTAAGTTTTCCAGGTTTTGCTTATAAATCAATATGAGGAAATAGATATAGTCACGAAAAAAGAAAAGAAAACAGGCAAGTTGTCCATGTCAGTGGCCTCTGATTCTGTCTTGAGCAGGAAGTAGAAGTGTTCAACATTCACCTGCTTAATTGAAGGTGTAGGCTTATAAAATGTAGACTCAACAAAGGAATGTAAACAGCAACAACCAGATGTGGAACAATAATGGCAGGCTCTTCCACTCAAACTTTAACTGTAACTTGTTCTTTAGGTTCATTTGATAAAGACAAAACCTATACTGAAATCTGTTTAGTGTGCTCACAAATCTGGTTAATTTCCTTAACTGTCCATTACAGATTTTTAACACACTTAAACTCCTAATAGTCAAAGGTCAATAGTAAGCTTCATTGTAACATTTCATTAGATGCATTCTTTTTTTATACCTCCTCAATATTTATTTCTTCAAAATTGATAACAATACCTGACAACTGGATCCACAGTAATAATACATTTTATATCTAAAAGATTTAACTAAAACAATTCCAGAGTCATTAGCAGAGGTCACACAGACATGAAATGTGGTACTTCCAATGCTGACTTCTGGAAGAACAGACAAGTTTTCAAAGCATGAGAGCTCAAACAGGTGCCCTATATATAGACAGATTACCAATGGCTAATGTATTCATGAGAGGCCTTTAGGCAAAGATATTCAATGATTAAGTGACCTATATACACCTTATGGCTTTTCTTCCAAATATCAAATATAAGAGAAAGCCCATTTTTAAAGTCTATTAGGTATTTTCAACAGTTTCTGCCTTATCTGTAAGAAGCTCTGACTTAGTTATATATAGTTTGATATATGTGTCTACACCATTAAATCCAGATCATATTTTATATCAAAATTTATGTTAAGCAAAGCCAAGTTACTTGGCCTTTGGTCTGTCAAAGTGTTCCTCAACTATGCTTTGAGACCCTTTCATCCATTTTCATAGCGTTCATTCTCAACCTTCATCACAGGAAGAATATACAGGATCTTCTATATAGGAAAAAACTTGATATCAGGCAGATGGAGGGCTTCATAAATGGTGGCCAGAAGATTGATATCTTTCCCTATGTGTTTCCATTTGATTCTCTAACAGTGAGACTCGGCTGAAAGCATGTAGGGATTAGAGAAGTCACTTCTATACATGTCAGTATGGTGCTCCTCTGATGTACTGAATTTGAGCTGTCCCATGACTGAGGGTACCAGAGATAAGTATTTAAGTGCTTTGAGGTGCTGTTCTGAAAATATATCTTTAAGTTCCTGAATGATATGCTCCACTGTTGGAACACTTAGGGTTTCTTTATAGTAACTTTCAGAGGTTAGTTAAGATTCTAGGTTATCCTGCTGAGCCCTACAAAATTTCCCAGGGAGTTTTATCTGAATATCAAGTTTGGTTGCCAAATTTGTTGCTTCCTCAAACCAAAGCTCATGATAAACATCAATATTTTCCATTACTTCATTGAGTGAATGGAGCACTGCAGTCAAGCTACTGGTGGCAAAGGAGATATCAGAAGTTTGTCCCTGGAGATTTTTCCCAAAGGCTATTGTAAAAGATAAGACATTTTTAAGAACAACAATGGTAGTAATGAAATCAAAGTCTGTTACTGCACTAAAAAGTAACAAATGCTCATCCAGTTATATAGTTATTCTATCTAATATTTGCATCACTTTTTATACTGTCTAAACATAAAACGAGTGCTTGCAGGAGATCCACCAAAATTTCAAAAGGGTCATGCCTGCCTGTCCACTGAGAATGGCAAATTTCCCTCAGTTCTTTATCCCTTTCTTCACTGATCTGAAAAAGGACAGAAATTACATTGTCAGGTTCTAACAGCAGTTGTGGTTATTGGAAAAAAAGAACAAACTTCCTCAATTGTTCCTAATGCAGCAGACATCCCCATCACAGGCACTGATTTTGCCAACCACATGTTTAAGGCACAGGAAGAGCAAAGTGTGTAGATAGCTTGGGGATATTTCTCTAAAAGTCCAGAAGCAACAACTTTCATTTTGGAAGAGAATTCGCTAGACACAATGTAAGCCTGGCCATAACAATACTCCATATTTAGTCCCCACTTCCAAGTTATTGTAGTGTGAAATTTTACAGCCAAAATTTCTGCATCAGCTTCATAAGGCAGGAAGCCCAATAATTCCTCTCTCAGGTTATGAGATTCATATAGAAACCTCACCAACACTGGAAGGTGTTCTTCCCCCACTATGTCCACCATATTGTCAGTGATAATGGAAAAGAAGTGTGAATCTCTCACTTCCATGAGGATTTCTTCCCGAATGCAGCTCTGGCAGATCTGTAGCATCTGTTTCTGCTGTGTTTTTGAACAGAACAATGTGTTAACTGCTGTGGTCTCAAAGCGTTTTCTCAGGACCTCTTCACCAGAATTTATCCGGCACTCCAACAGGTTCTGAAAGTTCTCAGGAGTGAAGAGACCTTCTGGGACTTCATCAGTCTCATGCCCATACAGAGGTATGTTTTGTTTTCCAGTAAGAATCAAAATTTCAAATAAAGACTGTAAGTATTCTTTGTTTTCCTTCTCTTCAGGGGTTAAAGTTAAAATATCTTCATCCTGTTCATCACCCCCTTCTTCTGCACTGGGGTTCTGAGCATTGCTGTTGTTTGTTTCTTTATGTTTTTGTTCCTTTTTGGAAGTTTTGTCAATGTTTTTCTGTTTCAGTGTCCTGATTTCACCTTCACTCAATTCTTTTGTTCATTTTCTGTGTCTACTATGTGGATTGTTCAGATGACTGGTAAGATCAAATATTGTTGGTATTGCATTATCTCGAAGAACTGTCCTATACGGACTCTCAATGACTTCACAAGTATCTGCTCCAATTAATTTTGAGAAATAAAAATAACACAATCATTCTTTAGTTTTCTGATGCCTCTGCAAAATGTATAGTTCTACAAATCATAGTTGTCTAGAAGTGTTTGGCACATAATTGGTAATGTTACTTAGTCGATCAAGTGTTTTATCTTCCAAGTCAATTCTCCTACAATTTTCTACCCATTTCTGGCATCTAGCTAGATCCCTTGGGAACCTGAAGAAGACCAGGTGGGACAGCGTGCTCTTCCACTTGCAGTTAGGGGCAGCACAGAAGTTCAGCTTGTCACTGGCCTGTGGGCCTGCATCCAGCCCTTCCCTTCCGGCCTCCTTAGGGCAACCACCTGCCAGTAGAGGCCAGGCTGGGAGGGAAACCAGTCCCACTGGCCAGCTCCAAAGGGTTGAAGGCAAATCTAAGAACAAAGTATGTAGCTATAAGTACCTACCTAGTAAGAATCAGAAAGGTCACAACTAAGTACCCTAGTGATTTATCTTAGAGTCTTAGAAAAAGAGAACAAATGAATCCCCAAAGCAGCGTAGGGAACAATTAATAAAGATCACAGCTGAAATCAATGAAAAATTATTTAAAAAGTAAAAAGGATCAGTGAAGCAAAGAATTGGTTCTTTCAAAGATAAGATTCAAAAACTCCTAGCCAAATTAACTAAAAGAAAGAAGACCCAAATTAATAAAAATGGCATTGAACAATAGAAGATCATTAGGGACTATTTTGAAAATTTATATTCCAATAAATTGGAAAGCCTAGAAGAAATGGATAAATTTCTAGACACATGAAACCTACCAAAATTGAAAAAGTAGATATAGAAAACCTAAGTGATGAGATGGAGATAGTAAGAAAATGCCTCCCAAAAACGAAAAGCCCAGGAACAAATGGATTCACAGCTGAATTTTATCAGATCTTTAAAGAATAAATAATACCAATGCTCCTCAAATTATTCCATGAAATAGGAAGGTAGATAATGTTTCCAAACTCATTCTACAAATTCATTATCATTCTGTACCCCCCAAAAAACAGAAAAAGACACATCAAGAAAAGAAATTATATACCAACATCCTTGTTAAACATTGATGCAAAAATTCTAAGTAAAATACTTGCAAATCAAATTCAGCAACACATCAAAAAGATCATACATTGTGATCTACTTGGTCTCATTCCAACAATTCAGGATGGTTCAACATTCAAAAATCAATAAATTTAATAGACCGCATAAATAGAATCGAGGACAAAAACTAAGTGATCATTATAATAGATGTAAAATCCTTTGCCACAAGTCAACAACCCTTCATGATAGAAACCCTGAAGAAACTAGGGGTAGAAGAAATTTATCCCAACATAAGAAAAATTATATATGACCAACACAAAGCCAACATCGTATAGAATGGGGAAAAATGAAACCATTTCCCCTGAAATCAAGAACAAGACAAGGATGTGCACTCTCACTACTCCTATTTAATATAGTACTTGAAATTTTAGTGCAATTAGGCAGGAGTAGGAAATTACAGGGATGCATATAAAAAGGAAGAAGTCAAATTATCCCATTTGCTGGTGATATGATCTATACATAGAATATCTCAAAAACTCCAGCAGAAGATGTCTAGATCTGATAAATAAATTCAGCAAAGTAGCATGATACACAATCAACAAACAAATATCAATAGTTTTTTAAATTTTTTTCATTTGTTTTAAATAGGTTTTTACACACAAATAATTAACCACTAAGAAAGAAAACAGGAAAATAATTCCATTCACAGTGCCCTAAAATAAATTTCACCAAGGAGGAGAAAGATCTCTATAAGGAAAATTACAGAACATTGAAAAGGAAATGAAAGGAGATGCTAGAAAGTAGAAAGACATCCCATGTTAATGGATAGTCAGAAGTATTATGGTTAAAATGGTCATATTAGCAAATGTGATTTACAGTTTCAATGCAATTCCAACAAAATACCAATGACATTCTTCACAGACCTAGAAAAAAATAATCCTAAAATTCACGGAGAAGAACAAAAGACCTAGAACAGACAAAGCAATTCTGAGCAAAAAGTGCAATGCTGAAGGCATTGCAATACCCTATTTCAAATTATACTACAGTGTTATAGTAACAAAAAATACTGCATCATACTGGCATAAAAACAGATATGTAGACCGATGGAATAGAACAGAATAAACAGAGATAAGCATGCAGATACTGATATCTTATTTTTGCCAAACATGCCAAAAACATATATTGGAGAAAAGACAGGATATACATATATAGCAGAAAGCAGATCCCTATTTTCACCCCACTTAAAATTCAGCCCCAACTATCAATGAACTAGTAATTAGATCAGGAACTTTGCATGGTAAACGTATGTAAAGAAAAACATAGAGGAAACACTCCAACATATAGATGCAAGCAACAACTTCCTCAACAGGACTCCTGTGGCTTAGGAAATAATACCAAAAATAAATGAATAGAATTGCATTGAATTAAAATGCTTCTGCATAGCAGAGAAAACAACAGCATGAAGAAAGAACCTACAGAATGGAAGAAAATCTTTGCTGGTTTCTCTTCTGACAGTAGATTAATATCCAGAATATATAAAGACCTAAAAACCTAAACAGCAAAATACAAATAACCTATTTGATAACTGGGCAAATGTACAAAATGGACGCTTCTCAAAAAAGGTGCAAATGACTAACAATTATGTGAAAAATGGTTCAACAACCTTAGCAAATCAAATCAAAATTTTACTGAGATTCTATCTCACTCCAGTCAGAATGGCAGACATCAAGAACACAAATAACAATAAATGCTGTCAAGAATGTGGGGGAAATGGAACACTTATATGCTGTTAGTGTGAATATAAATTAGTATAGCCACTATGAAATCAGTGCAGAGGTTCCTCAAAAAAACTAAAATTTGAACAACCAAATGACCCAACTCTACCACTCCTAAGTATTTATCCAAAAGATTAAAAAACAGCATACTTACATACTATAAAGATACATGCATTCCCATGTTTATAGCAGCACAACTCATAATAGCCAAGTTATGGAACCAGCCTAGGTACATGTCAACAAATGAATGGATAAATTGTGGTATATATTCACAATTTTTATTCAGTCATAAAGAAGAATGAAATTATGTCATTTGCAGGAAAATGGATGGAATTGGAGAGGAGCATGTTAAGCAAAATAAGACAGACTCAGAAAGAAAAATGTCATGTTTTCTCTTATATCTGGAAGCTAGAGGGGAAAAAAGGATCATGAAAATAGAAGATAGACTAGTAGAGTAAAGGAAAAGGATCAGAGGGAGGGAGTCGGGAGGAGAAGAGGTGGTACTAGGGAACAAAATTGATCAAATTATGCTATGTGCATTAAATTATGTGACACAATGAAACCCACTATTCTGTATAATTAATATGCACTAATAGATTTTTAACGGCCTTTTCTGTCACCATGGAAACGTACCTCTTGCTTTGTTGCTACTCGTGCCAACACTAGAGGAACCACCCCTGTTATTTCAATACAGCATGTCTAAGGACAGGTGTCAGCCTACAAAAAGGATTGTCATTTGCAAAAACTCACACAAGTTTAAAATAATCCCTTATTCGGACCTAAAGTTTCTATTTTTGAGGTTCTTGTGGTATGTCCTGTATTCTTTGAGTCCAGATTCAATCAGGACAAATGAAAAGGCTAATATGTTGTGTGAACTTGATGAAATTACTTAACTTCTCTCTGTTTCTATTTTCTTTTCTGTAAAATGGGGATAATAATACTTAAAAGGTTATGGAAATTAAACATCTTACTATATGTAAAGTGCTTAGAACAGAACTGGCACATAGCAAGTATTACATTCATGTTTATTGTTGTCATAGAAATGTATATGTATTTCAACACCACATTCTCACTCCAATTCTCATTCATGAGAGAAAAAAACTACTACAACCTACCCTATTCCCATCATTGTAACCCATTGCCATCTAAAAACTTTCAGGAGCTTGTAAATCTAAGAAGTCAAAGATGAATACTTAAAACCAATGAGAATTATTATTCAGTTAGCCTGGCAATGAAGTTAACCAATATTTTTTAGAAAGTTCTCTTTCAAGTGCTAGATTATATCTGTGAGTAAAGTTGACCTGGATTCTGCCTACACAAAAAGAGGTCTAGTTGGAGAGATGGGCATAAAACAAATAATTATACACATGCATAGCATATCTAATTACAGACTGTGATTATTGCTACTAAGGAAAATAATTCTGCCGAAAATGTAAGTGAGGAGCAACATTCATCCAAGATTTGTGACTTTGGCTTGCAAAGCATTGTCTGGAATAGGTGGCAAATCTTCACTGAGGAGATGAGACTAGGGAGTGTTATTTTCAAAGGCCTTTCTTGCAGTTCATACTAGAAATTTTAATTTTTGTCTTAACAGTAATGAGTCACTTTTCAGAACTTTCTGATTTAGAATGGTCGATCCTAGTTGTAGTTCAAGAGGACAAAGATGGTCAGTGAGATCAATTAGGAGGTTGTTTTGATAATCTAAGAAATTATATGATTGCTCCCATTAATAGTGTTATATGCTCATGCTCCTTTGATATCCTCTTCTGAAGCTGATATGACTCAGGTAAGTGAGGATTATGCTATGATGATGCTTTACAAATAATCATCTTATTTTTTGTTCTAATTATATAAATGAAACCAGGCATGGTGGCATGTACCTGTAATCCCAGCATCTTGGGAGGCCGAGGCAGGGTTGAAAATTCAAGGTTGGCCTCAACAACTTAGCAAGGCCCTAAAAAACTTAGAAAGACCCTGTCTCAAAATAAAAAGGGCTGGGGATGTGACTCAGTGGCTAAGCACCCCTGGGCTTGATCACCAGTAGCCCCCACCAAAATACTAAATACTACTACATAAATGATACAAATCAGGGATACACTTTCTTAGTAGGCAACCACTTTCTTTGCAGGACTCCTACCTCAGAAAATAATATGAAGGATAAATAAATAGGATGGTAACAAATTAAAATGTGTCTTCTGTAATATTTGCTTCCTTATAAGGGCTGTTTTATGTTTCCAAGACGGTGTCTTATTGCTGTGTCCTACAGTGGTATTAACATTGACTTTATATGGCAAAAGGGATGGAAGGGGGAAAAGGGACAAACTCTTTCCTTAAAGCCATTTATAGGGGCACTAATCCTATTTATGAGAGTGGAGCCCTCATGGCCTAATCATCTCCCATAAGAGGTACCTCTTATTACCATCACCTTGGGAAATAATATTGCAACATATGAATTTAGGGGAGGGGGCACATATATTCAGATCATAGCACTGTATTTTATAGATGTACTATAATTTACCTACCCAATGTATTATTGCTGAACATTTAGGTTCTTTTCAATTTTTCATTACATTTAAATATAGGGTGATCTCCCTTTGTCTTCATTTCTGTTTTTATGTTAATAGAAACATTTATTCTCACTCTTGCACTTGTTTACCTGGTAAATAATATAGTAAAGCATCTTAGGCTGAGATGGCATCCCTGCCCCAGGAGGTTTTAATTATCTTTCTCTAACCAACCAGGATAACAGGTGGTAAGGGATATGGAAACTGTGTTATATAAGAGATGGATTAAGCAATCTGGGATGTTTATAACAGAAAAAGGAAGATGAGCTATTTCAGAGATCATGACATGGGAAGAGTAGACTTGCTCTATATTTCTCGAGAGTTGAGTTCCCAGAGCAATTAGTAGAAATTTCTAAAAGACATAATTCATTGCAATATAATATAGGTTGAATATCCCTTATCCAAAATGCTTGGGACCCAGGGTATTTTGGATTTCAAACTTTTATCAGATTTTGGAATATTTGCATACATACATAATGAGATACCTTGAAGGTGGGACCCAAGTCTAGACAAAAAATTCATTTATGTTACATACCCAGCTTATACAAATAGCTTGGAGGTAATTACATGCAATATATTCAATGGAACTTTATTTTGACTGCCACTCATTGCATGAGGTCAGGTATGGAATTTTTCATTTGGTGGTGTCATGTCAGCCCTGGAAATGTTTCAGACTTTGAAGCATTTTGGATTTTGGATTTTTAGATGAGGAATACTCAACCTTGTAATAGAAAAAACTGTACATACTGCTTACTCTGTGCCAAGTCCTGTTCTAATCATGGTACATGTATACATATTAAATTACATAATCCTCTCAATGTCTATGTAGTAGTTACTGCATAATCTCTATTTTACAAATGAGAAAACCAATACCCAAGTATATTATATAATTTGTCCAAAGTCAACAGTTAGTAAATGGTGATGCCAGAATTAACACCCAGGCATCTCTAGCTCTAAATTGTTTCATTCTACAAACTTGTATTGGGTACTTGTCATATGACAGGATTTGTAATAAGATCTGAAAGCATAAAGATGATTGACCTACTGGTGAGTCAACTCCTGACCTCAAGTATCTGACAGTCAAGTGGGTAAAATTGCCACATAAATGGTATATTATAATGTGGTGAGCCCTAAGAGAAGTACCTCACAGTTCTGTAAGAGCCAGAAGAGGGTTCCTTAGCACAAACTGGAGGTTCAAGAAAGAATGGAAGGGTTTACCTAGGCTCAGTGGGAAAATGACATGTTCTGTTAACAATTCTGCTATAGGCACAGGAGTAGGCAGCAAGTTTATGTTGTATTTATTGATTTCAGGTTACCCTTTCCTCTAAATCAAGGTGTCTAATAAAGGAATTTTTAAATTGGGAGGAGAACTGGATTCACACTATTTTTAATAAAGTTCAATTATTTATGTTTCACTTTCATGATTTAGACCATATCTGTGTACCACCTGCACTATTATTTACTTAATATGCTTCTTTAAATGAACTTATTTTACTAAAATAAAATTCATCAAAAATAGCACTACCATAAATGGAAAGCCAGTTTTACTCTCTATAAATAGAAGGTAACCATAAAAATAAATACATACTATTAGAAAATATTTATCTATGTACGACCTAAAATAATCTTTCATACCACTATTGGCATGCATGCCACATGTTGAAAAACACTGCATGAAATAACTTCTTCAGGCCCTTCCTACACCAGAACTCTGTGATTGAGTAAATAACTCTTGCTTACATGTGTGACTCCAACATTTTATTTTCAACATATTTGTGTATATTCTCTCAATTTGTTTTTCACATAATCCTGATTATTTCAGCACATCTCCACCATGGGTGCATCCCCATGACAAAATAGACTCTCAATCCTGATCAAACAATTTATCTCCCTGTAGGAAGTGAATTACTACTGATAATCTGCCTGCTGTACTCTTTTAAATTCACTATTGGCTTGACATGAGAAGGAAGTGTCCTGTCATTGTGGCTCCATGGTAGACTGCTCCAGCTATATTTGTGGTATTAACCTGAGGAGAAAGGACTACCACAATGCAGGTCTCTTTGGACAAACAAAGAACAGGAAATAAAGAACAAAGCTACAATATTTCAATAGGTGTGTTTGCAGAAAGGTTTAAAGAAAGCAACAAAGACCCTCCCTTTCTCTTCTCCCTTTCACTTTCTGAGGGAAGTGATATGACTTCCATGGGCAGAAAAGTAAAGACCAATCTCCTGTTGGTTTGGGGGACAGAGGGAGATGGACACCAGCCCTCTGTTGGGGAAGTGAAAACTGCTTGCAGTAAGTAACATAAGGATGATAAGTATGAGCCTGCCTCTGGGGGCCTGTAGGACCCTGGCACTTCTCTGGATTAGCTCAGTGATAAAGGAGTTCCTGTTCTATTTATACATTTCCTTAGACAATCTCATATTTATTTGTTTAATATTAAAGCGAGAATGCAAGTCTTTTTTTTTTTGTACACCCAATAGGATCCTTCCCTGACTCAGGAATATACATTTTGGGAACAAGGCCAAGGATGTCATCCCTTTCCTGCAGGTGAGGTTGAGGCTCCTAGTTTTTCTGGTTTGACTTGGTTGCTGATTATGAAGCCTCTTCCCTCCCCCAATTTATGGGTGTGGTGGCTTTCTAGGGTATAAAATGGTGTGGAAAATTCATGTACACCCAACTCCCTACCCCTACCCCCACATACACAGACACACACACACATGCACACACATACACACACAGCCCTAGTCAAGCTCTTTGCTCATAAAGTTAGCAGCCTGAGGCACAACTAATTTATAGGAGTTATCAGGCCTGCTAGAGCATGTCTAGGATGGTGGTATGCCAGTAGAATTTCAAACCCTGGCCACATGCTTCTGGTCCATTGGCCATTCCTTAAGTGAATTTAATCATGCCTCCAAATGTCTTGAGCAAGCAGTTTAGTTATTAATTTTTATTAATCGGTTTACTTATATGCACAAGGAAAGGGGTTATGTGGATCATGGAATATGTTCTCAATATACTTAGCCAGAGACTCAAAGTTCATAGATTTTATAATGGCCATTGCTAAAAATAATGGTTAACTTTATTGAGAGCTTCCTTTGTGGAAGGCACTGTGCTTTGTAGACTACAATCTGATCAGACGCTGATCTAGATTTTGTAGGGCCTAAAGTTTGTACAACAATGGGGACCCTTTCTAAGAAAAACACAGGTTCATTCCTTCCAGAGTTTTGGAAAAGGGTCTGAAGGCTTAAATTCATTAGTGTCACCATGAAGCCACCTCTGCATCTTATTTAATCGATTTGACAATTCTGCTAAGTAGGTACTAGCAGTATCTCTGTAAAAGAAATAGGTGAGGAAACATGTTTAGAGATGTGAAGGCACTTGCTTAAGGTTGCACAGTTTATAAATTAAGCCAATTCCTATAATCTTCAAGGTTTTCTCCTCTTAGCTAAATAGATTTCCTCCCCCAAACTATCCTTATCCTTTGCTGGCAGTCACATGAGGAACTTAACACTGGTTCAACATTAGCAGAGGAGCAAAAGGTCTCCTTCTAGCTGATCTTGCAGAGGGAATAGGACCTCTGGGAAACGGCAGAGCAAGAAGAAAAGTGGGTAAGGAGGGCAATTTTGTTCCCACTAGGTCTGAGCCATGCACTAGGTTTAGCAACATTTTTGTTGTTCCATGAACAACAGTGACTTAAGAATGCAAATTTTTCTGTTTATGTACTGCTTGACTTCTCTCCCCGTCCCCAGGCCAGCTCGCCCCAGCTGGGCCCCTAACTCCCCTCCCCTTACCCTTCCCTTCCTCACTTCACCCTATTCCGCCCCACCTCAGTCCCAGCTCTTCAAGCCTTCTTTTTAAAATTGTTGTTGTTCTACTGGAAGCAGGGAGGGTGGAGTCCTCTTACTGAGGCTTTTCCTCCTCCCCTCCCTCTAGCCCTCAGACTGGGCTCCACCCTGTTAGTTTGTCAGTTGTCTTTCAGGAGGAGAAGCAGCAGCAGGACAGGGGAAAGGGAACAGCATCTTTTGATCCCTGAAACATGGTGTGTCTACATACTTCTCAGCTATCTTTCATTAGGTTGAACACATAATTTAACTCTTATCTCCTCATCCAATTATTTGGGTACACAGAAGAAAGTGCAGGCTGCTTCCTCAAGCAGTGGATTTCCATCAGGATCTGGGTGGAATGGACAGAATTGAAGATATTTCAGGTTGCTATTTGGTATATTTCTTAAGTCAGCTAAAGAAAGGAGAACCTGTGGTGCTTCCTAGAAGGAAAGGGAAAGTGATCACAACTTTTAGTTCTCCATACCTGCTCCCTCAAAATCTTTCATCAGACATAGGCATCAGTCACATGCTCATTATTAATATCAAGAAATAAACAATATAAAGAAAAAGTCATGCCTTTACCACTAAATGTGGTTATGGAGTATATAGTTCCCTGTGAGTCACTTTTGACTCCTAATTTAAGTGAGACAGAGGTCATATCTAAAACATTCAAAAGGAAAATGTAGACTAATAGACTGAATATGATAAAACCAGGGATCCTTCACTGGAGCCTCTTGGATAAAATGAAGTCTCTCATTTCTGCCTGTAACACCTAGCATGGTTCTTGATTCAACCCACATGCTTAATATACTTTTATTTACTAAACAGATGGAAGAATGGATGTGAAAGAATCTGGAGTTTGTTTTCAAATGTTCAAGAATTTACTTCATGTTTTTCAAAAACTGAATTTGTCATATGAAGTCAAGTTTTCTACACAAGTAAAATTGAGGAAGGTTAAGATAAATTACTTAACTAGAAAAAAAGTTTAATAAAAAATAGATTGTTTAACTATCTGCAAGATAGGTTTTTTTTAAAACCAGGGACTGAATCCAGGGATGCTTAACCACTGATAACATCCCCAGCCCTTTTAATTTTTTTATTTTGAGACAGGGTCTAAGCTGCTAAGGCTGTCTTTGAACTTGTGATCTTCCTGCCCCAGCCTGCTGAGTCACTGGGATTATAGGTGTGCACTACCATGTCTGGCTGGATAGGTCTTCTTGAGAAGCCTTTCCAGATTGAACAAGGAACTCATGATTACCTTAAGGCATACCCGAACTAGATAGGGAATTCTAGTGGCTACTCTTCAAATTTTTACTATAGTTATCTACTGATCTTCATCTCCACATCATAAAAATGCATTTGTGATATAAACAACCTAATATCTTGTCATATATTTGAATCTGAAACTCTTTCCAGTGTTGCTAAAAATAGCCTTGGATGGAGTAGTGAAAATCTTATGTTAAGTAGTACTTCCTAAATTTCATATATTAAGAAACTAAGGCTCCAAATAACAAAGTGATTCTTTTTAAAGAAAGTTGTACTCGTGTCTATATGATTCCATGTCAATATATCTTACCTTGTAAGCAGGGAAGGGGTGCAGAGAGTGGTGGAGAGATATGGTATGGTGAGATAAGGAGTTATTTATAAACCCATACTATAGGAACATTCATGCAGCAAATACGTATATATGTTCTCTAATCGATGTCTCTCAGTTTCCTCATTTGTAAACTGGTGATAATAATACCTATTCATAGCATTGTCAGAAGAATTTCTAATGACTTCATATACATAGAGAGGCTTACAACAGAGTTTGGCACATAGTTAGTGCTCAATAACTATTATCATTGTTAAACATAATAATCCCTGTCAAATGTGTTACAGAAATTATAGTATCTAGTGTCTAACCTTGGAGACTTTATAGTCTAGTAAGGGGAAGCAATTATATCAACAAATATATGTTCAGAGTGGAGAAGGCACAGAGGAAGTAGTTTTGCCTGAAGGAAATAAATAAGGAGTAAAGATGACTTTGTGTTAGTCCTTTTAAGACGGTAGACAGAGCTTAGGCCATTTTAGACAGAGAAAGTAAGGTGACTCCAATAGCCAAGCTAAGGAACCAACCTAGGTGTCAGTCAATAGATGAATGGATAAAGAAAATGGGGTATAGATATACACAATGGAGTGTTACTCAGTCATAAGAAAGAATGAATTTATGACATTTGCCAGTAAATGGGTGGAACTGGAGACCA
Organism: Sciurus carolinensis; assembly: GCF_902686445.1. Taxonomy (NCBI): domain Eukaryota; kingdom Metazoa; phylum Chordata; class Mammalia; order Rodentia; family Sciuridae; genus Sciurus; species Sciurus carolinensis. Next base: position 45,655,048 of record NC_062232.1, read on the forward strand.
TCATGCTAAGTGAAATAAGGCAGACCCAGAAAGTAAAAATGTTTTCTCTGATATGTTGAAGCTAGTCCAAAATAGGGTGAAAAGAAAATAACTGGGAGAGGAGGATACCATCAAAATAGAAGAAAAATAGTGGAATAATGGAAAGGGATTGAGGGGGAGGGAGAAGGGATGAGATAAGGCAAGTAGTCAAATGAAACTATCCAAACTTTCCTATATATGTATATGAATATACCACAGTGGATCTCACCATCATGTGTGTTCACAAGGCAATAATTTAAAAAAGTAAAACAGTAAGGTTGGAAACAGCCCAACATTTTCAGGGATTTGCAATCCAGGTAAAACCCAGGAGAGCAGCAAAAGCTGTTGTGCTTGAAAGGTAGACAGGGGCCAGACCACAGCAGGTTAAAGGATTCCAGCCTTGATGATGTCACTTAGGTAGCTGGGAGGAAGAACAATGTGTTGGGGGGTGGGGTGAGTAGGAAAAATGAGATGCTTAGATGCATTCGGGCAGACATATTAATTAAGCAAGTGGACCTACTTGTTGGGAAATACTGGGATTTGACTCTCAGTTTCCTTATATTGAAAAAAGAGACATAGAGAGTACAATAGTACCTACTTTCCAGAGTTGCTACCAGGAATAAATAGGGAAATGATGAATGTTCAAGCACCTGGTCCAGTGACTCGCCCATATTAAGTGCTGAACCCATAGCAGCTCTTATTATTTCTCCTTCCTTGCTGCTCCCTCCCTTCCTCTGCTTTGTCTGTCTCTCCTCTCTTTCCTCCTCTTTAGAAGAATTGTGGTAGGCAAGAGATACTGAAAAGGGGCTGTGGTTGTTTGTTACTTCCTGACCTCCCATTAAAATGAACTAGAGAAGGACTTTCAGGCAAGGGCAAAGAAACCCTGGAAATGTGGCTCCTATCCTGTGGATGCAGTTCTATAGGGATCTTCGCCAATACCTAGCTGAGAGGCGGTCCCAGGGGGTTGAGAACACTATTCTTAGAGATCTGGTATCTGGGAGACTGAGAAAGCCTTTCTTAAGTCTCCCAGCTGGGCCACACAATATTCGCAATTCTTTTTATCCACCCTCTCCTTCACCTTCACTTCCTTCCCTCGTCTCTTGCTTGAATATGCACCCAGAGCCAATCCCCTTTTCTTTTAGCATCCTGCCTGAGAAGACACCGTGACCTCGCTGTCCTTGCTGGTGTCACACGTTACCATGGAGAGCTAGGAGGGTAAATATCGCTTCCAGTTGTCAGCTTTCTTATTTCTCTCCTTTCCCTCTCCCTTTCTTCCTAGGCATCCCCAGCCCCAACCTCTACACCCCTTTTATTCCCCCCCTTGAGAGTTCGCAGAACCCGAGTAGATAAATAACCGAATAGTGTGTTAACAAGCCTCTTTCTGGGACGGATAAGGAACTGAAATTGATTCGAGTTGTACCTGCTGCTGCGGGAGACACAGAGAGGCAGCCGCCAGGGGCGAGGCCAGTTCTCTCCGCCCAGGGCCCCGCCCCAACCCCTTCCTTCTCCCTCCGCCTTCTCAGCCCCACCCTTCTCCACCTCCTCCTACTTTGCTCTCTCCTCTAGCGGCCGCTTGTCCCTTTTAAGGAACTCCACCCTAGGTGGAGTCCTCACGATAGTCACACCTCTCTTCTGGGCCTAGCCGGGCGGAGAAAGACGGAATTACTCCACCCACTCAGGTTGCCCAGAGAGCACTTCAGGTTCTGACCCGTATGGGGCTTGAGGTCCCCAGTGGTGCAGCTAGGTGCCTCCAAGAAGCCCCGCCCCAGAAGACCCGCAAGAGTTGCTGCCGTTTTTCGCTGAAGCCCCTTCCCTGGGCTGGTGTTCTATATGTTTCGACCAATCGTCGGCATTTTCTCCTCCCTTCTTTCTTTTTAGGAAGGCGCTGGGGTGTGCGGCGGCAACCGCGGTGGTGAAGGGATCCTCTCGTGGTATCTCCTCGTGGGGAACGTTCCTGTCTTGAATGATTCCTTCTCCGCCTCAACTTTGTGTTCAAGTAGTGTTTTGAGGTTTGGGGTGGTTTTTTTTTTTTAGCCCCCACTCCCGGCCCTCTCCTTTTCAAGGGTGTGCGGAGTTCAGAGGATGGGTGGAGAGTGGGCTTGGCCGGAACTAAATTGGTGGAGGTAAAAGGGGAACGGAGGATCTTCGGCATTGGCCCTTTCGGCCCAGCGAACCCACTTTATTTTTAGCCGAGGAAAAGCTGCAGGGGGAGGATTCTTTTTAGAAAGTCTGCTCTGCCGGCCCTGATTTTTGGGTTGGATGCTTGAGAGCTTTGTTTCCCTTGTTTTGAGGGTGGCCCAGCTGGGTCTGAATCGACTCCCTCCCTTTTCGCCTTCCTCCCCATTTTCCAGCCAGGAGAAAAAGGGGAGGTGGGGGGCCGAGAAAGAGAAGGCAAGAGCTAGTCGCCTGGCGCGCTGTCAGACAGGGGCGGGTGTGAGGGGAACAGCTGTCTTGCGATCAGCTCAGGGGTATGAACCTCCTGGAGGACGGCATGAGCTCCGGACACTTCAGGAGTCCTCAGCTAGAGACATGGGCGGTAAGTGACTCCGGGATTAGAACCCACCCACTCTCGTCTCCTCCGTCTAGATTCTACCCCTCCCCCCTACACACACCCACTTCTCTTTGGGTTTTAGAAGTGGAGGGGGCGGGGGCGGGAAGCGGAAGGGTAAGAACACTATGTGGAATCAAATGAAACTCAAGGGAAATGACTTTGCCAAAGGGTTGAGGAAAGAGGGGCTAAGAAGGGGAGCAGATACTTTTGGGGGGCTTCGTGGAAGTAGTGAAAGGGGACAAGAATGGATGGATTTTTCTAGTTTAGTCCATCCTGGCTCAGTGCTCACAATCCTCCTTAAGCGGTAAGGTTTGTTTTTGACTTAACCCCACACAGCCAAAATCGCAGCCAACAAGAACAGTATTCAGAAAGCTAAAGATCCCAGGTAACTCCCCTAAGCACTAGCGGGTTATCTAGAGATGCTTCTAAAAAGAGGGAGGAGGGGGCAGGGGTTAAGTTGGGAGCCTAGGCTATTAGGGACATGAATCGCGAGACCCTGGAAGGAGCCGCAGGGGAGGAGCTGCTTAGGGCGTGCCAGTTCTTTAAGGAGGGGCTGAGCTTGGTTGGAGGAGGAAGCCCAAGCCTAAGGCCCTGCCCGGGCCCTTTAAGACGTGGCCAAGGCGGTTGGTTCGTCTGTGTAGGTGGAAGATTGGGACGAATTGCTGTGATTGCTGGAGCTAATGGACTTGCTCGGCCACTTGGTGGAGCTTTCTATGTGTGTGGGTTTTTGTTTTATTTTGTTGTTTTACCCTAAGAATTTAGGGAAAATAAATCACACCCAAACAGGTAGCCAAAGGAACGATGTCATATTTCTTTTGGTATTGTCTTCATTGTGAAGAAAATCATATACTAAGCACCTCTCTGTCAGCAAGAGTAATAATTGCTGGAAAAGGAGAATAGTCTCCACATTTGAATTTTAAAATGATAAAAACTATGATGGTTTGGGGGTAACAGAAATATCTGCTTTGAGACCCTAGTACCACCACTAACTAGTTGTGACCCTGGGCATTGCTTTTCTCTATAGAATGCAAATTAATAATTATATCTCAAAAGACATTCAAGTACATTAAATACCATAGTGTATGTGACAGAGACTGCTGCTTGTTTTATCTTAGTTTCACTTTTCTTACTCAATTTGGGACTCTCTCTCTAGCACTGCTGATAGAACTAGTACATTGCTGTCCTTAAAATACCTCCTAGGTGAAGTGAAAGGAGACCTAGGAAAATCGAATTCGCTTGCTCAAAGCCTAAGGCTAGAAGATAGGTTTTATTTGCTCCTGGTTTAACATTGTTCCCACCGGACTTTATCACCTGTAAGAGAAAAGGCCACTAACCTGCCTTTCCCCTCATTCTTTGGGCAACTTAACCAGGACAATATAGCCAATAGACCCTTTGGACAGCAGAAAACAGTGACTCATAAATGACCTCAACCTACTCTTCAAAGTTTGGGGGAAACCCTTACTGAAAGTTGTTTATCTTTGGTAACAGTTGAAGACACAGAGAATAGGCTGGGAACAGTGTCTTCAGGTTAGCTTAGGGGACAGGCAGGAAGAAAACATAGGAAGGGCAGAAATATAACTTTAAAAGTAAAAGCAACAAATGCATCTATCTAATCAATTCTCAAGATAAAGCTAACGTCTCTACCTTCATAGCACTAGGAAGCGATAGGCCCCTCTTACTTGGGTGTTCTGGTTACAATAGAAAACACTGAGGAAAAAACATCAACTAGCTTGTTACCTCCACTCTTATTGTTCTAGTATATGCATTTCGGTGGGGGAAATACTGGGGATTTAACCCAGGTGTTTTACTACTAAGCTGTATTCCCAAATCTTATTTTTTATTTTGAGACAGGATCTCACTGAGTTGCTGAGACTGGCCTCCACTTGTAAACCTCCTGCCTCAGCATGCACCACCATGCCAGGCTAGTATATGCATTTTAGAGATGGAGTTCTTAGTGGTTCAGTTATCTGAATTCCTGGAACCAGTCTAGTTATTCATCCTTCCAGATTGTCTGTGGTGATGGGTAATATCAACCACTCATTCTTCCTCTTTCTGGTAGGGTCTTTATTATCATTTGATACACTTATATGTTCACCTTTGCCCTGAGTTAGTTACACCATGTGGCCTTATTAAATTGGTTAAATGAAGACAAGATTGACTTTGGACACATAATTAATTTAGTAAATGTATATTGACGTACTATGTGTCAGGCACTGAGAAATTTTTTAAAACTTATTTCCTATTTCTTCTATCTTAAATGTCTTCTTTATACTGCCATCCAAACCTTAATCTTTCCTTAAGTTCTGCTTTTGCCCTGGCCTCCACAGCAAGTCTTTTTTATCTCAACTCTTCTTTATATGTCCTTGTCTGTTCTGCTTAGTTGATATCACAAAAAATGCCTTATAATGTACTTATTTTCATGATTTTTCCTGAAAAATTTATAGTACTCCTTCCATCATTAATCCCAACCTAAATGCCATTTCTACCATCCTTGCATCTAGAAATGCTCATTTGAGGTTCCATATCACTTTTCCTACATTTTCTGGAAACCACATTACTCTCTGTCCTGCGTTACATATCTAAGCCCCTACCCCTTTTTCAGACTGAGAGATGCTCAGTGATGTGTAATATCATTGTATCTTTATAATACTTGCCTAATCACCTTTTCCTTATAAATGCTTCATACATATTTTGTAGATTATCATCCAAGATTTAGTTCTAAAAATGCCAAGTTTTTTGTAAATGAAGAAAAACTTGATTGAGCTGATTGACCAAAATGATCATCTAGTACAGTCACCATCTAATTGCTAAGTAGAGTGTGAATAAATAAATTGTAGTTTTCAGCTCATTTGTTGACTGAAAAAACATGTGAGACTGTGTGGTTTTCTTTCTGAATTTTATATACTAATGTTTTTGATTTAGGCATTATACCTAGAAGTCAAATTTCCAATCTGTTGATTATCCCCAACTTAGCTTCATCATCTAGTCTGTTTCCTCATCTCTAAAATTATATTGTAATTTGTGATTATAAATAATGTAAGTAAAGCATTAGACCCAGTGCCTGACATCAAATACAAATTTCATAAGTGGACGGTCTCATCATTTTTGTTTTGTTTTATTTAAATGTTTCTGTGTGTTTGGAGGGGAGGAATATAGATTGACAGGACAAGAAGTTGGATGTAAATGTTTGGAACACAGATGCTGTACATAATATACTAAAAGATATTATGTGTATTTAAATGAATTAGATGTAATGTGGGCAAATCAAACACTTTTTAAGAAGCATTAACTTAACTCTAGAGCCCAATCCGGACATTTCAGATTGCTCACATTTTGATATTTTTGTTTAACTGTAAACTTGCTATTTCTATGATAGAACCTGTCTTTTTTATTTTGGCTTCCAATGTTCCTCTATTTCAATGAACTAAAACAAATGCAGGCTTAAATGTACCTGTCATTTTAAGCTTTCAAAGAAAAAAAGGCAACGCAGACAGTTATGACCAATATTTTTGTATTTCCAAAGTAATTTTCAAATACTTTGCTGGTGGGACTACAGAAAGAACCTGTCTTTGCCCCAGACTCACCCATCCACATTCAAGACTTCTCCTTTCCACTTCCCTGGTTAAGTAACTTACTACTATCATAAGCTTGGTGAACTTACTTAAATTTTGTACTTGTTCTCATCTGTGTATTGAGAATAATAATAGAAACTAATTTATGGAGTGGCAGTGAGGAATAAATATGTTAATTTTGTTAAACAGAAGAATGCATGAGAAAATGTGGTTGTTATTGTTCTTATAACTGATGCTCAAAATGTTGGCATCAGACTTTTCCCTCTTTCTCCTTTTTCTCATCTGCCAAGGTGCCAAGGCTTTTTTCTCTCTCTCTTTGTTTCTGGCATAGTACCTTTCTTTTTCTTCTAAGGCCAGTGGTACAAAAAAAAATTAGTCTATGTATCAAATACAGCTCACATGTGTGTTTCTCCTAAAATTTTAAAACTCTCATTTAAAAATATATTTTATCTGGGCTTGGTGGTGCATGATGTAATTCCAGCAACTTTGGAGGCTGAGGCAGGAGGGTTGCATGTTCAAAGCCTTCCTCAGCAATTTAGTGAGGCCCCAAGCAACCTAGTAAGACCCTGTTTCAAAATAAAAAATAAAATGGGTTGGGGATGTGTCTCATCCCCACATGTGGGGATGTGGTTGGTAAGGCGCCCCTTGGTTCAATCTCCAGTACCAAAAATAAAAAATTAAAAATGTATTTTAGATTGGTAATGCATTCTGCAGAGCTCAAAATCCAACATATCCAAGATTATTCCTGTCTTCTAGCCACCCGTTTTGCCTCACTAGAGGCAACTACACTTATCAGTTTACAAGGAATATTTTCAGGGATATTTAATGTATATCAAATAATAAATATGTATACTCCCACTTCCCTTTTATACACAAATGGTAACACATTCTACATATTGTTCTACAATTTGCTTTGTCTACTTAAAAATATATTCGGTATCTTTCCATATATATACATAAAAAATGTCTCTTTCTTTTGTGTGTCTGCATAGTTTTTACTATATGGATGAACCATGATTTATTTAAACAGTTTTGTATAAATTGACAGACTTTTCCAAACTTTTGCAACATTGTAATAGCAATAACAAACTTTGTAATTTGTATATGAGAGGAATACGACTGCCATAACAAGATATCACTGACCAGGTTTGCTAAACAACAGAAATTTATTTATTATTTTTGCCATTCTGGAGTCTAAAAATGGGAGATCAGGATGCCAGTATGTTCATATATACTTGTGAGGGTTCTTTTCCTTGTAGATGGCTGCCTTCTTGCTACATACTCACATAACCTTTATGCAAGGGGAGAGAGAGAGAAAGCTCTATGGCGTTTCTTCTTTAAAGACACCAATTCTACCAGATCAGGACCCTACCCTTATGACCTCATTTAACCTTAATAACTTCCATAAAGGCCCTGTCTTCAGATACAGTCACATTGGGGGTGAGAGTGTTAACATATGAATTGGGGGAGGAACACAATTCAGTCCATAGCAGAATGTCAATTTCCCAGTCTCAGACTTTTAAGAATTTGTTGATTGCTAACATTTCAGAATCAGATTTCACTTAAAATTCTAGAATTCCAGATTTTCCATAATAATCAGAAGATACTAAGCCAGTATTCTCCTGGCAAAAATTGCCTAGAGTTGATGAACTGCTCCCCCTACCCCTTTTAAACAGGATATATATTGTCTGTTCACTGTGTTCCTCATCTGGCCTAAGTGACCTTAACCTGTCTGGCCAATCTATCTATTGAATTTGTGGCAACTTTGCAAGCTTTTACCATAAAATACATAGAATATTCTACTAGCTTCTAGTTTTGCATTAATTCTTCCTGCTCTCCATTCTCTGAGTATTATTGCCAAGATATTGTCCTTAAAACACATTTTAAAAAATATTTCTCTTGTGTTTGCCCAGTTATTTTACTAGGCACCTATGCATTCTAGGCATCATGCTAAAAGCCTTTGCCTTCATAGAGTGTATAGTCTATTTTTCCTCTCATTTGAATTCCCTTTCGGACCCTTCTTAGTTCTTCAAGCTATACCTCATGACAAACCATTCTCTAGGGATTTTTTTTTTCTGACTATTCCACTCTCAGTAATTTCTCATAGCTTCAAGGGCTCATAACTTCATGTCACAATTCACTATGACGGCATCCATTATCTTCTAATGCATTTTTGTTTTGGTACCGGGGATTGAACCCAGGAGCACTTAACCACTGAGGCACATCCCCAGCCCTTTTTTGTATTTTATTTAAAGACAGGGTCTCAATGAGTTGCTTAGGGCCTCACTAAGTTGCCAAAGCTGCCTTTGAACTCACAATCCTCCTGTCTCAGTCTCCCAAACCCCTAGGAATACAGGCATGTGCCACTGTGCCCAGCTTCTTCTAATGCACTTATTTTTTGTGGTGGTAGGAATATAACCCAGTGGTAGGCAAGCACTCTGCCACTGAGCTACATCCCTAGCCAATTTTTTTGTTTTTTATTTTGAGACAGTCTAAGTCGCACAGGATGTCCTGGAACTTGTGATTCTCCTGCCTTAGCCTCCTGAATGGCTGGACTTACATGTGTGTGCCACAGTTCCCAGCCTTTATCTTATAAAATTTGACTGCTATTTTTATGCATAGTTTTGTTTTACCACATGAACCAGGAATCTCAAGCTCAAATCTCAGCAATACCTAGTAAAATGAGAGAGGCATACCATGTCTAAAGGAAACATCCACTTATCATCTCCAGCTAATTTTTCTTTTGTGCCCATGTAGACTCCATGTTGTAAGATCTCTCAAATGTTTCAGAAAAGCAAGAAATAGGATTTTCTTTTTAAATTAAATTTCCTGTATTTGAACATTTTTCAGCTAATTGCATTTTAATTTATAACATCTTGATGAGAACCAGTCCTGTGACTTCAGTTACTTACCAGTTTATTATGACTTTGAGATTGCTTAGTCTCTTTGAGTTTTTATTTCCTCATGTGGATAATGAGATCAACAATACTAGCTATCTCACAGACAATTGAGAAGATTAAATATATCCCATTAGAAATACCATAGGAATGAAATGTTATGGTTTCTAGGATTTACCTAAAAATATTCATTGAGATGGGGAAAGTAATTTGGAGTACAAATAAAATAAGATTTTCCTTTAACTGGGCAATAGACACATAGGAGTTTGTCTCTACATTTGTATGCATTTTAAATCATCCATAATAATTTTAATGCCATTGGAAGTTTACCTAGTGGCTTGTAGGGAATTTAATTGTTTTTCTTGACATCAGCCTCACTGGTTCAGCACAAACATGGATGATTATTATGGATTTTCCATCTATGACTTCATCATAGAAACACAGAATAACTGAAAGGGGCCTGAAAAAGGCTAAGTAGTTTCAGTAACATTTTGAGTAACAGGTAACAGTGGAGCCTGGTCAAGAATCCGCGTTTCCCAGTTCCTAGTTAAATTATTTTCCCATTATTTCACACTGCTGTCTTTATCTAGAGCACTTTTAGTATAAGTTCTACCAGTGACTTGGTAGGCTGAGGAAGGATTACAAGTTGGAGGCCCTAAAAGCAACTTAACAATACCCTGTCCCCAAATACAAAATAAAAAGGGTGGGGATGTGGTTCAGTGGTTAAGCACAGCTGGGTTCAATCCCCAGTAACAAAAATAAACAAATAAATAAAAAATAAATACTACCAGGGTTTTGCATGGAAAATTGATTCTTATTGAAACATAAATGTATCTTTTTGATGGGGATTTGGGGCAGAGGGACTAATTCTAGAAATCTGAGGTTTTATTTGTGCAATATTTTTAAATCTGTTCTTTCAGGTCATCCTCACAAGGATCCTGTGATGTAAGTGCAAATAAGTTATTTTTACATTAAGTAATAGGACTTTCCCAAGGTCACCCAAAAATTTGGTGAATAAACTAGAACTAAAACTCATAATGGAGAGTTTATCTTCATTCTCTTTAGCTTTTATCTTTTCCAGAATGAGAACTCCTGAGCACATTCCAATGTGATTTATCATACATATTTGTTTTCATTTTTGTAGTAAAGAAAATTGGGCTTAACATTAGCATTTGAGGAGAGGGCAGTGTGTGAAAGCATTAGATGCTATGCAGGTGATACTATAGAATATGAACTCATAGGAAATGGAGATAAATATATCAAAAATAATAAGATAATCATTGTTACTCTAACTGGTTTGGATCTTTAAAATATGACTTTATTTATTTTTGTGCTTTGTTTTGTGATTAGTCTGACATAGAGGTCTTACAATTATGTGTTGCTATGATTTATCTTCTTGACAACCGAATGAGAGGATGGGACTAGACTGGTGTATTTCCATTTTGCATATGAGAAAACTGAGGCATAGAAAGGTCAAATGACTTGCACAAAGTCCTCCAGCTTAGTTCTGGTGTATCTTATCACCTTATCTTTTAATTACCTCACACTACTTCACTACTTCAAACGTGGCTAACTGTTGTAGTGATGGTGTAATATTCAATTTCATTCCTTTTGTCAGTGAAATTTACATGTGCTATGTGCTGTCAGACTCCACTTATTTTTGTGGTAATATGTTCTCTCCTCTTAAACCTCTGTTTCTTTTAGCATCCCAGTTCCCCACCCACACACACTTTCTTTTATCTCATTATAAGTAAGATGGGAATGCAACTTGTAGGAGTTTTTTGTCTTGGGATCACTTCTGAGTACCTGTTGTGTGTTTGGACTAGGTACTTCAGAAATCTTTAGCTTTTGCATATATTGAAATCCTTCTATAGGAAAGTCATAAGGATTTGTCCACTGAGATAACACAGTTGGGATTTCTTTGAGGTTGAGTTTTCTGTTAATGTCTACAGTGATAGGTATGAATCTGTTTTAAGGAAATAGGATAAATTAGAGGATCTTGCAATATCCTTTTATTGGGTGGTTTGTTTCTAGCAACCATTTACCCTCTGCTATGGGACCTGCTTCAAGCAGAAGTTGGAAATTCACTGGCCTTCAGTTTAAGAATAATTATAACTTTATTATGGCTGTTTTATAGCTCCAGATTGTTGAAATTCAAATGCCCCCTCTGCCATTTCCTAGGTGGGTGATTTGGGGATAAACCACTTCATCTCTCCAGTTTGCTCATTTTTAAAATGGAGAGGATTGGGGTGTACCTCAGTGGTAGAGTGCTGGCCTAGCATGTGTGAGTCCCTGGGATTGACCCCTAGTACTGAAGAAATAAAAAATTAAAAAAGGAAATAATAGTACTCACTATTAGAATTGTGAGGAGTAAATAAGCTAATATTTATTCTTTTCACAGAACAGTACCTGACACATAATAAGTACTTGGGAAATGCTGACTATTATAGTTCTTTTTATCACCATTCCATTGTTAATGTCGTGATGCAGAGTAGCTTTAACCCTGAAGGTTTTTGTAAAGACCCATTCTAACACTACTTTCTGTTCCCCTGGAAGATATAAAATAAAACTGTCTAAAATACATGTGTACTCTAGTCCTTTAATTATTTTTTCTAATACTAAAAATATAGCTAGCACTTTTCAAAAAATGATCCATAATCTCAAAACCCTAAAGGTTGGGTTTCATTTTTTAATAGTTTCAACATTTCTTATAGTCAAGTAGATGAAGGTGAATATCTGTACAAGATCCTCCTAAGTGATTACTGTGTTGTCTTTAAACTTGATCTTTTAACAGACAGTTTTTCATGAAAAATATACTCACCAGATTTGAGGTATTTTAAAGTAGTGAGAAGGCACTAAGAGGACAAAAGTTTCAGTTCTGATTTCAGCACTTCTAAACTGTGTGCCATTGAGCCTCCAAATTAGTAATCTGTGAAACGGGAATTATATGAAAGTTGTCTCTTTCCCTGATGCAGAGCTGTGTAGATACAGATGAGGGATTATTATTCGCATTACCCAAAGGTTCTATTCTTTTAAAGCACTGGGCCCCTTCTTATATGTGCGTCACTGTTCCTGATGCTATATTTCTTTTTAGTTGTAGGCTCTAATAACTCTGCTTTGCTTAAAGTTCTTATTTCATCTCTAGGTACTTTTTCTTTTCCAAGGTTGACCAAAGGATAGGATGTGGTCTTAGTGAGCGATCTCTTCCTATCCCTTGGAGGCACTGTTTACTTTCATGGAAACAAGCAGATCATTATAGGAAATGCCACTTGGGTAACAAAATAAACTTAGGAACATGTCAGAAGTTACATAATCTTATCAACTTCTTATATCCATGGTCTTTGAATTATTGTTAATTATGTCCTACATATAGAAGATATTGACCCACTGGAGATGGGGCTCAATTCTCCTTTATTTCCTTTCTCCAATATCCCTGCCCTTAGGAGAAGGACCAGAAAGTCCAGTTCCTAGACACAAAGGCTTGAAGAGTCAAACCAAGCAGAATTTTAGTTACCCTAAGTAATTTTCATTTTTGATGCCCTCCTGCCTGGGTAATTCACATCTGAATGGCCCAGGCCATATGTACTATAACTTCCTTTGCATATTTCTTACCATCTCCCTCACTGAGAGCTTCTGTGCATCTGTCTGGTCTCTCCTAGTTACTTGGAGAAGCAATTCTGAATCTATAAAGAGATTTATAAAGCCCTCTTTTTCAAAAATAGCTTTCTTTAAAACCTTCAGTGGTCCCTAATTCCTTTTTCTTTAAATTTTACCTGACTAAACATTAAAGATACAAAATTTTAAAAAGGGCAATTTATACACCTTCTCAAAACTTTCCCTGCAGTCACTCCTACCAACAGGTAGAATGTAGATGAGAATCATTTAATGATTATTCCATTTGGCTATTCTTTGAGTGAATGGTCTCCAACCAAAAATGACTGAGACATTCCTACTTGTCATATATCCCCTTTTACGTTTGACTAAAATGTATGTAATATGGGTAGGACAAGAAGTATTTTTAGGCTTCTTGACAACTACTGTTAAAGCTTTTGGAGATAAGCAGCTGTGGTTCTGGATGTAGCTCTAACTTCCCATTCCCATGATCATATATTCATTCACTCACCGGACATTAGGTCATAGTATGTGAGAGATACTCTGCTAAAAGATAGAGGGAGATACAGAGAGAAACAAAAGTAGGCAACTATGGATTAGCTTACCTGGTATTCAGAGAAAGAGATAATGCTTCTTTGTGCCAGATACTGTTGTAAACACTGGAACACTTATTAACTTTATAAATCCTCACAACAACTCTATGAACTTGTACTATTATTCCTGTTTTACAGATGAGAAAACACACAGGAAGCTGGGAAACTTGGCCTAATGTCTTATTATATAAGAAGTCACAGCACCAGAATTTGACCACAGGCACTCTAGAACCCACATATTTTATCTCACTTTGGTTAACAATATGGATTTACTAGAAAGAGAAGTGACTGGCAAATGATGAAGGACTAGGTTTAAGAGTTATTTCTGGAGTAGAATTTGTTGTGGGTGATGACCAGTTGAAGAGAGAGAGAGAGAGGGAGAGAGAGAGGTATCAAAGGTGAGTGAACCTCAGATTTTTAGCTTGATAGATTAAATTGATGGTGCTGCTAGAAATAAAATATGTGGAAATAAATGATATGGAGCATTTTGTGAACTCATTGAGTATAAAGGACCTGTTTGATACATAGGAGATATTCTAGGTCAGAGCTCAAGATTCTGACCATCAAAAATAATGAGGGCTAGGAGTTGTAGTTCAAGAGCAGAGTGCTTGCCTAGCATGCACAAGGTCCTGAGTTTGATCCCCAGAACCATAATAAACAATAATGATAGTAAATGGTGATGATGAGAATAGTTATTTGAGGAATATTTTGTATGCCAAGGATTGTTTTGAGTGCATTTATATGTACTTAAAAGGCAATATGATTTTCCCCCTTCTTGGCAGGTAAAGAAACTGAGCTTCATAGAGGGTAAATAACTTTTCAGTGTCATTCTTTTTCCTCAGTTCTTCCTTCTCTTAATCCATAGGAATTGAAGAAGACCAGATAGGAGATGGCTCTTGTAAATTGTCCTGGCTAGAAATAATGAGGCCTAGTCAAGGTGCTGTGACTTCAGAGGGACAACTGAATTCTCTCCACACTCTCCTATAAATTTTTCTAGCAACAACCAAGCAAGTTCCAACTTTTTTGTTTCCCTCCCACGATGTGGACTGTAAGAGTTATCTGACCTAACACTATTTTTCTATCATAACACTTCATTTTCCCATTCTAGGAATCAGAAAATGCTTTGCTGACCTCTTTGACACCTCTTATTTTGTAGTTAATCATACCACAGGCATCTCTTTTATATACCCTCTCTAATTTTCTTTCATTCTTTTCTACTGTTTTCTAATTCCTGTACTTGAGAAAACATATTTCCTTGCCTCTTTCCTATCACTATCATCAAAGGCATTCAGAAATCTATTGAACACCAAACATGCATCAGGCAATGTTCTAGGTCCTTGGAATGTATCAGTAGAAAAAACAAGGAGCTCAAATTGTTTTGGAAATCAGAATTTTCTGAGTTCTGGACTCAACTTTTCTTATTCTTTGCTATACTTCTTCCTCTATTACGCCATCCCTAAGAAGTTCTATAGAAGCCTTAGGGCTATGCAGAGGATACTTTGAAATCCTTTCATTCTAGACAGATGAATTGAGTCTTAAAAGAGAAAAAGGCCTTGCCAAAATTGAAAAATGTTGTTCTTGTATATCAGACTACCAGGGAAGGACTTTGCTACATTTTCTAACTTTCCATGTCTGGTTGACCCAGAGCCTAAAATCACAGTAATTTTCCCAGTACAACCTTGAACACATAGTAACTATGTAATATATGTTTAGTCAATGAATGAATGTTATACATACAGTTATCATATACTTGGATCAATGATGTTGTGAATTATGAAATAAAATTGGACATATGGTGCTTTAAAATGTTGGGTTTCCTTGTATGTTTCTGCTCTAATTAGGAATGATTTTTCTCAATTCCTGACATTTAACAAATGAAATAATTGTTTTTAGGTTCCTCTTTTACATTTTTGTGTTGCAGTATTATAATTTTGTATCCTTGCTGATTGTGCATTTATTGTATTTTAACCGAATTATGATTTAAATGGCTGTTGTGATGTGACCTTTAAAATTAATACTTCTGTGTATTTGACATCACAGACAATTGAGATTTGTGAACTTCTGAAGTGTAATCAGGTCATAGGTGAGGGAACTAATTGTAATTGACTTGGGGACACTTAATGTGATCTTCTATCTCACTGGTCAAGTCGTAAGTGAGTTGTGGATTTGGCTTCCTTACCATGTGTGTCTCTCTAGGGAGATTGGACTGTACATGGATCAAAGAAAATTTAGTCAAAGAAGAGAAATTGATAGGTGCTTTAGGAAAATTTTTGATGTTTCAAGGCAGCCAAATGAGGCTACTGACTCATTTCATAAAAGGAACAGATATCTAAAGAAGAAAGAGAAGACTACTGCCTTGCTTATAGATATAAGAGAAATAGACAGATAAAATACTTCTTCGGAGAATTTTGATCCCAATGTGCAGATATGTTTAATTGGGTCAATATCCATACAGGAGCTTAGAACTCGGGAGAATAAGAATCAGGAGGAGAAGATTTTGGAAAGTATGTAGTTACGCTGATACTCCTTTGAAGTTGGACAGCTGAACCAGTTGGAAGAAACAGATTACCTGTATGCATAATTTGGAGGAAGTGGGCCTCTAATATGCTGGGGACACATCAGGACTATCCTGATGAGTGCAATAAATCTAAATGTTTTAATGGCTTCTCCCTCAGTATCTATTAAGTCCTGAAAAAGTGTGTTCTCAGAACACACATAGGTGTAACCAAGAATAAGTGGCACACTGTATGTACAGAGTGGATTAGATCTTGTTCTAAAAGTTTTCTTTCCCTTGTATTTTTTCCAGATATGGATCAACTCATAAACAACTTGGAAGTCCAGCTTAATTCTGAGGGTGGCTCAATGCAGGTATTCAAACAGGTCAGTTATCAGGTACTAATATTGAGCCATAAGAGTGTTGAGTACCAGTAATCATTGCAGAGCTGAAGCTCATTTTTCCTTCTAACAACATGTTTGGGGTCTGAGACAGGAAGAAGGAAGGTAGATTTCCAGGAAGTATCAGAATGCCTGGGGTTCAGTTTCAACTGGAGAGTAGATCTGACCTAAAAGAAACAACCTCTGGGATCAAGGCTATAGGAAAAATATTAGACCTTTGGTAGACCATAGAAACCATTTATCTAGCACTATCACATATTTCAAGTATTATGAAGATTAAATACATTCTCTTATTTAATCTCCATAATAATCCTGTTGAATAATGTATTAGTCAGGGTTCTCCAGGGAAACAGACAACAAAATGTCTATATATATATATATATATATATATATAGAGAGAGAGAGAGAGAGAGAGAGAGAGAGAGAGATAACTAGTAAATATATATATAGAGAGAGATTTAAAGAAATTGGCTCACTTGATTACAGAGGTATAGCAAGTCCAGAATGTGATGGGATAGGGCAGAAGATTGGAGATACAGAAAGATTTGCAGTTTGAATCCAAAAGTGGACTGCTGGCAGCTTCAACTGATTTGATTAAGTCTATCCACATTATGAAGGTTAATGTGCTTTACTCAAAACCAGTGATTTAAATCTTAGTCTCATCAAAACCAAACAATCAGTCCTTCAATCAATCACAGAACCATCTAGACTAATATTTGACCAAATATCTTGTACCAACTAAGTTGGAAGATAAAATTAACCATCAAAACTCTCAGTGTTCCAATTTTACAGAAAAGAAAACTGGCCTTGAACAATTTGAACAAGGATTCAAAACAGATTATTTTTATAGACAAGCACTCTGTGCTAGATATTGAACTCCCATCTTGCTCAGGTTTGAATTTTAAGTCACTGCATAAGTGAAACCCAAATACAGTCAAAATTATCTTTGAAAGTTGCCTTTAAATTTGAGTATGCAATTTTGTGTATACAGTACTTATCTGGTTTTTTTTCTCATTCCCAGATAAAACATTTGGATTACTTTTGGTTTTAGGAGTCATATTTTTCATTTTTTATCATTAAATGTTTGACCTATGTTGTATAATTGAATTTAAGTTACATGAGTATATTGATGTGACTCCTTTGTAGTGTTTTAGTGGTATTAAACTCAATTTCATGTCTTATTTACTTTACTTGTAGCTGTTGCCATTTAGAAACTATTAGCACATAAAAACTTGCTAATTATTACAAAACATCTGCTAGCTACTAGAGTTTAGTGATAGTTACTATCAAGAGGAAGGTGAGTTTTAATAGTGTTATATAAAAATCCACTGTATAAATGTTGTCAAGCATGCATAGCTACTTTATTTTACAATCTCAGTATACTTAACTATGATTTCAGAAATATTTTTCCATGTATTATTTAAGTAAAGTTCCAGAATTTGAAGTCACTTTAAAATTGTTTCAGTGTATAGAAAATTCTAGATAGTAAGTGATTGAAGCACTTTGTTTGTATTCTGACATTTACTTTTAGTAAATCTAAGATCCTGCAGTACATGACCACAGAACACTAGCCATGTTTTATGGCACTCTATAACCATACAATGCTGGCATCATTCCAGTGGATAAATGCCTCCTGTTTTGGTTCATTATGATTTGCTTATGTCACAAATGATGATCTGTGGTTGAATGCCTTGATCAGAACATACATGGGGCTCCCTTCTCTGAATTCCTATATCACCATACCATACAAATGAGCACTTGGTTGTCACCTGCTCTTTATTTCTAGTTTCTAGTTATTTCCTAGAAGTTGGATTTCTTGATTGAAATGTATGAACAGCTTTAGGGTTATTGTTGTGTCATACCCTTCTATTGTTGTTAACATTTTGGAGCATATTTTTGCTTTGTCTCTCTCTCCCTGCTCTCGCTCCCTCCTTTTTCTCTCTCCTCACTTCCTTCCTCCCTCTCTCTTCCTCTCTCTCACATTTATTTACTTTTGAAAGTAAATAAACTTTGCCCCTAAATAATTCAGCATGCATCACCTACAAATAATGACATTCTCCTACATAACTACATGAATACTGTTACACCTAAGAAAATGAACACGATTTCCATAATAAGATCTAATTAAGTCATACATTTCTAAAAGATTCTCAGTGCCAACTTTTCTCACACTGATTTTTTTCTGCTGTGACTCTGCCTCAGTCAGCCTAATTTATCAGCCCCTACCACTTCCTTAGGGCTCAAATTCCATTTTTATATTTTCTATAAAACTTTAATTGACAACTCTAACTCTTACACATCTCTAGTGCACTTGCACCTCTGGAATGCTAACTTTTTTGTACTTCAGTGTAGCTCTGCTAGTTACATGTTCTCTATTGTCAACCAATTCATATAAATATCTTACTAGTGATATTTTTCAACTATTAATTTACCACCTTCAACTTTTTTATCATTATCTCTTGCCATCAATATTCTTTACTATTAAGAATTGGCTAACTTGTCAAATAAATAAATGCATGCATAAATAAAGACCAATATTAGTTTTGTCCTGAGCAATCTAGAGAATTATACGATTGACATGAGGTATTAGTTTTCTAGAACTGCTGTAGCAAATTACCACAAATTTAAAAACAACAGAAATCCTCACTATCTCGGAGACCAGAAGTCCAAAGTCAAGGTGTTATCAGTGTTGTAGTCCATCAGAAGTTGCTAGGGGAGACTCTGTTCTTTGTTTCTTCCAGTTTCTCATAGATAGGGCATTTCTTGAATTGTGGCCCCATCACTGCAATGTTTGCTTGTGTCTTTACATCACCTTCTCCTTTTGTCTCTGTCACTCATCTATGTGCCTCTTTTATATACTAGTCATGGAATTTAGATGACTCCCCCCAGATAATCCAGGATGAAGGCCTCAAGATCCCTAATTATATCTACAAAAGAAAGCTTTTCCAAATAAGGTAATATTAAAGGTTTCTGGAGATGAGAATGTGGAAAAATCTTTTTTAGGTTTTAGCATTCAACCTACTACAATATGTCACATTTTTATTAGAATGAAATTGCTTTATCTATATATCACCCCAAAATAATCTTAGATGCTTTGAGAAAGAAAAATTGTTTTATTTTTCATTTTCTATAGTTTCATGCTATATAGTAATATTTCCATATTTTATGTGAAATGCTAAGTAAATACCCAATGAACAAATATATGCATACATGTAAATATATACATGTATATGTATATACATACATATGTACATTTCTGATCTAATTTTTCCTAGTTGTGGCTGCTACTATCTTATTCCCTTACGATTGCCTAGTTATCATTAGTTTATAAAAATTGATGAATTTTTTGTCCTACAGTGCTTTATTTCCTGATGCTGTTGAGATGGTAGTGATATAAGATTCAGAATTCCTCTTGGTTTAGTTTAAGTCTAGCTTTCTAATAATATCCATCTCCATCCACCTCTTTTCTCTAATACTAACACACATGATGCCCTTATTGTAGAAGGATTACAGTTTCAGAGGGTTAAACTGATTTTTGACCTAAACAATGAATGTGCACAATATATGTGTGTATACCCACACATGTGCACCCAGGCATGAAAATGATTAGTCTACACCCAGAGCAAAGCTAGGAGAGACCTGTGTACAAAAACAGCATTCATCTTTCTGTTAGGGAGGAGCTTGGGCTTTATCTTGTTACCATGACAACGCTCCTTACTCTCCTTTCCACCTACTGTGCTGTCTGAAGTATTTTGTTCTTTCATTTTCTTTCTAGTCTTGCCTTCCCACTTTAATGATCCATTTCAGGGCTGTTTCAAAAAATTAAAGGTGGAAACTTTGTTTTTAATAGTTGATTTTTCTGACCATTACCTACAGCTTTTCTTAGCTATCTTCATCAAATACTGAAGAGCTTAAATATTTGTGAAATTGACCACCTTTTCTCTGGATTTCTTTCTAGAATTGGGGATTCCTAAGTGCCTTTCTCCATTATCTCTGGTAATATATCAATAAAGAATTTTTTTAAATTTCCAACTCAGATTGGCTTAAAAAAACTGGATTAGGATTCTGGGAATTTGAGGATAAATACTGTCTGTAAATTAAAGCTTCTATTAATTTTCTCCCAAGTTTCTTTTTTCGTTTTTAAAGGTAGAACGTTTTATTTGGGCTCATGGCTTCAGAAATTTTATGCCAGTGCTTGGCTACAGCAATGGCTCCATTGCTTTTAGACCTGTAGCAAGGCAGAAACATCATGGCAGGAGGGCATAGCAGAGAAAAGCTCTTCACCCCCATGGCATCCAGGAAGCAGAGAGAAGCAGGGTCCCAGGACAAGATATAGGTCCCAAGGGTACACTCCCAATGACCTACGTCTTCCAACTAGCTTCCACTTCCGACAGTTTCTACAACTTCCCAATAGTCCTTTCAGATCAAAAATTCATCCATGGATTAATCCACTGATGAATTGAGTCCTCATGATTCAATCACTTCCCAAAACTTCCACCTCTGAATATTAGGGATCAAGTCTTCAACACATGAGCCTTTGGGGAACAATCTATATCCAAACTATAACAACATTGAAGATGAAAGAAGGTGACTTAGAGTCAAAAATCTGATAGCAGAGCTGTAAATCAATCCTTGGATGAACTTTCAAAGTTGTGCTGATTATATTCATTAAAGAGTGAAATGGGGAGCCAACCTGAGTCATCTTAGTGAGAACTTTTTTGTTGGGGGGTTACCGGGGATTGAACTCAGGAGCACTCGACCATTGAGCCACATCTCTAGCCCTATATTGTATTTTATTTAGAGACAGAGTCTCACTGAATTGCTTAGTGCCTCGATTTTGCTGAGGCTGGCTTTGAATTCGTGATCCTTCTGCCTCAGCCTCCTGAGCCACTGGGATTTCAGATGTGCACCACTGTGCCTGGCTTAGTGAGAATTCTTAAAGTCACCAAAGTTCTAGGGATGAAAATGTACCCATTCTTTACATGAATGTCTTCTTCAGCGTCTTAAGTATAATTCACTATGTAGAAAGAGAAGATAAAGCAGATAGTGTTCTTTTTTAACAATAGGGTTGGTTATAATGATAATATAGAATAAATCAGTGTAATTAGGATCCTGTGAAAATCATTTTGATCATATTGAAAAGAGAATCCTGGTGCACACAAAAACTTTTCAGTATGCAACTATATAAATATTGAAAACTCGTTTTTAAGCTACAAATCAAGGAGCAGGAAGAACCACCTTTGAGAGGTGCTTTCAAAAGCAGTTGTTTTGTTGAGGAAGATTACTTGGAGAAGACAGTATTGAAACACAGAAAATACTTGCAAGATTCACTTGGATATAACAGACTCACTTGAAAGTGATATGTACAGAAGGAAAAATGTGATGATATGCTTTGAGGAATTTTACTATTAAAATGCTAAAACCCAAACGACTAGCCTTCTAACATTTCTATCAAAGTCATATGATGATGGCAAGAGAGGAATGATTGAAGTCCTATTGTAGACTGGGTTTTGGTCTGAAAGACCACAAGTCAGACTTAGTCTATAGAGGGCAATTCAGGATGACTTTTTGGAGCAGGATAATAGTATCTCATCAAGGCAATAAGAATAATCTATTTGTTCTTCAGTTTCTATACTTTCATCAGTCAGTTTCCATTTTGGATATTCCTGAATAATATGTTTTCAGCAAAATGAATAACTGTAGGTCAAGTACCAGCTAAGTACCAGGCCTTGAACTAATACCATTATTGTAGGCACTGCTCAGCATCTTAGAAATGGTCTTTGTTTGGCAAAAGAGAGAAAAGTTACCAAGATAGTCTTTGCTTTATATATTTAAAGAGTTTCAGCCTCATAAAATAAAATCCAGAAAGTCCCTAAAAATTTGGCTAATCTTTCCTTGATGTTATAATCAGATTGTGTCTATTTATATACCTGCACCCACAATACACATTTTTTTTGGTACCAGGGATTGAACTCAGGGTCACTCAACCACTGCCCTATTTTGTATTTTATTTCGAGATAGGGTCTCACTGAGTTGCTTAGCACCTTGCCATTGCTAAGGCTGGCTTTGAACTTGCAATCCTCCTGCCTCAGCCTCCTGAGCCAGTGGGATTACAGGCATGCACCACCGTTCCTGACTCAATACTCATTCTTATAGAAAATAATATTATACCTAACCACTTATGCTTTCTTTTTTAACTCTATTTCTTGATGTCATTGATAGCTATGATAGACTATGGAACCAGATACCATTACTATTCATTTTTAGACATTCCTTGGATTCATTCCCTTTTATCTGGGAATGGAATAAGACAAATGGGAAATGTAGGAAAAATAAGAATTTAAATTGGTTTGGAGGATTCAGCATACTGGGATTTTTGTGTTCAGCAAAGTCATTCTTGACATTTGCCTCTCACTTCTCCCCACACCCCACAAATACCACTGCCTACAGGATTCTACTACCTCCCCCTTCCCCAGATCATTAAAGATGGATTATATTAGAAGTATGTGAAACAGTAGGAAAAATCACAGAAATCGTGTCCTGGATGAGTAGATTGAAACAAGGATTTGGATTACAAACAAGACCTGAGTTGAGTTGGGGGTTTTAAAACAAGAACTCAATAGTGTCTCAGTTTAACAAAGGGTAAAAATAGGCAACACTCTGGTTAAATTCTGAAGATAAAGCATGGATGCTTTTGGATGCCCTTTACTCATTCCCAGCATGCTCTGGGAATAAAGTCAGAGTAAGAGAACATTACCTCCCCAGACCCTTCACCCTTCTCTGAATTAAGGCCATTATGATCTCACCTAAATTTTAAAATTATTTATGAACCTAATATCATTATCACACATTACATTTAATAATAATTCCTTAATATCCAATATCTGGTCAATATTCAAATTTCTCTAAATGTCTCATAAATATCTCACTAAGATGTTTCTACTTGCTTCTTTTCTGGTCCTTTTGAATCCAGTCTTTCTTTTCTCTAACTCTACCTTCATTGAGGAGCTAGTTAAATCTCACAGAAATAGTTCTGCCATATCACTCCACTCTTCCAAACAATTACCTTCCATCATTCAACCTTTCCTTGAGCTCAACCTTCCCTCATCATAAAACCAAATGATGGTTCTATTTTATATAAAGGATGCATTCTTGAAACTCTCTCATAATTTAAAACTATTAATATCACAGAGACTTGTTGTGTTTATTGGCTAAAGTGGCAACAATCCAAGGCCATCTTTAAGATCCAGAGTGTTGCTTGGCAATGGAATACATAGTTCACAGTATATTTTGATGTTTCAATTTATAGAATTCTTATAAAGTTTTTAGTAAGGTTGGAACTCTACATTATTTTATGTGTTACATATACAATGGTGATTTATTAATTTTTTAAAAATACATCTTTACTGACATAAGAACATAAAATTTTACTTAATAATGGGGTACCATATAATGTTTCAACACATGTATATATTATGTTTAAATCAGGTTAAACATATATATCTCCTCAAATATTTATCATTGATTAGTTGGGAAACTTTTTCTTTTTTTGATTCATTGTACACAAACAGTACAACTTTTCATTTCTCTGGTTGTACATGAAGTAGAATCACACCATTTGTGTAATCATACATGTATATAAGGTAATGATGTTTGTCTCATTTCATTATCTTTCCTTCCCCCTACCCCTCATTTCACTCTACACAATCCAGTGTTCCTCCATTCTTCCCTTTCCCCCCACCCCCCATTATGTTTCATCATCCACTTACCAGAGAAGACATTCGGCCTTTGGTTTTGGGGATTGACTTATCTTGCTTAGCATGATATTCTCCAACTCCATTCATTTACCTACAGTGCCTTAATTTCATTTCTCTTTATGGCTGAATAATATTCCATTGTGTATATATACCACAGTTTCTTTATCCATTCATCTATTGAAGGGCATCAAGGTTGGTTCCACAATCTAACTATTATGAATTGAGTTGCTATCCTTTCTTCCAGCTTTTTGAAATGCTTTAGTGCACACCATACTTTGCAATAGTAGCCCAGAGTCTCTTGTTCCTATTAAATGTATCTTAAACATTTAATGTATCTTGTTCAATCTTTCCCATCTCTCCCCCACCACTATCCCCCACCTCTAGTACTCACCATTCTACTCTGAACTTCTGTGAAAATACATTTCATATATGAATGAAATCATGCAGTACTTGCCTCTCTGTGCCTGGCTTATAATCTCCCATTCCATCCATTTTGTTGCAAATGACAGGATTTCATTCCTTTTATGGGTGAATAGTATTCCATTACTATATGTACAGCATTTTCTTTATTCATTCATCAGTTGATGGACACTTAGGTTGTTTCCATTTCTGGGCTATTGTGAATAGTGCTGCAGTGCAGATGTCTCTCTGATATATATATAGATATATATATATATTATATATTATATATAATATATATATCTATATATATATCTCATATATATATTATATTCATGTCTATATATATATCTCATATATATATTATATTCATATATATAATATATATATCTCATATATATTATATATAAAATTTCCTTTAGATATATACCCAGTCATATGCATTTGTATTTTTAAAATATTAAACAATTTAGAAGTTTCACAATTCAATTTTTCATATAATACAACTAACTAAACTGCATTGTTATTCATCAAATATATTGTCTACTGTTATATCTCTGCAGACAGAAGCATCTTTCTTTCCCTTGCCTAGAGAAATCCTATTATCTAAGACTCATCTAAAATGTCACTTCCTCCATGAAACTTTCCCTGTCTAGATAAAATGAATCATTCCCTTTTCTTTTTCCAAAACAACTTGTTTATGTGTCACATCACTGTTTTATGGTATGACTTGTAAGATACTTACATTATTCTATCATTATATATTCTATATAATGATAGTTGTTAATATGAACTCCTTAGCTGTACCTTCTTTATGAATGCTGTCACTGGACTTGGCACAATGCTTATAGTATGTGCACAGA
This sequence comes from Sciurus carolinensis, assembly GCF_902686445.1. Lineage (NCBI taxonomy): Eukaryota > Metazoa > Chordata > Mammalia > Rodentia > Sciuridae > Sciurus > Sciurus carolinensis. The sequence goes on from NC_062232.1 coordinate 45,680,205, forward strand.
AAGTGTCAACTTTAATTAATATTGCAGGATTATTGTGAAGATTAAATGAAATGATTTCTATCAATTACCTGATATAGTACCAGGTTTAACTAAAGCTTAGTAAACTTTTTGCTCTTTTGTGTATTTGTACCTCATTTCCCCCAACACTATGTGCTATGTGTGCATGTGTGTGTGTGTGTGTGTGTGTGTGTGTGTGTGTGTGCACATGCATTTTGTTTTCCTGGGAATTGAACCTAGGGGCACTCTGCTACTAAGCTACATCCCCAGCCCTTTTATTATTTATTTTGAGACAGAGCCTCACTAGTGTTGCTGAGGCTGGCCTGAAACTTGTAATCCTCCTGCCTCAGCCTCCTGACAGACTAGGATTATAGGTGTGTGCCACTGCACCCAGCTATATTTTTTCAGTGAGAATAGAGTTTTTTTTCTTTCATTTCTCACATGTCTCTTTAGAATACTAACAGTGTTTAGCATCTTTCATTTGATTATTTATTTATTTTAGGTCACTGGTCCTGTTCAGATCAGAGATCCCGCTGAGACAGCAGACGGAAGTAATATGGCATCTCCACCACTCCTGGATGCCAACCCCATGGAGAACCCAGCCCTATTTAATGATATCAAGATTGAGCCCCCAGAAGAACTTCTAGCTAATGATTTCAACCTGCCCCAGGTGGAACCAGTTGACCTCTCCTTTCACAAACCCAAGGCTCCTCTCCAGCCTGCTAGCATGTTGCAAGCTCCAATACGTCCTCCCAAGCCACTGTCTGCTCCCCAGGGCCTTGTGGTGTCCACTTCAACATCTGAAACGAGCACTTCAGCAAACATCCCTACTATTCTGACTCCAGGCTCTATCTTGGCCTCCTCTCAGGGGACTGGTGGCCAGCAGATATTGCATGTGATTCACACCATCCCCTCAGTCAGTCTGCCAAATAAAATGGGAGGACTGAAAACCATACCAGTGGTGGTGCAGTCCCTGCCTATGGTGTATACCAGTTTGCCTACAGATGGGGGCCCTGCTGCCATTACAGTCCCACTCATTGGAGGAGATGGCAAAAATGCTGGATCAGGTGAGCATCAACATTTCCATTTTCCTGGGCCTCATCTTCCTCCATCTGTTCCCTTTTTGAGTCATTCTATCTCGTCTCTTCACCCCCTCCAATTATTCTTGCACAGTGCTTTAAGGGTAGTCTTTCATAAACACTGTTTTTACAATATCTCTTTAATGCTTAAGAATGCGTAATGAGTGGGGCATGGTGTCACATGCCTGTAATCCCAGCAGCTTGGGAGGCTGAGGCAGGAGATCATGAGTTCAAAACCAACCACAGCAAAAGTGAGGTGCTAAGCAACTCAGTGAGACCCCGTCTCTAAATAAAAATACAAAATAGGTCTTGGGTTGTGTCTCAGTGGTTGGGTGCCCCTGGGTTCAATCCCCAGTATCCACCCCCCCAAAAAAAAGAATGTATAATGAACCAGGTATGGTAGTGGACACCTATAATCCCAGTGACTTGGGAGGCTGAAGCGGGAGGATCGCACATTCAAGGCCAGCCTCAGCAACTTTGTGAGGCCCTAAGCTACTTAAAGGACTCTCTGGAAAAAAAAGGTGGGGGAACAAATTTTTGAGGACAAAATTTCTACTTCTACCATACTTAGCTAACTTATAGCTTCTGTATCTCCCAATACCATCCCTTTTCTCTTCCCTACAAGATATAGTATCTTTGAAATATTGCCATCTCTCCTGTATTTCATTGGGCATCTATCACCCTTTTACCTTTTTAATTATCTGAATTATAAATTCCTCAAGAATAATACTATCTTAGTGTGTGTGTGTGTGTGTGTGTGTATGTGTGTGCCTCTCAAGAGACCTTAACACAGTGTTACATAGTAGTCTTACAACATATAATTTGATGAAAAAACAAACAAATATTTGTCCAGAAGAGAAATCATATGCTATAATCTCCCTCCTTATTTAATTTTTAAATTAAGTTTAGAATTCATAAAGGTATAATTTAAGTCTCTTTCACCATTATTCCCTGGCAACCCTGTTCCCCTCCTATGGAGGTATATCTATTTTAGTTTGTAATCAGGAATGATCAAAGAAAATTATATGGCCTCAGAAGTGGTTCAAGATATTTAACTTCACCACATCTGTAGTATTACAATCAGTTTTGTGCATCGTGCCTTAGGAAAGACATTTACAAATTGGGAGGATAATCGGAAGAGAGAAATCAGGATGATAAGAGAATTCAAACCATGTCAATTGTAAAATGATAATCATTAGCATGAATTAAAAAGGCAAAAGGGGAAGAGTTGTGGATAGAAATTACTAGGAACCAGATTTCAGCTCATTATAATAAAGAATTTTCAAGGAATTCTCTTCCTTTGAAATTTAATATCCTGTGATCATTCCTTCACTAAATGTAGAGGTTAAAAACCAATACATAAAGCATCAAGTTTCTGAGACTCTGCAGTGCTTTTCTGGATAAAAATATTATTCTAGAATAGTGATTAATTGTGGTATTGATAAATATTCATAATCATCTTGTTTTTGAGATATATCAATTTCTGTATAAAAGAGAGGTGCTCAGAAAAAGGAAACAAACTTTCCCTGCATGAAAATTTTCTAAGAAAAGGCAATGAGAGCATCAAGGGATAGTTTGAAGGAGCTTTGAATTCTTCCTCACCCCCACTGAAAGTATTCATCAGTCCATCAGAGCCACTTTAAATAAACAAACTAAAATATAAAGGTGTACAATAGAGTTCCAAGCTTAAGGACATTAATTCAGTGGCCTCCAAAATGAGATGTTTAAAACTTAGGGGTGCACACAAAACAATTGGAGGGCAATAACAAATTACCAGAATTTATATCTTATTACCCTTTCATGTCACATTGTTTCATAATGTGAACAAACCTTTAAGACACCAGTACATTTATCTCATACATACAGAGACATGTACATATACCAAGATGTATGTTTAAAATGTTTTAGTGATTAATAAAGTATAAAGACACCTGCACTAGCCAAATACTTCCTCTCACCTTATACCCACCCTTAGATGGGTGTAAATTTTGAGGCTTTCATTGGATCTGGGAGTCTGCTGAGAACCTGACTGAGCTTTACTAAGAGTTTAAAACAGCAGCTGTTGAAAATAAGAATGTTCAAGGACTTCTCTCAACATTAGCAGAAAAGAAGAGTGCTAACGTGTGTCAAGCATCTACTGGGTGCTAGGTACATGTTTTATCTCACCTATTCATTTTCGTTTAGGAGCACAAAGGCCAAAGGAGATAATGGAACCACTAGAATAATCCTAGGAATTATTTTAGGACATCCAGGGAACCATTCAGAGAGTTCAATTCAAAAAACACATTGAACCTGACTTTTCAGCAGCTTTCCTGGAATCTGGAAATGGAGAAATGAATCATACCCAGATCCTATCCTAGAGAAATTCACATTCTGGTGGTACCAGAATAATTCTTACCACTCTTGTTTTAAAGGCATTTCTGTTTTTTGCTATGCTACAAATTATATATGTATATATATATTATCATCTTTCCACACAAATACACTTTTTTCAGCTCTCCTCTTTCTTTATTTCTCTATTTTTTTTGGGGGGGCGGGCATTACTGGGGATTGAACCAAAGGGCACTTAACCACTGAGTCACATCCCCAGCCCTTTTTTATATTTTATTTAAAAATAGGGTCTCACCGAGTTGCTTAAGCCTTGCCTTTGCTGAGGCTGGCTTTGAACTCACAGTCCCTCTCTGCCTCAGCCTCCCTAGCCACTGGGATTATAGGCATATGCCACCATGCCCAGCTTATTTCTCTGTTTTACTGACACTTCTCAATATTGGTCAAACTGGGAATCCTGAAAATGATTGCAGAGGTACATACATTCATTCTGGCTCATGCTATTCTTTTTCTTTGCTTTTAGTGAAAGTTGACCCCACCTCCATGTCTCCATTGGAGATTCCAAGTGACAGTGAAGAGAGTGCAATTGAGAGTGGATCCTCAGCCTTACAGAGTCTGCAGGGACTCCAGCAAGAGTGAGTACTTTTGTCTTTACTTCAAGTCTTTGTGTGTGTGTGTGTGTGTGTGTGTGTGTGTGTGTGTGTGCGCGTGTATGCATAGAGATGGACTTAATTATCAGACATAAGGTAAAAATTTGTCAATATATAGGCAAACAGCTTTCCCAGAGGAGGTATATGAGTTCATGTGCACACATGTGCATGCATATAAAGATTATGGTAGAGTTATGTTCTAATTGTAGATCATTAATTTTACCCTTGAAAAAAAATCTCCAAATTCCCCATAAATTCAGCTGTGTACTGTTTTTCTCTGTAAGTTTAAAACAACCTGACCTTCTAATGTTGAAACTAATTGGAAGTAGTTGACTTGTGTTTAGCAACCATGTTGTATGAAAAATGGCACTTATCAAAGTGAAATGTTTGCACTATTTGGGAACACAACCACCTGAGGAAATGTTACCACCTCCCATGCTTTTTCAGGGACCTGAATAGAATGGCCTAGTTGAAAGAATTGCTTGCATTATTCCAATTACTTCTTCACTTGTTGAGCTAACATGAAATTTACACAAATTAAAAACTGGTATGAGGTGGAACTACTTTAATAAAGTCTGTGTCTTTAGCTTTCACTTTAAAAGTCTTTCTTTGACCCTATCTCTTTTTCTTTGCTCAGACCAGCAACAATGGCCCAAATGCAGGGGGAAGAGTCACTTGACTTGAAGAGAAGACGGATTCACCAATGTGACTTTGCAGGATGCAGCAAAGTGTACACCAAAAGCTCTCACCTGAAAGCTCACCGCAGAATCCATACAGGTCTGCTTACCCCCAATTCACCCACAAAACACACACTCACACTTACACACACACACACACAGACATGCACACGAACATGAATCTTTGAGAGCTAAGAAGAAAAGGGAGTCTTGAAACAAAGGTGAATTCATTTATACTCGTGGCCACAGGCCCAACTCATGATTTTTACCCCTATGTCTTATTCATGCAGTAAGGCAACATTTATAAAACCAGCCTAGCAAAACATGAAACCTGGTGTCTTCTGAGTAGTAATCATTACTGGTGAGCACCCATGGATCTTTCTAACTGGGAAGCCATAACACTGAAGTAAAGATTTAAGGCAGCTAAGGCATTATTATCTCCTTTGCAACTGGGGTTCCAGAAGTTTTAATGAGCATGGAAAAGCACAGAAGAAACTTAAGCTTAGTGATACTGAAGAAAGCTTTTGGAGCTCAGCACCATCCACTAACCTATAATTTATCTTTGTTTACATTTTAAGAAAGATGCATGTAAATAATTAAAACAGACTGGGTGAGAATTGTGTCAAACTGAACTCATGCCTCATTTGAAGGAGAGCTGCCACCCTACTTCAACTGAGTATTAGAAAACCTCCTAAGTTTGAAAGAAAAGCAGAAAAACAAGGTTTTTTATTTGAAGTGTCTTAGTTTTGTTTTGTTTTGTTTTTGTTTTGGTACTGGGGAGTGAATCCAGGGATTCACACTGAGCCATATCCCCAGCCCTTTTTTGTATTTTATTTTGAGACAGGGTCTCACTGAGTTACCTAGGGCCTCGTTAAGTTGCTGAGGCTGGCTTTGAATTCATGATCCTCTTGCCTCAGCCTCCCAGGCCTCTGGGATTACAGGCTAGTGCCACTACGTTCAGTTAAAATGTCTTAGATTTTGAATGTTGACATCTAATTCAAAAATTTTTATTTTATAACACCAGCAATTCAAAGAAAACTGCCTAGAATCCAGACACAACATGTCAGTGATCAATGTGTGCACTTTGCTTTGGTGACTGCTCCCAGCAACCTCCAGCTCAGAATTGAGAATTGACACCTTCAACAAGGACGATGCCCTCCTTTCTTATAATTATCTGTTGTGTTGCATTTGCTGGTTTAGAGTTCATATAGAAGGTCTCAGAGCCCTAGTGACTATATCTTCAGATTGCATTGTTGAAACATTCCTATGACACTATTTTTATTTATTAATGTTTTCTTTGCTTCTTCAGCAGGTAGATACTAACTGTACTGACTATATATATGAAATTAAGTATTTAAATCTAAATTTTCAACATTAAAAAGCAGGATAGTTTATTGGACTTCAATGTACCCTTAGTCCAACTTTAAGAATTTCATTACTATGTGGACAATTTTGTTTCTTCTATACGCCCACTGACTTTCCCACTTCCCATTATATTATTTCAAAACGAATTCCAAACATGCAATTTCAGTCATGAATACTTCAGAATGTGTTTTTAACAAACCCTTAAAATAAGCACAATAACATTAGCATATAAAATTCCTTAATATCTAATTTCCCTAAATATCTAATAACTATTTTTAAAACATTCAAATCAATATCTAAACAAGGTCATTAATTGAATTTGGTTAATATTTCTCTTAGTTATCTTTCAATTCTTTAATTGTTCTTCCTTTTCTGTTTTATTTGTCGAAGAGCCCAGGTCACTAGTCCAACCCAGTTTTCCATGTTCTGAATTTTTTGGTTCCATCAATCATTTTAAAATATTCCTTGTCACCCATAATTCCTACAAGCTGATAACTATATCAGGAAGATTAATCAGATTTAAGTTCAGTTTTTGGCAACAATATTTCAAAGGGTGCTGTGTACTTTTTATTGCATGACATTTTGGCACACGCTACTTGGTTGTTTCTGTGTGATGTTAAGATTGATCAGTGTGGGTTTGGGTCTCTGACCTATATTTTCTAGAAAGTAATAAAGCTATAAAGCAGATCAGAAGGCAGTTGAATACATTCATATGAGAGGCAATGTGGTATGGTTTTAGCATACATATATCATCAATTTGTGTAGATAGTAGAATTCAGATGTTCTTTTCCAATTTCAATTTGTTCTTCTACACTCAAAAAGATATCAGACCACTTCAGTTCACATATTCCCCTCTAAACTTTTAAACTGCGCTCCTTGAAGGTATTGAGGCAAAAACAATAAACATGGGGTATAGAGTGCCTGAGATCTAAACTCCAACTGAGTCACTGTGTGATCTGATACAAGTCTTCCTTTCTCTTTGATCGAAGGTTTCCTCAGCTATAAAATGAAGGGGTTGAACTGGATGAGCCAATCTGACTATTTTGCCTGGAACCCTATGGCCTGAATGTCAGTGTGTCCTAGTGTTTTCTCTTCTAGAAGATCCCAGGAATTAACATGCAATCTTTGCCATGGATATATGATCTCAAGGGTAATCTTGAAGGCACATCTCAGAAGCAATTTAATTTGCCCTAACTGCTTAAGTCACAATAGGGTTAGTCATTTTGGAGAATGAGTTGGCAATTTGGTAATCCATCTCCTTCTCTGGACTATTGTAGTAGTACCCTAACTAGTCTTCCTGCCTTAATGCTTTTCTCACTACAATTCATTCTTCACACAGCAGTCAGAGGATTTTCATCTGTTTTTGTTCTATTTAGATTAAATGTAAATCAGTCATATAATTGCTTCTGCTTTTAAAATACTCCACTGATTTCCCATCATACTCTGAAAGAAATTCACTTTCCTTACAATATCCTAAAAGGCCCTGTGGAATGTGACCTCTGACTAGTTTCATCTCATGGCACTTCTTACCCTTCATATCTCAGTTTAAATGCCTCCTGCTCAAGAAAGTCTTCCCTAAGCAGTATCCCCTCCCAATTATCAATATAGGAATACCCTACTTAATTTCTTGGTAGGAAGGATTTTTAAGTTGAGGAATAATGTAATCAATCTGAGAAGGGGTCAACTGTACAAAAAAACTTGAGGAAAGAGTGTTCTTAGCTAGACGGAGTACAAACTCTGCAAGATGGGAATAAGCTTGCATTGTTCAAATAACCAACAGAAGTTCAGCACATCCAGAGCATACTGAGTGCGATGGTGAGTTGGGGAAGTATTGAGGTGCAAGAGTAGAAGGGAGAAGACCATTTAAGAGGCTAACGTAGCAATCCAAGCTAAGGATTAGGACAGTCTGATTAGGATGTCAGCAGTGGAGGTACAGAAAATGAGATATACCTGATGATTGAGGGAACTCTGATAACTCAGTTTCTTTGGGGCAACTAGGTAGATGGAGGTGCCAGTTAGAAAGATGCGTAGTTTGCCAACCATCACATGGCTAGTAAGTGGGAAAACTTCCTTGGAGTGAAAACTTACTAGGTGTCCTTTTCTCTTTGCTAGTATTCCACAGTTTTCTTGAGACTAAGGAAGCTGCAGAAATGCCTGATTCATTGCCCTCCAAAGATTACAATTCAGTCTTTAGTTAGAGTTCTGAATCTCCAGAGGGGAAAATATGACCTTTAAAATCTACACGTTTGGGCCACACTCCAGATCTGTTAAATTAGAACATTTGGGTGTGACCCAAGTGTCAGTAATTTTTAAAACTCCCCATGTTCAGTTAAGACTGAGCACTACTGACCTAAGGATTAATTTTACATGTAGAGAAACTGTAGTATAGAATGGAAAAAGCAATAGTGGAGAATAAAATTACCCTGGGTTGAATACCTCCAATTTTCCATTAAAAAGCTAACCACATAAAGCTGGGCACAATGGTACATGCCTATAATCCTAGTGACTTGGGAGGCTGAGGCAGAAGGATCACAAGCTCGAGGCCATCCTCAGCAACTTAGACCCTGTCTCAAAATTAAAAATAAAAAGAACTGTGGATGTAGCTCAGTAGTAGAGCACCTGTATTCAATCTCCAAAAAAAAAAAAAAAAAAAAAAGAAAGAAAGAGAGGGAGAGAGAGAGAGATTTCAGTTCATTGCTAGAATTCCTAGATAGTGATATCCCTGTTTTTGGTAAAAATTCTTTTAGAAGAAAACCAAGAAGCTCTTACTCATCCAGAAACCTTTCTAGCATGCAATGAAGCCCTCATCTTCTCTAAACTTATTCTCATACAAAGCAGGAAATACAGATATGAGTCCCATTAAACATACCTTCAAGTCCCATTTTTTAAAATCATAACATAACCCATTCACCCAGGCTCAAAATTTATTATTGATTTTTTTTTGTACCGAGAATTGAATCCAGGGTTACTTAAACACTGAGCCACATCCCCAGCCCTTTTTAATATTTTATTTAGAGACAAGGTCTTGCTAAATTGCTTAGGGACTAAATTGCTGAGGCTAGCTTTGAACTTGTAATCTCCTGCCTCAGCCTCCCAAGCTGCTGGGCTTACAGGTTTGTGTCACTGTACCTGGATTATCATTGATTCTTAATATTCTCCTATATACTTAGTTATTTTTCTCAAAGTTCTATTATTTATTGCTTATTGTGAATAGCTTCTTCATTGGGGGATATAAATACAATGGCCAAGAGCATTTATTGTGAAACTACAGTGTCATATTTGACATCTCTGTCTACTACTAATTGCCAAAAGTTATTTCATCTCTCTTTACCTGTTTCCTTATCTGGAAAAAGTAATAGTGTAAAACTCTTAGAATAATATCTGGCATATAGTAAACACTTGATAAATTTTAGCCATTATTAATATTCTTTTCTTCAGTCCCACTGCCACCCTCTTAGGTTTTTTCTTACATTCATTCTTGATTTCTCTATTTATTCAACAAATCTGATCACTTACTTTATGTGTCAGTAACCTCTTATTCATTACATATCATAGCTAGATAATTTTAATGTACAACTTTGACCAAATCTCTCTAAAGTTTAAAAAAAATCTTCAGTGTTACCCCAACATACACCCCATTGCCTTCATGAAGTGGTTTATCAAGAAGGAGGAGATAGTCGGAGCTCTCCTAGTGGAGAGGAATGTCATTGACATGGTTTAAAATTGGTGCATGGTGATAATAAAAGCAGACCAATTTTTAGTCTATTTTATTATTGTTTTAAAATCCTATATAGTCAATGCATCTTGATTATAACCTGTATGCAGTGCAGATTGCTCCCACAGCCTGCCTTCCTATGTTATATTACTGCTTTTTATACTTAAGCCCAAATTCTTTTTTAATCCAAGATTTTTGACCTGGTTTTTATAATAGGGATCATCTTATAGTACTTCTGTAAAGATGCCTCATGCTCCAGGATGGCTGACCTTATGTACCATTCATTGCACTGCCTTACCAGAGCTTGCACCCAACTGTTGGGTTGCTTTTTGCCTTCTTCACCACTCATATGAAACCTACCCTTACAGTGACTTAATACTAGACCAGAGGTTATTATATCTAGCCTTGAAACTTATATCACATTATCTTTGTCACATTGTATGTAAGCTTTATAATTTTGAATTTGTTTTCCCTATATGTTTTGTTCATCAATTCACATAATAAGTTGATGGAGGTTTTTGGGTTGTGTCCTATGAAGTTAGCTCAAACAGAATCTTGTTCAATGATAATAAAAGGTAATTACTTTTGAAATAGTAAGATTCCTATACTATGTGTATTCTAGCAATGATCCCAGTTGCCACAGGGTGTCACTGCTTTACAAGTTAAATTTTCTTCATTTGGATTTAATTAAAATAGGAATTCTCAGGAGAAATTCTTGAGAGATCACAAAAATATGTATAGGTAACAATAAGACTGTTTGGAGTTGTGGGGATGTACGAAATCATATAGAACAAAAAGTGAAAATCACATTTACATACTCTGCATACTCTGAAATCTCATTCTCTTTCCTGCTCTTAATACTTGTGTATAGCTTTCCACATATTTTCCTTTTGTCTAGTGTTTGTGTGTGTGTGTATGTGTGTGTGTGGTCATTCAGTAGCTTTTTCTTTTCATTTGATAACATTACATTGATCATCTTTTGGTCTCAATACATCTAGCTCTATTTCATTTTTCTTACTTGCTAATACAATTCTGAATATTGAAATGATCAGTAATGAACAACTTCAGTCATCAAAATGATTGCCTGTTTAGAGTCCAAACCTGTGAGTCAGGATGGATGTCATTCTGTTGTCCATTATCTGAAAACTATAAAGTTAGTTAGTGAACACTTGGGAGGGCTAGTGGATGGTAAGCAGTAAACTGAAAAACAGTATGTGCATACCAGATTGGCACCAAAAGTTAAAGTAGCAAAAAGGCAGATACCCTGGAAAATTTATAAGGATGAATGGAAGAGAAGGAGAAATATTGAAAAACAGAATTTTAAAACAATGTGTCTATATTATCACTTGTTTCTGATTATAAAATAATATATGCTCATTGTAGCAGATAGGACAGAGAGACATATTCAGAAGAAAGCAAGTATTACCATAATCACATGACCCAGATTTTACCATAATGAGTATATATTTGTGCTCACATAGCTCCTTCACTTTTTTATTTTAAAGTTTTTATAAGATACTTTATGATTTTAAAGCACTCAGACAGTACAGAAAAATATTATTTAAAAAGGAAAAATCCTATTCCTACCAGTCCTCATTCTCAGTGTTAAAAATTTCTCTAATAACTTACATTTAAGTGTATTGGTGTTGGTATTGCCTTTATTCTGAGTATACAAATGTGTATGTAGTGTGTGACCTATACATATAATGGGGACATACTATGTTAATGTTTTTATACTTCTTTTTTTCATTTGGCTTTCTATCATGAGAATATTACATATATAACCTAAATGCAACCAGAGGACTCTAAACATAGAGATATTTCAAGAAGTTTTACCTGAGCCCTCTCCCACTACTACTTCATGCACTTGAATTTCTAATCCTACATAAAAGAAGGTCTGTAGCTTTAGCTGAGTACCGTTTCTACTGAGTCACACATTCTTCTTGAGTATGGCTCTATTTTAGACTGTTCAGTGGGAGGTATTCAAGGAGACGTGGTTACTATCATGTAGTAGTATGTAAAGTATCAATAAAGATCTGGGTTTGGATCCCAGTTTTATTATTTACTAGCTAATATTAAAAGGAAAAGTTCTGAACAACACTGTAAGAATTTTTTGCTTCCATTTAGGGATGAGATAACAGATTCAATCAGAGAATGGTGATTTTTTTTTAAGATCACACAGCTAGTATGGTAGAGCCAGGATTCAAAAAAGGGCCTCCTTGAGTCAGAGTCTATGTCTTTTCCACCCTACCATCTTGACCTTGTTTTAGAACTTCTGTAAATAACAATATGTTGTATTGTTGAAAATTGATGACTGTAAATTTTAAGGGTTCTCACCACAAAAAAAAAGTATGTGAGATAGTGCAATCAGCCAATCCACAATCTATACACATTTTGAAACCTCATGTTGTGTGTAATAAGTATAGGTATTTGTCTAATTAATTAATAAGGTGAACCAGAGCATGCCTTCAAAGTGATTGCCTTGCTTTTTGACTAAAGCTTTGATTAAAAAAAATTATTATCTTTCTAGGAACCAAGCATCTCTCTGATTCCCATTGTTTTGGCACATTTCTTTTTTAGGAGAGAAGCCTTATAAATGCACCTGGGATGGCTGCTCCTGGAAATTTGCTCGCTCAGATGAGCTCACCCGCCATTTCCGGAAGCACACAGGCATCAAGCCCTTCAGGTGTACAGACTGCAACAGAAGCTTTTCTCGCTCTGACCACCTGTCCCTGCACCGCCGGCGCCATGATACCATGTGAACTCCTTAGGCTACACTAGAGGAGCTGCACTGGTTTCTTTCCTGTGTGTATGCTGAGGTCAAGACCATATCTTCCTCTTTGACTTCAACTTGCCTCTGTGATGGGGTTGGAGGATCCTACTGAGCCAGGTTGAGGAGACTGGAGAGAAAAATAGCTGGTCTCCCATAGGGCTCTTCATATTCCACTTTCACCTCTCCACTGTCCAGACTTCAGTTTTTTCAACCTCCGCATGGGTTGAATTCCAGTGCGGCACCCATGGCTGCCCCTGCCCCAATACCCCTTCCCTGAAATAGACATTTTTCCTACAATAACAGAACAGGAATCAAACTCAAGGCTGTGAACAAACATACGCTGCTTTTCCCTCTATTTTTTCTCTTGTTTTCTATAACTTTTATCCATATCCATATATATATATATATATGCATATATATGTGTGTGTATGTGTATACATATACACACACATATATATTTTTAATCAGTACTTAAAGGCATTTGGTGGTGTCCTAAAATGACTTTTCTCAAGTACCTAGATGGGGGAGCATAAGAATGTAGTGGATTGGTAAGATTTACAGGAATTTTGGTCCTAAGTATAGGGCACATTCTCAGTAAATAAGGTGAATCTCACACCAAAAGTAAAAGTTTTATAAATCCAATTCAATTTCTTCTTACAGTTTGGTTTTCAGAGAGTCCTGGTGCTTCTTAAGTCCATCAAAAGGAATGAAGAGATCTTCTTGTCCTTTCCTCTTTTTCCTCCTGCTCCTTTAAGATTCAAGATTTTGTGGCACAGTTATATTCTTTGTTAGGTTAAATTTGGACAAATATTCAAAGCACACAAAGACAGGTCAGTAGGGAGAAAGGTGTTCCAGGAAAATATGTTGGGCAGTGACAGGAACAAGAAGTCCTGGGACAATCCTGAAAACAAATAGAAGGTGACTTTAATTTGGAAAGAATATTAAAAGTGCTGTCAATCACAAACCTCATTCAAATGCCAGCCTGTTGAGACAGTGTCTTGAGGGGCTTCACTGTACTGTTTATTCTTTTGTTTACATAAAGCAACTATTCAGTATAATACATGATGAGAAATCACACTGAGGCCATGTTATACAGAGGTGAGGGGTTGGAAGAAAGGAATTGTGTTTACTTCATGGCATTATTGACATTCATTCCTGTGTTTTGAATGGAATATAAGGGGCTTTTGTGAAAACTAACATACAAAAAGCAATTTGACGTTTTATGACTGCATGACCATCTAAGCCATTTCTTTTGGCCCATTACAGCAGGTTGCAAAATTCACATTTGGTTGCCCAATCAGACTGTTTCATGATATTCTCTGGGGCATGAAACCCCCTGTTCCTGGCCCTGGACCTCAAATCTACCTCCACATAGCATATTTCCTCTCCCAGAATGAGGGGAAGAGGGCTTTGTATCAATTGAATTGGTCTCAGCCTCTCTCCTAAAGGTTATCTTCATTTTGAACCCTTTTTCCTTGGCAGATATTCAACCAGTCCCTGTCTGAATACTTTAGGTTACTACCTCCTGAGGCTGTTCATACTAAGTCAGATTTCTAGCATCAAGAAGGGATCCTTTTAGCTATCCAGTCCTACCCATCCCTCGTATTTTACAGATAAGACAAATACGGGTCAGATTTTTTTCTCCAGATGTTTCCTTGAGGCCTTATAGACCTGCACACTCATTCTCCCAGGGATCACATTATTAAACCAAATTAAAGACAGTTTTATGTGGTTGGTTGCAATATTCGTCCAATTTTATATGTTATACTTCAAAAAATATTTACACCACTCCAAAATAATTTATAGTTGATGACATAGTAAGTAAAATGTGCTTGTGGTCCTTGCCATATAACATTAGGCTCACAGTTTTTCTATTGTAGCACTTTTATAATATCTAGATTTTATTTACCTCATTTCAACTTGCAATGTCTTTCTAGACCATAAACTCTCCATAAATTTAAGACTGCTTGTATTTTTCAAAATGACATGTAGGTTTTTACTATTATCATTCTTATTTTGATATGGGCTTTTTCCTGACTTTTGGTGTGCAAGTTCCAAACTGTATATTAATTACTAAAGCACTAGGAAATATCTAGAGCCATTCTGTTCATGGAGACATCTATGTAGCTGTAAAACAGGTTGGCAGAGGTAGATTACCATCATACATAGATTTAAGCTTAGGATTGAGTAGTTGGTACAGTATTTCACAGTAGAGCCCAAGGGCATACTCATTTTCTCCACAGTTTGGATCCTAGGATTCCTTTTCCAGAGTTCAGACCTGACCTGTACCCTTTAGACCTCAGGATCATTTGCATTGGGACATTTGGTTTATTTCTAAATAAAGTCTATCAAACATAGGATGATCAAATTAGGATCCCAAATATTGGTGTCCCTGACATCCCTGAGACTATTCTAAAATTTTTCTGAAAGTAATGAGAGATTTTGTTAATTGTCTTTACTCAAGAAGCAAATTTAACCCTATTCTCATTGCTCTTTCTTCTCAAAAAAATGGAATAAAATATTTCCAATTACATAAACTTTAAGAAATGTGTCAAGATTCATGAAAGGAATTTTCATAGAGTACATGTGTTCAAATACACTACACAACAGAGTCACTGCACCAAAAGCTCATAAAACTTTGCTACATAGACAGTGAGGTAGAAAGGAACTAAAATGTATCTCTCTTGGGTAGTATTTGGGGTTTAATTAAATTTGATGTGCTTATACCAGCTAAGCACTGTTAGTGTGACAGTTACCTAGGACATGGAAATAACTTTATCTGATAGTTGGATAATATCCTGGAATTTGTTACAGTGGAATTCCTCCATCTGTATAAGATTGGCAGGTAAACATAACTTTTGATAATTATGATTATAAAATTTAGGGAAAAGTATGAGGAATATGAACTGGTTGGACAGATTAGGTGAAGTGGGTTATAGGTAGAAACTTTTTTAAAATAAATTTTCCATTTTGGAACATTCTCAGATTTATAGAAAAGTTGTGAAAATAGAGTTCCCTATACTACACATCTAATTTCCTCAGTTACTAATATCTTGCATTAGTATTGTACATTTGCTACAATTAATGAAAAAATTACATTAATATTAACTAAAGTTTATACTATATTTGGATTTCCTTCGTTTTTAACTAATATTCTCTTTCTGTTTCAGCATCCCATTCAAAATACCATGTTACATTTAATAATCATATCTCCTTAGGTTTCCTCTTGGTTGCGACAGTTTCTCAGATTTACCCTTCAAGGTCATTTTTAGTGTGCTTGGCAATTTTGAAGAGTATGTTCTTCAATTGGGATTTATTTGATGTTTTTCTCCTGAAGAGATGGGGATAATGCATTTTAAGAGGAAGATCACAAAGGCGAAGTGCTATTTTCATCACATGATATTTACATGACTTATGACTCTTAACCTTGATGAACTGGCTGAGATTGTATTTATCAGGTTTCTCCCATATACTTTTTCCTCCCTTCCGTACTTTACTCTTTGAAAGGAAGTCACTATGTGTAGCCCATACTTACAGAGTGGTGAGTTATGTACCACATCCTTTAGAACAAGTATCTACATAAATTATTTAGAATTCTTTTGCATGGGTGATTTGTCTCTTCATTTATTTATTTATACAATCATTTATTTATATCAGCATGGTCTTGGATATTTATCTTATACTTTTACATAATAATCCAATGCTAGTTTATTTATTTTGTAACTCAAATTGTTCTGACTTTGGCCATTGGGAGGTCTTTTGGGTTGACTCCCAAGTCCTTTTGACATATGCCCATCACTTTTTAAGAATGTCCTTACTTTCTGGCACTGCAAAATATTCCAGTCTCATTATTTTGTATATTTTTAGGTCCACTCCTGTAATCAGCCATTTCATCAAGGAATCCTGGTTCCTTTTACTATCCAATTGTATTAGAAACCCAGATCTGGGCATTAGGTATGCTTGCTGCTACTAGGGTATTGTTGCTTCGAGGCCTTCTCAGCTGACAGAGCAAGGAAATATATGTGTGTATACTATCCTATGTATATACACATCTATAAATATTTCTGGATGTAATTATCCTTATCTGTTTAGCTCTATCTAAGTTGATATTGATGTCTGCAACCCTAATCCATTATTATATGAATTAATCTAGCTTTTTTCCCTTACTTATCTGTAGCCTCTCATTCTAACGGTGAAAAACATGGCTCCCAACTTATGCCCTCTATTTACTTAATTGTTCAATTTCAGTATATACACATATAACATTATCTGAATTCTTAACCTAGACACCCATGGGAAACACCATTATCAACTAGAACCCAGTGCTTATATACATAATAGTAACATTTTCAGCATTCCAACAATTCTTTGAAACAAAGTAGTGTGCAACATTCTGAAATTAGAGATTTCTGTGATCAGAGTTCTAAGAATCTGGAGTCTCTCCTGTCCCCAGAAAGTTTTCTAATGTACTTTGGTAAAAGAAATTCCATTGGGAATTGACCTAACCTTGAATAAACCAAGGGAATTTAATGATCTTTCATAGTATGCTAATTCCTGCATGAGGTACTATAGAGAGATGGACACAAAAGAAACTGGGTGGGCCCAATTTAAAGAAACCACACTATCTTTTCTCATAGCTAAATATGGCTCTCTGACAATGAGGTGCTACCCTAAGTTGCCTCTCCATATTTTTCCCACTCTCTTACATGGTTGACCTTAGGCAAGTGACATCACCTCTGTGCCTCAGTTAACCCATCTGCAAAATGGGAATCCAAGTATCTACCTCACAGGAATGTTGTGAGGCTTCTCCTTAATAGATGTTGGCAAAAATGACGAGATATCTCTAAATGAACAACTCAGTATTATAAGCATTACTATAATGATAATTATCGTACCCTATATTTACCCTATGAAAAGATCTTCTAGGTGATAAAGAGCTAAATTTGATCCAGTAAGAAAGATAATTGAAGAGTAACCACTAGAAGCAATATTATTTCTTGTTCTCACTGTCCCTATATTTTCTTGGTTACTAACTATAGGATTATCAATTGTTTCTAGACTTGAAACATAATAGATATAATAGGTATATTCCATTATTTCAAAGCTATATTTTCCCCCTTTCTTATTCTGCCTGGACTGTATTACATGTCACCCTGTCAGAAGCACAAAGGCAGTTTCTCAAAGCCTTTCCCTCAGTCTTTGGTCAGTTCATTTTCACTAATTACATTTTTCTCTTTCTCCACTTACTGTATTCTATAAACAGTAAAGGTAGGAGGGATGTGGGGTGGGGTGTTTGGGGCGGGAATGGGATGGGAAAGGATGAAATTCATATCAGTCGCAGGATATTTCTGTGTTTTTCAAACACTGGTTTCACTTTCCATGGTGGGCTGGGGTCAGGGGAAGAGATACTATTTTGTTAACTGTTAAGCTCTCCTTCCCTTCTATAGATGTTTCCTAGGGTCAGTACAAGTAGCTTTGTTGGACATTACTTTATGACTATGTTGTATGCAGTGCTGTTTTCATTGTATTCCTGAAAAAAAAAAGATGAAGAGAGTCCCTAGTGGTGTTTATCCCTGTTTTTTGACAGGAAGTCACAGCTGGAGAGCAGTGCCAGAAATGGACTCACATTTGTGTTGGGGAAAGGAGCCTGCAGTGAAGGGATTGATTGAATTTTTGTCATTGTTAGCTTGTTTAGAGAAATTATAAGACAATATATTAAACTTTAACTCTTTATGTTTTTGCCTCTTTTAGTGCTTTAGAGCAGCATCCTATTTTTCCTGTATTTTATACTAGTTCCTGCTCCTGAAGCATGGCTTTGAGCAATCTCTCATGTAAAATCTGTCATGCACCTCAAGATCCTCAAGAATTGCTTCAGTTAGCATGGCCACTTAGAGGTTACTCTGTTCTACCTTAATGGGACTCTCCAGTTGTGACATCCAGGCAGGGTGTGTGCTTGGGTACTAAGCAATCTTGCTCAGTTCTATTGTACTTTTTTTATTAATAAAAATATTTTAAACTTCAGCAACCATGGCTAGTATCTTGAATTTGTCTCCAAATTGTGTTTCTTCAACATGGGATGAGTAAATTATTTTATTTCCCTCTAGTTGAGTAAAGTTCTGATGAAATTACTATTTAGTAGCATGGGGCAACAAAGGAATTCCAACAGGCTCTAACACAATAATCTGCTTAAGCCTATGAGGCGCTACACATTCTTGGTAATATATTCATCCACGTCCATGAATGGGGCTCCATGAAGACTATGCTTTTTTTGGCATAATTTCTGTATAGGATCCCACAAGAGTTTGTGGAATATAGGGATATGGGCTCAGTTGATTAGATTTCTCTACCCAGCCCTGTTCTCACCATTTTATTTTTTCCTAGGAAGTAAAGAGGGATAGGAAAATATTGGGAAAACTTAAACTCTAAAGATAGCGTTAATACAACTATCAGCTCTGAGTAGGGATGTGGGAAATTGGCTCATTGGAAGCTTTTGTCTACCTTAATGGAAACACTGGGAGAAAAGAAAGGTGAATTCTGTGAAGGAGATGGAGGTCAAACACTGGAAGGACAAATTGAAAAGTAATGGTTCCCAGGGTTGCCAGAATGGGATTTTCACTACAAATGATAAAAATAATGAATGTCAGATTTTGTGGATTTCTCAGAAATATTTCTTTTGTGAAAATAAAAGGAAAATTATGATGAAAGCAACATTAAAAGGACTTTCTAAAATGGAGTTGGGAGGCCATTAAGAAAGCAAGACATATGCACAATTTAAACTGCTGCCTAGGAACATGAGCCTTGGTCTCTTCCCTACTTTGACCATAGGCATCGAGAATGACTAGAACTGAACAATTATGTTGTACCCAGTGGCACAAGATATGTATCAAAAGGTTATCAGACTATTATTTTATGGACATCTCCATTCTGTGTGTAAATTATCTTCTAACAGTCATGTAGCTCCTGTTCCTTCTCAACATCCAATAGTACATATAAGCTCCCACTTTTACTGCTTTCCTTGGAACTCTGACTCAGAGCTATGTGATATTTGTCTCCCAAGTTTCAATTTCTGAGATTAAATAAAGTCTTTTTACTTTCACAGTTTCTGAGTTTGGGTTGATTGTCATTACATTGTGTCAGGAGTGAGATCAAAAGTGACTCATCTCTACCTCCAGTACTGCCAGACATGAGTAAAGGTACCTACAGAAGCCCTTTTGTGCTTTACCATCTCCCTGGCAGCTTCTGGTCATAGGAGTAAGTGGTTTCAGTTTCAGTCATAGGGGTAAGTTATTTCAGATTCTGAACCTCCCATTTCTTTGGTTGAGGTTCCAAAACTTTATGTGGGTAGTCTTTGTTGTTGGATGCCTGGGAGGGAAATCCTTTATTTAGGTGTTTAGAAACAACATTTTCTATTTGAATGGGTATTCAAATTTTTAGGGAAGGCAAATAAAGCATGTATCTACAGCTAAATGAGTAACAATAGCATAAACCTACATGTATTCACTAGGATTGAGAAAAAGACATTTATTATTCAGACCTCCAGAAGCATCTAGGTACCACTCCCTCATTAAAGGTAACCACTATATTATTTTCAGTGATGATAATCTCCTTCCATTATTTTAAAAATGTATCTTTCCAGCTGATGAATACAAACCTAAATAATAGTTTAGCCTGTTTTTGAACTTTAAATAAGTGGAATGTTGTTTTATGATTTATTGTGCCTTGATTCTTTTACTCAGAGTTATTCCTGTGAGATTCAATCATGTAGAAATGTGTTAATGTAGTACTTTTGTTTTTATTGCTGTAAGATATTCCATTATATAAATAAATGTATTTATCCCTCTAAGCTTTGAAGTTCCCTTACAGTGCTTCAGATTTAGAGGTAATGATGCTTAGAGAAACAAAACTAAAATGAATGTTTTTAAACATCTCTTGGTGTACATGTGTAAAATTTTCTTTAAAGAAAATATCTAGTGGCATAATTGTACATGCCCAGAGCATTTGCTTTTTTTTTTTTTTCTTTTTATTGTAAACAAATGGGATACATGTTGTTTCTCTATCTGTACATGGCGTAAAGGCATACCATTTGTGTAATCATAAATTTACATAGGGTAATGTTGTTTGATTCATTCTGCCATTTTTTCCCTTCCCCCCCTCCCCTCCCACCCTTCCCCTCCATCTATACAGTCCTTCCTTCCTCCATTCCTGCCCCCCTCCCTAAACCCAAGTCCAACCCTAACACTAACCCTTCCCACCCCCCATTATGTGTCATCATCCACTTATTAGAGATATCATTCTTCCTTTGGATTTTTGAGATTGGCTTATCTCACTTAGCATGATATTCTCCAGTTTCATCCATTTGCCTGCAAATGCCATAATTTTATCGTTCTTTATGGCTGAGTAATATTCCATTGTATATATATACCACATTTTCTTTATCCATTCATCAATTGAAGGACATCTAGGTTGGTTCCACAATCTGGCTATTGTGAACTGAGCAGCTATGAACATTGATGTGGCTGTATCTCTATAATATGCTGATTTTAAGTCCTTTGGGTATAGGCCAAGGAGTGGGATAGCTGGGTCAAATGGTGTTTCCATTCCAAGTTTTCTAAGGAATCTCCACACTGCTTTCCAGAGTGGCTGCACTAATTTGCAGCCCCACCAGCAATGTAACAGTGTACCTTTCTCCCCACATCCTCGCCAACACCTGTTGTTGGTTGTATTCTTGATAATTGCCATTCTAATTGGGGTGAGATGGAATCTTAGGGTGGTTTTGATTTGCATTTCTCTTATTACTAGAGATGTTGAACATTTTTCCATATGTTTGTTGATTGCTTGTATATCTTCTTCTGTGAAGTGTCTATTCATTTCCTTAGCCCATTTGTCAATTGGATTATTTACATTCTTGGTCTAGAGTTTTTTGAGTTCTTTATAGATTCTGGAGATTAGCGCTCTATCTGAAGTATGATTGGCAAAGATTTTCTCCCACTCTGTAGGCTCTTTCTTTGCATTGCTGATAGTTTCCTTTGCTGAGAGAAAGCTTTTAAGTTTGAATCTATCCCAGTTATTAATTCTTGCTTTTATTTCTTGTGCTATGGGAGTCCTGTTGAGGAAGTCTGGTCCTAAGTCGACATGTTGAAGCTCTGAACCTACTTTTTCTTCTATAAGATGCAAGGTCTCTGGTCTGATTCCGAGATCCTTAATCCATTTTGAGTTTAGTTTCATGCATGGTGAGAGATATGGGTTTAGTTTCATTCTGTTGCATATGGATTTCCAATTCTCCCAGCACCATTTGTTGAAGAGGCTATCTTTTCTCCATTGCATATTTTTGGCCCCTTTGTCTAGTATGAGAAAATTGTATTTATTTGGGTTTGTGTCCGTGTCCTCTATTCTGTACCATTGATCCACATTTCTATTTTGGTACCAATACCATGCCGTTTTTGTTACTATTGCTTTGTAGTAGAGTTGAAGATCTGGTATTGCGATACCCCCTGCTTCACTCTTTCTGCCAAGGATTGCTTTAGCTATTCTGGGTTTTTTATTCTTCCAGATGAATTTCATAATTTCTTGCTCTATTTCTGTAAGGTACATCATTGGGATTTTAATTGGAATTGCATTGAATCTGTATAGCACTTTTGGTAGTATGGCCATTTTGACAATATTAATTCTTCCTATCCAAGAACATGGGAGATCTTTCCATCTTCTAAGGTTTTCTTGAATTTCTTTCTTTAGTGTTCTGTAGTTCTCATTGTAGAGGTCTTTCACCTCTTTTGTGAGATTGATTCCCAAATACTTTATTTTTTTTGAAGCTATTGTGAATGGGGTAGTTTTCCTAATTTCTCTTTCTGAAGATTCATCGCTTATATATAAAAATGCCTTCGATTTATGTGCATTGATCTTATATCCCGCTACTTTACTGAATTCACTTATGAGATCTAAAAGTTTTCTGGTGGAATTTCCTGGTTCCTCTAAGTATACCATCATATCATCAGCAAATAGGGATAGTTTGAGTTCTTCTTTTCCTATTCGTATCCCTTTAATTTCTTTGGTCTGTCTAATTGCTCTGGCTAGAGTTTCAAGGACGATATTGAATAGAAGTGGTGAAAGAGGGCATCCCTGCCTTGTTCCAGTTTTTAGAGGGAATGCTTTCAGTTTTTCACCATTTAGAATGATATTAGCAATGGGTTTAGCGTAGATGGCCTTTACAATGTTAAGGAATGTTCCCACTATCCCTATTTTTTCTAGTGTTTTGAGCATGAAGGGGTGCTGTATTTTATCAAATGCTTTTTCTGCATCTATCGAAATAATCATGTGATTCTTGACTTTAAGTCTATTGATATGGTGAATGACATTTATTGATTTTCTGATGTTGAACCAACCTTGCATCCCTGGGATGAAACCCACTTGATCATGGTGCACTATCTTTTTAATATGTTTCTGTATGCGATTTGCTAAAATTTTGTTTAGAATTTTTGCGTCGATGTTCATTAAGGATATTGGTCTGAAATTTTCTTTCCTCGATGTGTCTCTGTCTGGTTTAGGAATCAGGGTAATATTGGCTTCATAGAATGAGTTTGGGAGAGTTCCCTCCTCTTCTATTTTCTGGAATACTTTGAGAAGTATTGGAATGAGTTCTTCTTTAAAAGTTTTGTAGAACTCAGCTGAGAACCCATCTGGTCCTGGACTTTTCTTTGTTGGAAGGCTTTTGATGACTTCTTCTATTTCATTACTTGAAATTGGTCTATTTAAATTGTGTATGTCCTCCTCGTTCAGTTTAGGCAATTCATATGTCTCTAGAAACCTGCTGATGTCTTCGAAATTTTCTATTTTGTTGGAGTATAGATTTTCAAAATAGCTTCTAATTATGTTTTGTATTTCAGTCGTGTCTGTTGTGATATTTCCTTGTTCATTCCGAATTTTAGTGATTTGGGTTTTCTCTCGTCTTCTCTTTGTTAGTGTGGCTAAAGGTTTATCAATTTTGTTTATTTTTTCGAAGAACCAACTATTTATTTTGTCAATTTTTTGTATTGTTTCTTTCGTTTCAATTTCGTTGATTTCAGCTCTCAGTTTAACTATTTCCTGTCTTCTACTACTTTTGGTGTTGGTCTGTTCTTTTTCTAGGGCTTTGAGCTGTAGTGTTAGGTCATTTATTTTTTGAGTTTTACTTCTTTTATTAAATGCGCTCCATGAAATAAATCTTCCTCTAAGTACCGCTTTCATAGTGTCCCAGAGATTTTGATATGTTGTTTCTTTGTTCTCGTTTACCTCTAAGAATTTTTTAATTTCCTTCCTAATATCTTCTGTTATCCATTCATCATATAGTAGCATATTGTTTAATCTCCAGGTGTTGGAGTAGTTTCTGTTTTTTACTCTTTCATTAATTTGTAACTTCAATCCATTATGATCTGATAGAATACAAGGTAGTGTCTCTATCTTCTTGTATTTGCTGACATTAGCTTTGTGGCATAATATATGGTCTATTTTAGAAAAGGATCCATGTGCTGCTGAGAAGAAAGTGTATTCGCTCTTGGTTGGATGGTATATTCTATAAATGTCTGTTAAGTCTAAATTATTGATTGTGTTATTGAGATCTATGGTTTCTTTGTTCAATTTTTGTTTGGAAGATCTGTCCAGTGGTGAAAGAGGCGTGTTAAAATCACCTAGTATTATTGTGTTATGGTCTATTTGGTTTCTAAAATTGAGAAGGATTTGTTTAACATACATGGATGAGCCACTGTTTGGGGCATAGATATTTATGATTGTTATATCTTGCTGATTTATGTTTCCCTTAAGCAGTATGAAATGTCCTTCTTTATCCCTTCTAACTAACATTGGCTTGAAGTCCACATTATCTGAAATGAGGATGGATACTCCAGCTTTTTTGCTGAGCCCATGTGCATGGTATGTTTTTCCCCATCCTTTCACATTTAGTCTATGGGTATCTCTTTCTATGAGGTGAGTCTCTTGCAGGCAACATATTGTTGGATCTTTCTTTATAATCCAATCTGCCAGTCTATGTCTTTTGATTGATGAATTCAGGCCATTAACATTCAGGGTTATTATTGAGATAGCATTTGCTTTTAAAAGTTATAATCTTAGCTGTATAATGCAAAATGTTTTTAATGCAGTTTTATGAATGTACATTTCCACCAGTAACATATAAGGATTTTAATTACCTATATAAGTGATAATATATGGTACAATCTAGGACTTTTTTTTTGGTACTGGAGATCAAACCCTGGGTCTCACAATATCTACCACTGAGATACATGATCATACATACATACAGAAAAATTTGATCAGTTTCACTCGCCAGTAACTTCATTTACCCTGTACTCCTCCCTTCCCCTATAAAGTTCCTTTACCCTAATGGTCTTCATTCTTCATCTTATCACTTTCTTTTCCTTTGGTTTCCATGTATGAGAGAAAACATATGACACTTGTCTTTCTGAACTTGGTTTATTTCACTTAACATAATCCTCTCCGGTTCCATCTACTTTCCTGCAAATGACATAATTTCATTCTTCTTTATGGCTGAGTAAAACTCCACTGTGTATATATACCACATTTTCCTTACTCATTCATCTTTTGATGGGCATCTGTGTTCATCCCACAACTTGGGTGCTATAAAATGTGCTACAATAAGCATGGGTATTCATGTATATCTAAAGTATGCTTAAATAAATTGTGTTGGATTAATACCAAGGAGTGGTATCGCTGAACCATATAGTACTTCAATTTTTAATGTTTTTAGGAAACTCCATGCTGATTTCCATTGGGTCTGTATTAATTTACATTCCCACCAAGAATGTATAAGGGTTCCTTTTTCCCTGAATTCTGACCAGCATTTATTATTAATTTTCTTCTTATGATTGCCATTCTAGTGGAGTGAAAAGAAATCTTAATGTAGTTTGTTGTTTTTGTTGTTGTTGTTTAGGTACCACAGAGTAATGCAGGGGTGCTTAACAATTCAGCCACAACCCCACCTTTTTTATTTTATTTTATTTATTTATTTTGTTTGGCGGTGCTGGGGATCGAACCCAGGGCCTTGTGCTTGCAAGGCAAGCACTCTACTGACTGAGCTATCTCCCCAGCCCCCACCTTTTTATTTTTTGTTTTGAAACAGGTTCTCACTAAGTTGCTTAGGGCCTTGCTAAGTTGCTGAGGCTGGACTCGAACTTGCAATTCTCCAGATTCAGCCTCCTGAGTCACTGGGATTACATGCATGCTCCGCTGCACCTGCCTTCAATGTAGTTTTTGTTTGCTTATTTGTATTGTTGAGTAATAATTACAGAATAATGGGTTTCATTGTGGTTTATTAATGCATGCACACAACATAATCTCATCAATTTCAGTCACCACTACCTCCTCTTGTCATTCCCTCATTTCTCCCCTTGCCCCCTTCCTTTACCCTTCTGGTCACCTTCTATATTCATGAGATTTCCTTTTTCTTTTTGCTTTCATCTCTCTAACTTTCACATAGAAGAGAGAACATATGACCCTTGACTTTTGAAGGGCATATTTTGCTTAAAATGATGCTCCCCACTTTCATTCATTTTCCTGCAAATGACATGCATTCATTTTTCCTTATGGTTGAGTAAAATTCAAGTGTGTGTATTATATGGATGGACACCTAGGCCAGCTCCATAACTTGGCTATTGTGAATTGAACTTCTAATGAACATGGATTTGAATGTACCTCTATAACTTGCTGACTTTAATTTTTTGGTAAATACCCAGGAGTATTTTTTTTAATGCCCAGGAGTTGTATAGATGCATCATATGGTGTTTCCATGATTTGTCTTTTGAGTAACTTCTTTACTGATTTCCATAAGTATCTGCACTAATATGTATTCCCACCAATAGTCTATAAGAGTTCCTTTTACTCTATGTACTTGCCAGAATTTATTTTTATTCTTGATAATTGCCATTCTAACAGGAGTGAGATGAAATCTCAGTGTAATTTTGATTTTCAACTTTCTGATGACTAGAAATGATGAACATTTTTTCATATAGTTGTTGGACATTTGTACTTCTGCTTTTTTATTGTTTGTTCTATTTAGTTATACATGACAACAGCATGCATTTTGATTCACTGTACACAAATGAGGTACAACTTTTCATTTCTCTGGTTGTACACAATGTAGAGTCACACCATTTGTGTAATCACACATGTACATAGGGGAATGATGTTTGTCTCATTCCATCATCTTTCCTTCTCCCACCCCCTACCCACCCCTCAATTCCCTGTGCACAATCCATCATTTCTCCATTCTTCCCTTACCACCCCCTCCCACATTATGTATCATCATTCACTTTTCAGAGAAAACATTTGGTCTTTGGTTTTTTGAAATTGGCTTATCTCACTTAGCATGATATTCTCCAACTCCATCCATTTGTACTTCTGCTTTTGAGAACTGCTTGTTTAGCATGTTGGCCCATTTATTGAATGGATTGTTTTCTTGGTGTTAAGTTTTATGAATTTATATGTTCAAGACATTGATCAGCACTAGGAAAGGTAGCTGGCAAAGATGCCCCTGTACGTTAGGTCCTCTCTTCTTGCTATTGATTGTTTCCTTTGCTGTGTAAAAGTTTTTTGTTTGTTGGTGTCCCATTTAATCATTCTTGGTATTATTTACTGAGCTATCAGAGTCCTATTAAGGAAGTTGCTGCCTACATCTGTATGTTGTAATGTTTCCCCTATGTTGTATTCTAGATGTTGCAAAGTTTCAAGTCTTCCTTCTAGATCTTTGATCCATTTTGAGTTGACTTACATGCAGAGTGAGAAATAGGGATCTAGTTTCAATCTGTAATATATAGATATCCAGTTATCCATTTGTTAAAAAGACTGTCTTTTCTTCAACCTATGTTGCTGGCATTTTGTCAAGAATCAGATGCCTATCTGTGTGGATATTTTTCCATTCTTTTTTGCTGGCTTACATGTCCATTTTTATGCTAGTATCAAGCTGTTTTTATTACTAAGGCTCTGTATTATTATTTTAAATTAGATATTATGATACCTCCAACTTTCCTCCTTTTGCTCAGAATAGCTCTATTTTAAGTCTTTTGTACTTCCATAGAAATTTTAGTATTTTTATTCTAGTTCTTGGAAGACTATAATTGGTATTTTGATGTTGACTTCATTGAATCTATAGATTGCTTTATTTGGTATTGTCAACTGAACATGGGAATTTTTTCTATCTTCTAATGTCTTCTTCGATTCCTTTTGTCAGTGTTCTGTACTTTTCTGTGCAGAGGTCCTTCATTGGTTATATTTATTTTTAAATATTTTTTACCCTATTGTGAATGGAATTGTTGGTCTGATTTCTTTTTTAACAGATTCATATTGGCATATAGAAAAACTATTGATATTCGTATGTTGATTTTTATATCCTGTAACTTTGCTGAATTTGTTTATTGGAAGTCTACTGGTATAGCTTTTAGGATTTTCTAAATATAAGCTCATACCATTTGCAATCAGAAACCATTCTTTCCTATTTGCATCCCTTTTTATTTCCTTTTCTTGTCTAATTCTCTGTCTAAAGTTTCAAGGACTGTATTGAATAAGAGAACAGAAAGTGTACATCCTTGCCTTGTTCCTGACTTTAGAGGAAAATGCTTTCAAATTTTCCCAGGTTAGTATAATGTTGGCTTTAGGTTTCTTGTATATGGCCAACTTTCCCTAGTTTATTCAAGATTTTTTAAAACATAAATACATGTTGAATTTTGTCAGATGATTTTACTGCATCTATTGAGATGATCATATGGCTTTTGTCTTTGATTCTATTTTATGATTTATTATATTCATTGATTAGCATATGTTAAAATGTTCTTGCATCTCTGGAATTGAACATGACGTACAAGCTTCTTAATGTATTGTTGAATTTGATTTGCTAATATTTTATTAAAGATTGCTGCAAGTATGCTCACAAAGGATGTGGGTGTTTCATACTTTTTCCTTGAAAAGTCCTTATCAGGTTTTGGTATCAGGATAATACTGGCTTTGTAGAATGAAATTGAAAGTGTTCCCTTCATATTTTACTTTATGTAGTAATTTGGAGAACATTGGCATTAGTTCATCTTTAAAGGTCTGACAGAAAGCAGCTGTAAAACCATCCATCTGGTCCTGGATTCTTATTGTTAGAAGTCTTTTCATTACTACTTCAATCTCATTTCTTTTTTCTTTTTTTAATGTTTTTATTAGTGCATTATAATTTTACTATTATGATTCAGGCATTAGGTGTCCCCCGAAAGCTTGTATGTGAGAAAATCCAAGAAATTTAGAGGTGAAATGACTGGCTTATGAGAGCCTTTACCTAATCAGTACATTAATCCCCTGATAGGTATTAACTGGTTGGTAAGTTTAGGCAGGTTGGATGTGTGTCATTGGAGGTGTGACTTTGGAACATATTTTTTGTCCCTGGAGACTGGAACACTCTCTCTCTCTCTCTCTCTCTCTCTCTCTCTCTCTCTCTCTCTCTCTCTCTCTCTCTCTTTCTCTCTCTCTCTCTCCTTCTTACTACCATGTCCTGAACTGATTTCCTCCACCACATTCTTCCACTATGATTTCCTGTCTTATCTCAGGCTTTGAGGACTAGAGTAAGTCATCTATGGACTGAGACCTCTGAAACTCTGAGCCCCAAATAAACTTTTCCTCCTCTAAAATTGTTCTTGTCAGGTCTATTGCTCATAGCATTAAAAAGCTAACTAAAACATATACATAATAGAGTTCATTGGGAACTCATATTCATATATGCACATACTATAATTTGCTCCACTTTGATCCTCCCTGTTCTGTTCTATTCTCCCTCCTTGGTCCATCTCTATGCTGCTGGTCTCCCTTCTAATAACTTAGTTTTTTGATGCTTATTATTGTACACATAAGTGGAATTCATCGTGCTGTACATGAATATACATAATGTTATACATTGTGTTCATACATGCACATAGCATAATTTGGTTGATTTCACTTCCCAGTACCTCCCCTTTCTCTCTCCTTCTCCCTCCACTCTATCCTTTTCCCCTCCTCTACTATTCCCTCTTGTACTTTTGGGAGATAAGGGTTTTTTTCTCATTAGCTTCCACATATGAGAGGAAACATTTGACCCTTGTTTTTCTGAGTTTGACTTATTTCATTTAATATGATGCTCAACAGTTTCATCCATTTTCCTGAAAATGCCATAATTTTATTCTTCTTTATGCCAAATAAACCTCCACTGTGTGTATATACCACATTTTATTCATCCATTCATCTATTGACAGGCAGCTAGGCTAGTTCCATGACTTGGTTACTATGGATTGTGGTGCTGTGCACATTGGCATGTAGGTGTTTTAGTCAATATTTGTCACTGTGAACAAAGGATCTGACTAGAAAAATTAGAGGAGGAAAATTTTATTTAAAAGTTATTAAAATCTCCTCTGAAACTTAAGGCTTAAGATCCAGTGTGAGCCCCTGCAAAAATCAAAAGCAAGTTGCATATACCCATTATTCCAGCTGGCATCTCTAAATTTCAAAATTTCACTTCCCTCAAACCAGCTCCAAAGGCTTCTGAAACACATGGTTAAGTTAGTCACTGCAACAACCCCATTTCTTGGTACCAACTTCTGTTTCAGTTAGCTTATTTTTGTCACTGTGACCGAAAGAAGAAGAAGAAGGAGAAGGAGAAGGAGAAGAAGGAGAAGGAGGAGAAGGAGAAGGAGACGGAGGAGAAGGAGGAGAAGGAGAAGGAGAAGAAGAAGAAGAAGAGGAGGAGGAGGAGGAGGAGGAGAGGAGAGGAGGAGGAGGAGGAGAAGGAGGAGAGGAGGAGGAGGAGGAGAAGGAGAAGGAGGAGAGGAGAGGAGGAGGAGGAGGAGAAGGAGGAGAAGAAGAAGACAACAACGACGATGACGACGAAGAGGAGAAGAAGAAGAAAAGAAGAAGAAGAAGGAGGAGGAGGAGGAGGAAGAGGGGAAATAGGGAGCACTATGCTCACAAGGGACAAAATATAAACCCTCCTTGAGCCACACATTACCTGCCTAACAGTTACAACCAAGTTAATTCATATCACTGATCATTTAACCTCTGAATCTTCTGGCATTGTTTCGTACATGAACTTTTTTGGGACACCTCATATCTAAACCATAAGACTAAAGATAACTATGATATACTGATTTTAATTCTTTGGGACAAATACCAAGAAATAAGATATCTGAGTCACATGTTTGGTCAATTTTTAGACTTTTGAGATATCTCAATACTGATTTGCATAACGGTTGTACTAATTTTCAGTTCTGTTAGCAATGTATGAATTTTCTTTCACCCCATATCCTTGACAGCATTTATTATTTTTTGTATTCTTGAATGATTACCATTCTGATGCAAGTGAGATGAAATCTCAAGGTAGTTTTTATTTGCATTTCTCCAATTGCTAAAGATGTTGAAAAAATTTTAATATGTTTATTAGCCATTTGGATTTATCTTCTTTTTTTCTTTATTCATTTTTGTTAGCGCACTATAGTTATACATAATAATGGCCCTCATTTTGACATAATTATAAAAGCATGAAATAAAATTTGCTCCAATTCAGTCCCAAGTACTTTCCTTTTCCTTCCCCACCTCCATCACCCTGTTCCCTTCCCTCTACTGATCTATCTTCTACTTTTTTATAGTTATTTTAAATTCATGCATTATGGATATTCATAAAGGTGAAATTCACTGTAGTAGATTCATATGCACATAGAAAACTAGTGAGATTCATTATACTCTTCCTCCATGTTTTCATTTCTCCACCCTCCCCATCAACCTCCTCCCCCTACTCCACCAATCTCTGCTATTTTCATAGGATTCTGTCACTCTTCCTTCTCCCCTTATTTTGTTCTAGCTTCCACATAAAAGAGAAAACACTCATCCTTTGACTTTCTTGGTATCTCAACTAGCATGTTATTCTCCAATTCCATCCATTGACCAACAAATGCAATAATTTCATTTTTATGGCTCATTAAAACACGATTGCACATATATACATTTTCTTAATCCATTCATCTGTTGATAGGCATCTGGTCTGGTTCCATAGATGGACTGTTGTGAATTATGTTACTATAAGCATTGATGTGGTTGTATGCCTATAGTGTGCGGATTTCATATCATTTGGATACAGGTCAAGTAGTGAGATAGCTGGGTCATATGGTGGTTCCATTCCTAGTTTTTTGAGGAATCTCCACAATGTTTTCCAAAATGGTTATACTAATTTTTAGTCCCACCAATATATGAATGTACCTTTCCCTCCACATCTTCACCAATATTTTTTATTATTTATATTGTCAATAGTTGCCATTCTGATAGTGTGAAATAAAATCTCAATGGAGTTTTGATTTGAATTTCCCTGATTGCTAAAGATATTGAACATTTTATATATATTTGTTGTCCATGTATACTTCTTTTTTTGAGAAGGATCTCTTTAGTTATTAATTGGGTTATTTACTTATGTATTAGTTAAGTGTTTTGAGTTCTTTATATATTCTGGATATTAATCCCCTGTTGTAGGAGCAAGTAGCAAAGATCTCTCACTGTGTAGACTCTCTTCACACTCTTGTTTTTTGTTTTTTTGCTGTGCTGAAGATTTTTAATTCAATGTTGTTCCACTTACTGATTCTTGGTTTTATTTTCTTTCTTTTTTTGATGGTACAGGGGATTGAACCCAGGGCCTTGTGCTTGCAAGGCAAGCACTCTACCAACTGAGCTATATCCCCAGCCCTTATTTCTTGATCTTTAGGAGCCTTGTTAAGGCAATCAGAGTCAGTGCCAATATGTTGAAGTGTTAAACCTACATTTTCTTCTATCAGTTGCAGAGTTTCTGGTCTAATTTCTAGGTCTTTGATATACTTTGAATTAACTTTTCTGCATGGTGTGAGATAGGAATGAAATTTAATTCTTCTACAAATGAATATCCAGGATATTTTTTCTCCAACATGTTTTTGAAACCTTTGTCAAGTATCAGAAGACTGTATCTATATGGATTTGTCTGTGTCCTCTATTGCATTCTATCAGTTTTCTTGTATGTTTTGATGGTAATACCATACTCTTTTTCTTACTACAGTTTTGTAGTATAATTTGAGGGTTGGTATTGTGAGATCTCCAGCATTGTTCAGGATTGCCTTGGTTATCTGGGTCTTTTATTATTACAAATAAATTTTAGGACTGCTTTTTTCTAGTTCTGAGAAGAACGTCATTGATATTTTGATGGTGATTGCATTGAATTTGTATAATGCTTTTGGTACATGACCATTTTTACAGTGTTAATTATACATCTCCAAGAGCATGAGAAGTTTTTCTATCTTCTAAAGCCTTTTTCAATTTCTTTCTTCAGTGATCTACAGTTTTTGTGGTAGAGGTTTTTTACTTCCATGCTTAGATGAATTCCTAAGTATATTTTTTTAATTTTTGTATTTGTTCTTTTTAGTCTAAGTATTTTTTTTTAGATTATTGCCAATGGGATAATTTTCTGAATTACTTTTTCAGCAGATTCATTATTGGAATATGGTATATTAATCTTGTATCCTGCTATTTTGCTTACTATGCTTATTAGTTCTAGAAGTATAGAGGAGTTTTTGGGTCTTTTAAATATAGGATAATATCATCAGCAAACAGAGATAATTTGAGCTCTTATTTTCCTATTTCCAGAGACACAAGTCACTGCTCATTCTTTCCAGACACAAGCCCAACAATCTGTAACCTGTGCACTCCCTGGAAAATGCAGAGCCACTGCACTCAGACGAGAGTATTAGACTGCCACACCACACAAACTGCAACACATTTCTTCTACCATACAGTCACTGGATTCTATTAATATCAAATCTAGATTTGTTTGGATCATTTTCTTCCCTTGTTCTTTCATGTTGTTCATGTATCTTCCCCTCTAGCAGTGCAGATCTGGCGTATTGTAACTTCCCCCCTATAGACTTATAGTGACCCTACAGGTTTCCAAAACCTCTTCCTTAAGGGGGAGATCAATATTAGCAGTGCCCAGTTCAGACAGTATGCAATCCTAGACCAAATAGCCCCTATGAGGACATTAACAATATTATCATAATAAACAGAATGAGTTCAATTATTATCTTCAGTATAACAAACAGGTTTGCAATAAGGTCTGCAGTTTTTAATGAAGGACGAAGAGGATGCAGAGGGGTGTAGGATGTAGCTGTTAATGGGATAAGAAAAGAATATATAGAAGGTCTAGATAATAGAAAGATTGAGAGTATAATCAAAAGAAGTTGGTTGTTAGCATGTGAAAAGGGAGAAAGAGACTCTGAGGGAACAGGTAAACAAAAGGAAAAGAGAGCAAGAAAAGTAAGAAATAAAAACTTAAAAATTTTTCAATAAGGAAAAAAAAAGAAAATCTACACTATAACAGTCATATAGTATTCAAACCTCCCAGTCTTCAGTAGCCTGATGCATGAGAGGTACCTGACAATGAGCTTCAAGTCTCCAGCAGGCATCTCAGGATGGGATTTGCCCCACCTAAGGATAGGAGCTACAGCTTCCAGGATCATCCAAGATGGCTGCTCTGGCTTCCAAATGTGTTGGCAAATGGGGAGCTGCAGCTTGGGGTGTGGGTATGGTCGACTGGAGGTCCTGGAGGTGGGGCATGGTTGGTCAGGCAGGAGTCCTGGAGGTGGGGTGTGGTCGGTCTGGTTGCAGAATCCTAGAGGTGGGATGCAATCAGTCGGTGTGGGGGTCCTGGTGATAGGGCACAGTCAGTCAGTCTGGGGGTGCTGGTGGTGGGGAGTAGTCAGTCTATGTGAGGATCCCAGAGGCAGGGAGTGATTGGTTAGGCTGAGGGATCCTGGAGACGGGGCTCAGTCAGTCTGGCCAGGGGTCCTACAGGGCCTGGCTGTTGTCTCAAAATGGTGGCAGCAACATGTAACCAAACCTGCAGGTACTGTGACAGTGAACTTCCAGGCAACAGCAGGCAGCTGGCGCTCCACTGGCAGTCTGCGGTCAGTTTCCTAACTGCTGTCAGATGATCAGGAGGTGAACCTCGGGTGGTGGGTGATAGATAGGTGAAAGGTAGGCAATGGATAGGCAAGAGGCAGGCAAATGGCAAATGATAGGCGCCTGACAGTGAGCAATCTGCACTCAAAAAGGCGTCAATATGCTGGCAGATTGCAGGTGATCACAGTAGACAAATGGGGTAAACAGCAGGGGCTCGATAAGCAGCAAAAACTGCCTCACCAAGAAACAGATATCCTCTACTTGAAACCCAAGTTACAGAGCGACAAGGAACACAGCCTCCCTCTAGTTCACCATCTTGGATCCTCCACAAACTCCAAAACATATATAGGGGAGCTGATATTGGATTGGACAGTGTTGTATACATAGAACTTTTCTTCAGGAGGACATAAAAAACTACAACCCCTGACAAAGAATAACTTGACTTCTAAGTCACAGGCAATTAAGGAACATCTCCTCTGAACCAACAGAAAGCTAGTAGGTACATAGACACATCAAAGATCAAAGATATATATTATTCAAAGCCCTCCTGACTCTTAGAGTTTGGGCTAAGACATCAGAGGAAGTCTAATTGACTTGCTTCTAAAGGTGAGTTGCCACATTTTCTCTTTGGCTTTAAAACTTCTGTCTTTGTTCTGCACATTAAACATTTAATTATAATGTGTCTTGGACAGGATGTTATTTATCTTGTCTATTTGGGGTTCTAAATGACCCTTGTATTTTGATCTCTAACTCATTCCTAAGGTTTGGAGATTTTTTTAACATTGAGATTTTTTTGATATTATTTTGTTGAAAGGATTATGCATTTCTTTAGCTTGTATCTCAGTGCCATCTTTTATGCCAGTGATTCTTAGATTTGTTCTCAATGTTATCCTGGATTTCTTGAATATTCTGGTCATGAATTCTTAACATATTTTCTTTCTTGTCATTATGTCTTTACTGTTATTATAGGCCATGCTTTTTTCTTTATTTTCTCTCTCTCTCTTTGTTTTTCGGTGCTGGGGCCCCAGAGCCCTGTGCTTGTGAACCAAGCACTCTACCAACTGAGCTATATCCCCAATCCTTCTTTATTTTCAAGATTACATACTTTGTCTTCAAAACTTGACAGTCTTTCTTCTATGTGGTCTAATCTATTGGCAATGCTTTCAACTGATTTATTGAATCTTTAATTGGATTAATTGAGTCTTCAATTCTAGGATTTCTGTTTGATTTAGTGTGAGGTACTGAGTTCAATCCTCAGCACCACATAAAAATAAACAAGTAAAATAAAGGTATTGTGTTCATCTACAACTAAAAAAATGTTTTAAAAAGTTCACATTTTATAAAAAGAGCAGTGGGTTGAGGTTGTAGGTCAGTGGTAGAGCACTTGTCTGGCATGTATGAATCACTGGGCTCAATCCTCAGCACCACATATAAATAAATAAATAAAATAAAGTTATTATGTTTGTCTACAACTAAAAAATTTTTTTAAAGAGCAGCAAGTATAAACTTAAGCTAGGAAAATAAAGACAAAGAATGATTGCAGTTAAAACATAAGAAATATGATCATTTATATGAGGACTGCAATGTCAAATAATAAGGGAACATATACTGATTCAATACAAAATGTAATATCTAAGATCAAAGCTGAAATAAAAGTTACTTAAAATATACCTTGCTGAGATATCTGAGGTGGGGTGATTTCCTAATGAGTCTTCCTTATTTGGATTTTATTAGGATTTGGGACCTTTAGAAAATGCCCAACATGTCATGTCTTACCTGGGTGTGGACAATGTGATCCCACCAACTCACCTCTGATAGAATACTAGGAGGGCCCCATCCAGTAGGTCAGGTAAATGTATTGTATACAGTTGGACATATGGAGTACTCTGGGATTGATCTTCTATCCTTGACAACTCTGTATATTCTGAAATGGTATGGGATTGATCTAGGTTGAGGGCCCTGATAGGTGCAGTGTGCACAACAGTTGTGTTATTTCTTTTTGCTGTTGCTGTGGGAAAGGATGTCTATTAATGAAGCCTAAATCACCTCCCTATCCACTCCTACTTAGGGCCTGGTTATTGGTTTGAGGCTTTTCTCCCCATATTTTTTGTGTTAAAGTATTGCTAAAGTTTGAATGTGGTTAGGTTGTGTGTGCAAAAATGTGCACTATCTCTTATCAAGGTTGGAGTGTAGATCAACAGCAGAGTACCTATCCTATGAACTTATAATGTCACACTAGATTCAAAGAAACTCACCGAAAAGAGGAAATTAATTACATCAATAATGGCAGTAAAAATATATAGAATTAAGTTAAATACCAAATGCTTTCTATCTCATCTATAGCACTGATAACCACAAAAACCAAAATCATGGGGTCAGAAAATTTAACATCAGCAACAAAAAAGCCATGAACTAGATATAGTATTGTAGTATGCACCAGTTGTCAACTATGACCTCCATAGTACTTAAAATGACAACATGATTGATGAGGCAGAAATTTTATAAAATAAATAGTTTCAAAGATCATAAACATACAGGTCATTAAGAGGAAATAAAATGTGGTAGGAAAGCAAAAGGAAGTTTAGAATATTCAAAGGTGAGGAAGAGGAGGCAGAAGAGAGGTAGAAATTAAAGGGAAAAAATGAAGGAGAAGAGAAAAAACAATACAGTGAAGCTGGGAGAGAGAGGAGAATTTGGTTGTTAGAGGGAGAAGAAAAGAATGAATAACAAAAGAAACAAAATCAAAGAAAAAAATAAACCCAACAACAACCCTCAAAAACAAAACAAAATAACAAAAGGATGATAAACAGGAAAAATTATAAAAATAGAAACATAGACACACACACAAACCAATTAGCAAATACTTTTCTTAATGAAAAGTAAAAATTATTTCGACTTAGGTGGCCAAATCTGTGGACAAGGATGGATATTCACTGCCTATGCCAGGTGGTCCTTTCTATTTCTTCTTGAGCTGTGCACCCCTTGGAGAGAAAGGTCTGCGGATTACTAAGCCATTACTCCTTTTGTGTTGCTCACCAAGGTGCAGACTGGTGTGGCCTGTTGCCAAAGGTGATTGAAATGGCTCTCAACTTCCCTACTCACAAGTGCAAGGTAAAATGGAATGGGAAGTAGTTCTATTGTAGTTATGTACAGAGAGACTAGATTTGTGCACTCCCAAGGTAGGGCTGACGCAGAGTTTTAAATGGGAAGTTGTAGTGACTGGGATCTGATTGAAAGTTCAGAATTTTGTCAGGTGGTATCTACTCTGGAGTGATTAGGTCAACACACAATACACCCCAAGGACTGGGCAACTGCTGATCATTGCTGGGCATCTGGATCTCAGAGTCCTCCCAAGAATTCCATTCATAGGGTGGGGTAACCAACAACCTTGGGTGGAGGCAGTAGGGTAGTTCTTGTTCAAGCCACCATCCACAAATATGGTTGTCCGAGGTTCTGAATGTAATCATGCCCTCCTCTTCAGTTTAATGACCCTCTTCAGTTACAAGCCACCATACTGAAAGGGAAAGTGAGTTATATTCCCCTCCATATCTCTGTTCTGACCCCTCCCTGCATGATACAATCTTCTGTGTTTCTCTTTTAATTGCTTTCTGCCAGCTGTACCCTGAACCACACAGTAGACACTGGCTGGGAGAGTGTGGCAATATTTGCTACATGCTCTCGGCTTTCCCCAGCAAGTTCAGAGAGACCTCCGCAAGATGGCTCCCTGAGCACTCTTCTCAAAGTTGAGAAACTTATTGAACACCACCAGCTAACTGTGCTGCCTCTGAATCAGCAAAATTCAGACTATCTTTTTAATCTACCATTATTCCCATGCCAAATTTGCCCTCTTTGTTTCTTTCTTTCCCTTTTCATTGCACCTCCCTTCTGTAGTGGCCAGGTGTTGCTGTTGCCACCAGCTTGGCTCTTATGTCTTATTTGTCCTCTGTTCAAATCATCAGAATTTCTGGGTCTCTCTTTTTTTTGTTTTGGTGGTGCTGAGGGTTGAACTCAGGGCCTTTTTTACACTATGCAAGCACTCCACCAACTGAGCTACACCCCCAGCCCCTGCTTGGTCTCTTTATGTCATGGTCTAATAATGAATTTCAGTGAATTCCTTAAGTCACCCACAACACTGACAAACAGTATCCTGCTGCTTCAGTTCCAAGTCATGGAGCAAATGGAAAGTGCAGACTTCCTCAACTCTGCCATCTTTGCTCTCCCACTCCTCTTTTTTTTGTCAAAGTATATTTCACCAGATATAAATATGCTACTTCTGCTTACTTCAGATTTCCATTTGCCTAGAATATTATTTTACATTCTTTCATTTCCAGTCTGTGTGTGCTTTTACTGGCAAGGTGAGTTTCTTATTGGCAGAAAATCTGTTAGTCTAATGGGAATACCTTCAAATATGATTTGGCTCTCTTTTGAAGAGTTTATGATTCTTTCTTGTCTTGTACTATTTTGTGGTGCTGGGGATTGATCCCAGTCCTGCTGCTTGACAGGCAAGCACTCTATAAACTGAGCTATGTCCCCAGCCCATGTCTTGTAGTTTTAATAGTAGGTTAATTATAATATGCCATAGTGAAGATCTTTTCTGGTCGTGTCCTATAAGCTTCCTGTATACAGATGTCCATATCTTTCCCAATATTAGGGAATTCTTCTGTTACTTCATTAAATACCTTTTCCATGTCATCATTTCTTTTCTCCTTGTCTTCAGTTATTACAAAAATGGAGATTTGTTCAATTAATGGTGTATCGGAGAACTTGAATGCTCTCTTTATTCTTTCTTTTTTTTTCTTTTTGCCTAACTGGGATATTTCAAAAGACTGTCTTCAACTTCAGACATTCTTTCTTCTCCTGTTCTTATCCCTCATTGGGACTTTCAGGTGTACTATTTATTTGACCTTTTGAGCCCTTAATTGCCAAGAAACCAATTTGCTTCTTTTTCAAAATCTCTTATCATTTTGCTGAATTTCTCATTCATAACATGCATTGTCTTCCAAGTTACATTTAATTGTTTTCCTTCATTCTCTTGAGTCTCATTGAGCTTTTTCATAATCATTCTTTTTCCTACATTTTTATTGGTGCATTATACTTGTACATAATGATGGGATTTGTTGTTACATATTCATACATGCACACAATATAACAATGTAATTTGGGCATTATCATTTCCCAATATTTCCCTTTTCCATTATATCCAACCTCACTGTGTCTCTTTCTTCTAGTCTACTAATCTCCTTTTGATTTTCATGAGATCCCTCTACCTTTATTTTCCTTTTGTCTCTCTAGTTTCCACATATGAGAGAAAACATATGACCCTTGACCTTCTGAATTTGGTTTCTTTTGCCCAGCATAATGTTCTCAAGTTTCCTTCTTTTACCTGGAAATGATATAATCTTATTTCTCTTTGTGGCTGAATAAAACTATTGTATATATACATACATTTTCCTTATCCATTCATTCAGTTGTTGATAGACACCTAGGCTGGTTTCATAGTTTAGTTATTGTGGATTGTGCTGCTATAAACATTGGGATGCATCTATCACCATAATATAATGACTTTCGTCCTTTAGGATAAATACCAGGGATTGGTAGAGCTGAATCATATTGTAGTTCCATTCCTCATCTTTTGAAGAACCTTCATACTGATTTTTGTAGTGAGTGTACTAATT
This sequence comes from Sciurus carolinensis, assembly GCF_902686445.1. Classification (NCBI taxonomy): domain Eukaryota; kingdom Metazoa; phylum Chordata; class Mammalia; order Rodentia; family Sciuridae; genus Sciurus; species Sciurus carolinensis. The sequence goes on from NC_062232.1 coordinate 45,720,433, forward strand.
TATAATCTCATCAACAGTGTAAAAGTGTTCCTTTTTCTACATATCCTTTCAGCATTTATTATTGTTTGATTACAGCTATTCTGACTGTTGTGAGATGAAATATCAGTGTAATTTTGATCTTCATTTCCCTAATTGGTAATGATGCTGAACAATTTTTACTCATATTTGCCATTTGTATTTGCCATTTTAAAAAGTGTCTAATTCATTTGCCCTTTAATTGGGTTATTTGATTTTTTTGGTGTTAAACATTTTAAGTTCTTTATATATTATGTGTATATTATAAATATTATATATATATATATCTTCTGTCAGAAGAGTAGCTAGCAAATATTTTCTCACAGTCTATAGGTTCTCTGTTTACAGTCTTTGCTGCTTCCTTTGCTGTACTGAAATTTTTAAATTTGATATCATTCCATAATATTAACACTTGGCATTATTTCCTGATCTTTAGGGGTCCTATTGAGTAAGTTGTTGCCTGTGCCTGTATTTTGGAGTGTTTTTACCCTACATTTTCTTCTAGGAGTTGCAGAGTTTCTGGTCTAATTCCTAATTCTTTGATCCATTTTAAGTTAATGTTTTTTCAGGGTGTGGAATAAGGGTCTAATCTCATTCTTCTACACATGGATAACCAGTTTTCCTAGCACCATTTGTCAAAAAGATTGTCTTTTCTCCAATGTATGTTTTTGGTACCTTTGCCAGGATCAGAAGATTGTAGATATGTGGGTTTTTCTCTGTATGTACCATTGGTCTATGTGTATGTTTTTATGTCAGTACCACATAGTTTTTGTTACTATTGCTCTGTAGCATAATTTGAAGTAAATATTGTGATGCATCTAGCATTGCTTTTTTTGGCCTAGAACTGTTTTGGCTATTCTGGGTTTTTTATTGTTCCAAATGAATTTTAGGACTGTTTTTCCTAGTCTGTAAAAACTGTCATTGGTATTTTTGTGTCGAATCTGTATATTGCTTTTGGTAGTATGGCTATTTTAACAAAATTAATTCTGTCTATGAACATGGGAGGTATTTCTATCTTTTGAGGTCTTCTGCAATTTCTTTCTTCAGTGTTCTACAGTGTTCATTGTAGAGTTTTTTTTTAACCTCCTTTGTTAGATTTATTCTTAGTTCTTTTATTTTCTTTCTTTTTTGAAGTTATTTTGAGTAGATAATTTTCCTGATATCTTTCTCAGCAAATTCAGTGTTGAGATATATGAAAGCAATTGATTTTGAATGTTGATTTTGTAACCTGCTACATTGCTGAATTTGTTTATTGGCTCTATCAGACTTTTGAGGGGTAGATCTTCTAAGTAGAGGATCATATCATCTACAAACAGTGATAATTTGACTTCTTCCTTCCCTTTCTTATTCCTTTATTTTCCATCTCTTCTCTAATTGCTCTAGCTAGAATTTCTAGTACTATATTAAATAGAAGCAGTGACAGTGGACATCCTTGTCTTATTCTAGATTTTAAAGAAAATGTTTTCAGTATTTCCCCATTACTACAAGGTTGTTTTTGGGTTTTCATATATAGCCTTTATTATGTGAGATAGGTTTCTTCTTACTCTCAGTAGTTTTATCATGAGTGGATCCTGAACTTTTGTTGAAGGCCTTCACTGCATCTATTGAGATGACCAAGCAGTTTTTGTTATTAATTTTATTTATGTGCTGAGTTACCTTTATTTATTTGTGTATGTTAAACCATCCTTTCATATCTGGGCTAAAACCAACTTTGTCATGTCTTATTATGTTGTTGAATATTACATGCAAATTAGTTTTTTGCATCTAAGTTCATCAGGAATATTTGTGATTTTTTTTCTAGAGGTGTCCTTATCTGTTATGAGTGTGATACTGGCTTCATGGAATGAATTTGGAAGTGTTCCACCCATTTCTATTTCATAGAATAATATTAGGAGCATTGGAACTGGTTCTTCTTTAAAGGTCTGATAGAATTCAATTAAGAATCCTTCAGATCCTGGGCTTTCCTTTATTTTGAGCCTTTTTATTACTGCTTCTGCTTTATTGCTTTATTGATCTGTTTAGTTTTTTATGATCTTTTTTCAGGTCATATGTGTCTAGAAATGTGTCCATTCTTCTTGGTTTTCCAATTTATTGGATTATACAATTTCAAAATAGTCCTCTGGATTTCTGTATATCTGAGGCGATCTCTCCTTTTTCATCTCTAATTTTATTAAATGGGAAGAGAAGTCTCTCTCTTTCTCTCTCTCTCTCTGTCTCTCTTTCTCTCTCTCTCTCTCTCTCTCTCTCTCTCTCTCTCTCTCTCTCTCTCTCTCCCTCCCTCCCTCCCTCCCTCAATTAATTTGGCTAAGGGCTTATCATTCTTCCTTATCTTTTCAAAAAACCAACTTTTCATTTCATTGACCCCTTGTATTTTTTATTCTTAATTTCATAGATTTCAGCTCTGATATTATTTTCTTCCCTCTACTGGTTTTTGAACTGGTTTGTTCATCTTTATCAAGAGCCCTGAGATGCATCATTAGGTTATTTATTTGGGATCTTTCTGATTTTCTTATGTAAGCATTCATAGCTATAAACCTTCCTCATCAAATTGCCTTCACAGTGTCCCAGAGTTTCTGTTATGTTGTATCACTATTCTCATTTGGTTATAGGTCTTTTATAATTTCTATCCTGATTCTTCTGTTATTCATTCATCACTCAAAAGTGTATTGTTCAATTTCTATGGGTTTTTATAGTTTCTGAAAGGTTTTTTGGTGTTTCTAATTACATTCTCTTATGATCTGATAAGATATAAGAAATTATGTCAATTTTTTGTATTTGCTAAGAGTTTCTTTATGGTCTAGAATATGGTCTATTTTGGGAAAGGTTTCATGAGCCACTGAGAAGGAAATATGTTCAGCTTTTGTTGAATAAAATACTCTATAGATTTCTGTTAAATCCATTTAATTTAAAATATTTTTGTGTCCAAAGTGTCTTTACCTAGTTTATGTCTGGATGATCTATCTGTTGGTGAGAGAGTTGTGTTGAAATCACCCAATTTTATTATACTGAGGTCTGAGAATTCAGTTAGTGTCTGTTTTATGTAATTGGTTGCACCCACATTTGGGGTATAAGCATTTATTATTGTTATATTTTCCTGTTGGATTTTACTTTACCATTATGAAGTGACCTTCTTTGTTTCTTCTAATTTTGGCTTGAAATCTGCTTTATCAGATATGAAAGTAGGTATTTCTGCTTGTTTTGTGCTCTATTTGCATGGTATATCAATTTCCATCCTTTCAAGTTCAGTCAGTGGCTATCTTTACCTATAAAGTGAGTCTCTTGCAAACATACAGTTGGGTCTTATTTTTTAATCCATTCTGCCAGGGTTTATCTTTTAATTGGAGAGGTGAGACCATTTACATTCAATGTTATCATAAAGAGATGTTTAATTCCTGCCATTTTGATTTATTTGTAATGCTTAATTTGGTCCTGTTTCTCATTTGCTTAGCTGCTCTTCAAATGAGATTTATTCACTTATGATCTCTGGAGTTTGTTTTTCATTTCTTCTATGTGGTGTATTTAAGAAAATTCTGTAGTGCTAATTTAGTAGTGAGGAATTCTTTTAGTTTAGTTATCTTGGGTGGTTTTTATTTTTTCATTAATTTTAAAGGATATCTCTGCTGGATATAGCAATGTTGGTTGACATTTTTTTCAGGACTTAGGACATCATTCCAAGCCTTCCTGGCTGTTAGAGTTTGTACTGAGAAAGCAGAAGTAATTCTGATTGGTTTACCTTTAAATGTGATCTAACGTTTTTCTCTCAAAATTTAAAAATTCTATCCTTTTCCTATAGATTAGGCATTTTGATCAAAATCTGTTGTGGATAGGTTCTTTTAAGTCTTGTCTATTTGGAGTTCTGAATGCATCCTATATCTGGATGTCCATCTCATTTTGTAGATTTGGACATTTTTCTGTTATAATTTATCTGAAGTGGTTATACCTTTCCATTAGCCTGCATCTCACAACCCTCCTCAATTCCACTCTTAGTGTTATCCCAGAGTTCTTGTATATTCTGATCATGGTTACTTATTTTCTTTTCCTTAATACTTTCTGAATATTCAAGACTGGTCAACTTGTCTTCCAATTTGAAGATTCTTCAGTATGGTCTACTCTATTAAAGGGACTTTAAACTACATATTTTATTTGATTTAATGTATAATTCATTTCCAAAATTTCTGTTTGGTTCTTTTTCATTAGCACTATCTCCTAATTGAATTTCTCATTCATAGACTGTACTGACTTCCTTAATTCATTCAGTTTTCCTGTGTTTTCTTGGAATTCATTGGTCACTTTCATAATCATTCTTTTAAATTATGTATTTGATATTTCATCTACTTCAGTATCTTTGGGGTTAGTTGCTGGTGAATTATGAACTTTAGGAGGCATCATGTGATTTTATGTTTTAATAGTTCTTATATTCTTGTGTTGGATTTTATGCATCATTTGAGATGCATTACTGTTCCACTCCTATGTGTTGGCTCTGTATGGCACAACCTTCTTTTGCAAATTGTCCTCTAGGAGTGACCTAGAGTGACCTCATAGGAGTGGTTTCCACGACCGCCATGTTAATTCTTTCTTTTTTGCTGTAGCAGTGGATGCCCATGAATGGGAACTGAGGTCCATTCTTACTTGGGGCCTGGTCAAAAGTTAGGGATTTTGTCTTTATATTAATGTATAGCTGAAGTTTGAGAGTCACTAATTTGTGTGTGGAGCAAAGTACTCTGTCTTTTGGTTTAGTTTAGTTCACCAGCAGAGTCTTTACCATGTGAACTTGTAGAGTTCAACAAATGGTGCTGCATCCATATGCAGCAAAATGAAATTGAACCCCTCTCATCCTGCACAAAACTCAACTCAAAATGCATCAAGGACTTAGGAATTAGACCAGAGACCCTACATCAAATAGAAGAAAAAGTAGGCCCAAATCTTCATCATGTTGGCTTAGGACCAGACTTCCTTAACAAGATGCCAAAGTGCGAGAAATAAAAGCAAGAATCAATTAATGGGATAGATTTAAACTAAAAAGCTTTTTTTCAGCAAAGGAAACAATAAATAATGTGAAGAGAGAGCCTACAGAGAAAATCTTTACTGCACACACTTCAGATAGAGCACTAATCTCCAGAATTTATAAAGAACTCAAAAAACTTTACACCAAAAATACAAATAACCCAATCTATAAATGGGCTAAGGAACTGAGCAGACACTTCACAGAAGAAGATATACAATTGATCAACAAATATATGAAAAAAATGTTCAACATCTCTAGTAATTAAAGAAATGCAAATGAAATCCACCCTAAAATTTCATTTCACTCAAATTAGAATGGCTATTATCAAGAATACAAGCAACAATAGGTGTTGGTGAGGATTTGGGGAAAAGGTACATTCATATATTGCTGATGGGATTGCAAATTGGTGCAGCCACTCTGGAAAGCAGTAAAAAGATTCCTTAGAAAACTTGGAATGGAACTACCATTTGACCCAGATATTCCACTCCTTGGCCTATACCCAAAGGACTTAAAATCATACTACATACTACAGTGACTCAACCATATCAATGTTTATAGCAGATCAATTCACAATAGCTTGATTGTGTAACCAACATAGATGCCCTTCAATAGATGAATGGACCAAGAAACTGTGAGATATATATATGTATATATATACACACACACACACATACACACACACACACACACACACACACACACACAGTGGAGTATTACTCAGCCATAAGAAAGAATAAAAATATGGCATTTGCAGGTAAATGGATGGAGTTGAAGACTATCATGCTAAGTGAAATAAGCCAATCCCAAAAAACCAAAGGCTGAATGTTCTCTCTGAAAAGTGGATGCTGACACATAATGGGGGGGGTGGAATGGGAAGGGGTAAGAGAGGAACAATGGATTATATAGATGGAAATGAGGGGAGGGGAGGGAACAAGGAGAGGAAAGATGATGGAATAAGACAAACATCATTACCCTATGTACGTGTATGCTTACACGAATGGTGTGACTCTACATTGTGTACAACCAGAGAAATGAAAAGTTGTACTCCATTTGTGTATAATGAATCAAAATGCATTCTGCTGTCATGTATAACTAAATAGAACAACAGTAAAAAATAAAAATGTTAAAAATATGAAAAAAGGAGTAAATATATATGTGTATATGTCCACAAACAAGAATATGTGTGTGTGTATATATATATATATATATATATATATATATATATTGAAAGAATCATCTCTATTGAGGTGGTCAAAAGGTCAGAACACTCAAAGAGAATAGATGATCACTACCTATGCCCAACTGTCCTTTCCAGTTCTTCTTGTACTATGTACTGAGAGAGATGGGAGAGGGAGAAAAAGAAACAAAAAGAGAGAGAAAGAGAAAGAATTAGGAGTTGTCAACCCCTTCCTCTTTTTTTGCTGCTCACTGAACTGCCAGTTAGAGTGACCTAAAACTGAAGTTGGTCGAACTAGTTCTCAGGTTCCTTTCTTACCAGTACAAGGCAGGATGGAATGGAAAGTACTATTGACTGCAGTTTTGTCTTCACAGATGGGATCCCAGGATGGGGTTGCTGCACTGTTCTATGAGGGGAGTTCCAGAAGTTGAGGATTAGGTCTAATCAGTCTCAGGGGCTTTGTTGGGTGGTATCTGCTCTGGAGAGATTCGATCAACTCATCCCTAGGGCCACACAGATGTTAATCTCCACTGGGAGTCTCCCAAGTATTATACTGGTGGGGGCTGGGGAGCCAATCCTCCACCCACTCTGCTGCACATAAACACAACCTTCTCAGGCTTAGTCCCTGAGTGTATTCACACCTTCCTATTCAGATTTCAGCTCTCTTCATCTGTTCACATGAGCCATTAGACAAAAAAAGTAAAAACAAGTTGGGCTCCCCTTCATTTTTCGAACTTGAATGCCCCTGGGTACAATCTTCTCTGTGTCTATTTTACTCACATTTGCTAGGTAAACCTAGTCCACACAGTAGGTGATTGCCTGGAGAGTGTGGCAATTTTTGCTATGATTTCCTGGATGACCTCATCAAAATAGCTCCTACCTCAGCTCTCTCTTTGCCAATTGAGAAATACTAAGCACTTTCCAAAAGCCAGCTCACAGTGCCATCTCTATATCAGCTAAATGCAGGTTACTTTTCTGATTTACAGATTTTCCTGTACCAAATCTGTCCATTGTGTTTCTTTCTGTGTCATCCCTCCCTCTGTGGTACATTAGCACTGCTGCCACTGCTACAGCTAACTTGGCTCCAATGTACTCTATCTTCTTTGTTCAGTGCACCTGAATTTCTAAGTCTTTAAGATACTTTTACTGTCCAATATTAAGTTTTAGTGAAATCTCTTCCACCCAACTCACTGAGAATTAGTACGCCCACTGCTTGAATCCTTAGCCAGAGAGCAACTAGGAATACAGCCTTCCTTTAATCCACCAACTTGAATCTCCCTTCATTATCTTTCTTGTAATTTTTAATAGAAAATTATATTTTATTATCTTACCATAGGAAAAAATAATTGTAGTATATGGACATATCTAAAAAGTATAGTCCTAATGATTTTTCTGTTTTACTTTCCACTTATACACTTTCTTTTTTATTATTTGTTCTTTTTAGAAAGACAGGACAGTAGAGTGTATTTTGGCAGATTGTACATACATGGAATATTACTTATTCTAATTAGGATCTTATTCTTGTGGTTGTACGTGATGTGGGGTTACCCTGGTCGTGTGTTCATATACAAGGATAGAAAAGTTATGTCTGATTAATTCTACTGTCTTTCTTATTCCCCTCCCTCTTCCCTTCATTCCCCTCTGTCTAATCCAATGGACTTCTATTCTTCCCCTCCCCACCCTGTGGGTTAGCATCCACATATCAGAAAGAACATTCAGCCTTTGTTTTTTTTAGGACTGGCTTATTTCACTGAGCATGATATTCCATTAATTTACCAGCAAATGCCATAATTGTTCTTTATGGCTGAGTAATATTCCATTGTGTATATATATCACATTTGCTTTATCCATTCATCTGTTGAAGGACACCTAGGTTGATTCCATAGCTTGGCTATTGTGAATTGAGCTGCTAAAAACATTGGTGTGACTGAGTCACTGTAGTATGCTGATTTTAAGTCCTTTGGGTATAATCTGAGGAGTGGGATAACTGGATCCAATGGTGGTTCCATCCCAAATTTTCTAAGAACTCTCCATACTGCTTTCCAGAGTGGTTACACCAATTTGTAGTCCAACCTGCAATGTATGAGTGTACCTTTTTCCCCACATCCTTGCCAACATTTATTGTTGCTTGTATTCTTGATTATTGCCATTGTGACTAGAGTGAGATGGATTCTCAGTGTAGGTTTAATTTGCATTTCTCTAATTGCTAAAGATGTTGAATATTTTTGTGTATTTTTGAACATTCATATTTCTTCCTCAGTTAAGGACTTGTTCAGTTCCTTTGCCCATTTATTGATTGGGTTGATTTTTTTGGTGTTAAGGTTTTTGAGTTCTTTCTATATCCTAGAGATTAATGCTCTATCTGAGGTGCAGGTTTCTCAAAACTTTTTAAATCAGGAATTTCATCTATATCAATTTCTTTGGGCTCTATTGCTAGAGAATTATGTTCTTTTGGAAGTGTCATACCACATCATTTTTTTTTCATATTTCTTGTGTTCATACACTGAAATTAATGCCTGTGGTGGATCAGGCATATTAACCACCTTCATGGCCTATCCTTCGTCTTCTTTTTTTTTTTTTAGGATGCAAAGTATTTTATTTTTAAACTTCTAAAATTTGAAAACAAGATGCCTAGGTTAAGTAATATAGTTTCCAAAGCTGAGCGTGCTCATTTGGAGCTCCATTTTTCTGCTTAAATACAAAAACAACTCCTAAAGCTCCTAGGTGGAACGGAACTGCTCTGATGGCCCGTGACTAGATGAACTTAGCAGTCTCAGTTGGTGACATCCCTTTTTTTTTTTTCCTTGGCGAGGGCTTAGAAAGCTGACACAGGGCCCTAGTCTTACAGTGCCCACCCGCTTCCGAACGTTTCCTGGGAGGCGGTACACCATGTACAGGAAGCCGCTCATCCTTCTCACTCTCCTACACCTCGGACACAGGTGTGGACTTGCTCACCATGCTGTGTTTGTTCACCAAGAGGAAGAAGGCCTGGTTTGCGTTGAGCTGCAAGCGCCTTCTGATTATCCTGAGCTCGCTCATTGACGTGGTCTGGCACAAGGAACTTAGTCTCATCCAGGACGGGCAGCTGGTTCTCACCTTTGGATCTTTCTATTATCTCCGGGTTCTTGGTAGGATGCTGCTCTCGGATGAGGCGCACGTCTTCTAATCTTTGTTCGAAGGTGCGGTGCTGTTTGAAGGTCTTCTCCAAAGGCATGGCGCTGGTGGGCCCTGGCTCGGCGGCAGAGGGTCCCATTCCGGCAATGGCGATTTCCCTTGTGTCTCCTCGGTCCGCAGCTGGCTGGCCTTCTTAATAAGCAACTTTCTCCTGAAGATGTGTCTCGGAGTGTTAATTTGTTATACAGTGTTTGCTTTATTTTTAACTGGGCACAATAGCGTAGTCTCCCTGTAACTTTCTTAGCTATAGGGCCAAGAGCTTTGATTTCAGACACAGTCTATACTGTAACAGATACAGAAAAACCCTCTGACTTTAAGGGACATGCAGGCTGAGGGACACTGTAGTAGTTTGAGGAGATGTGGTGCAGAGAGCAGTGGGTGTGGGACATTCAGTGTGTGAGTATATCTACAGTGTTAAATGGTAGCTCCTATCAGATGATGGGTGTTTTCAAAGACAATGTTGATGCTGGCTGTGCTAACAAGGGTCTCTGGCACTGGCAGCACCAACAGTGGTGAGGTTTCTGAAGCATTTTTTGCTCTAAAAAGTAGTGGTGCAGTCCCAGATGTTGCATGGAAAAAAACAGTGACTGGAACTGCAGCACACCTCTGTGGTGCTCACATGTGGTCCTGAGAGCAGTGCATAGTCATAAAAGTTATAGTGGTGTGGTGGCAATGGAAACTTCATAGGTGGAGTGACAGCAGGAATGTATAGTGTGCCTGTCTGCTAGTGGCAGTGCAGGACCAGTGAGGTAGTATAGCTGACATCCAGAAGATTTCCTCTTAGCTCTCTTTGGTCATGCATACACAGAAGTAGGGCAACAGTTGATTCCTTCAGCTGTACTGCTTGCCAGATAGTGGGTGACAGGTGAACCCACAGAAAAGCTCAAGGGCCCCTCAGCATGCTGTTGTGGGTGGGGTAGCATTGAGAATTTGGTGCTCCCTCTTTGCTCTATTAGTAACAAGTTCCTGAGTATGATATGAGACGGAGGGTGAGTGGGAAACATGTGGACACCTGCCTACAGTCCTTTCACAGGTGCAACTCCTCACATGGCTGGCTTCACCCTTGGTCTCAAAGAACAAGTGCCCTGATCCAGTTCTTGACCGTGGTGCACTCCATTCCCTTCTATCACAACATCTATTGCATGGTACCCTGGGTGCTTACATCATAGTCACTCCCTGGGCCAAGTTTGGATCATGAGGCAGCTACCCCAAAAGCAGTGCAGTGCAATGTCTGTGGAGTCCACAGGATGTGTATGTGCAGTGGTCTCTGAGTCGTAACACAGTCCAAATTTAGACAATATCTCACTTCTCAAGATGGTTTGTGGCTACAACATCCTGGGTGTTCAATCGGAAGACTATATTAGATTGTATTCCAAATCAAGGTTACTTTGCAAATTTCACATTATTTATTTAAGTGGGTTGAAAGCCTGTGAAGATTTTGAAATTTTTCTTTAGATAGGATTTCCAGTATTTGCACTGATAGAGTTTGTTTGGACTCTATTTCACTCTACAAAGGGGAGACTCCCCCTCCTCTGGCTATAGATCCAGAATGACTGATTCTGGGGTGTTTTATTTCTCTTACTATGTTATTTTCTCAATTCTCCAAATCTAACAAGGTTTTAGTCTCTCTCTTTTTTGATGTCCCATGTTCTCCCATGGTCACACCTCAAAATGCAGATATAAACTGGTTACAATGGCTCTTCTTTGTGGATAGGGAAGCAAATGTTGGGTGCCTCTACAGCTATTTTGGATCTCATGTAATTGAATCATTACCCATGAGCCAGTGTGTAAACTTTCAATACAAGACCAGAAGTAGGGAAAAATTAGATTTACCCAAGAAGCAGTTAGCACCATGAGTAATTTGAAGATGGTAAAAGTGTCTATTCATAGGAAGCTGATTTCTCTCTTTAAATGTTTCTTTTCTACCAATTATATCTGACTTCTAAATTGTTTTTCTTTTAATTTCTCTGTAGTTGTCAGAAAAGAACAAGGATTTAGAGAATGAAAGAAGCCTCTTTTTAATTATCTAATGAAGTAAACATAGACCAAATTGGCCCTTGGTTAAGCCTCTGCTGCTCCTAGGCTGAGAACACCTATTCTATTGCATTCTTCCAGAGTGAAATATTAGGCCTGCAAGTTGGTGAGACAGTGGGAGAATGGTAATGGAAAAGGGATCAAAGTATCTCTAGATTTAAAAGTCTGAAAAAAATATTTATTTTCCAAATTTGGCAAACACGAATTGTTGAGGCCCCTCTATATCTGTGGTACTCTTTAAGATGTTGTTATGTTGCAAATAAATAAAAAGTCAGGGAGGGAAATTAAGCAGCTTACAAAGAAGACATTTTTTTAAGTTTCAGAATGTAGCCCCTACTTTTTTCTCTCTTCTAGAAAAACACCCCTAAGATTAAAGTGGCAACGCCTAATTGCAATTTAACACCTGCCCCTACTTTCCTTTGGTTTCAGTTATTCTAAACACTATCATATTCTGGCTGTCAAATTAGTAGATCTAACACCTGCCTAATGGGCTTATTTGAGGAACTAGCTCTTATAAGAGTCTTTGTTTGCATATTTCCACCTATGAGTTATTTGAGCTGGCTGCCAAGACTGAAGGCAAATGAAAATCATGTGGAAACCATCTGAAGAAATAATGTTACATTCAAATCTCATTAACTTGGACTCCCTGATTAAAAATCTGAATAATCATGCACAGGACTGGAATGAATTTAATTGCTGTATTACATGCGATAAAATATACTAAGCAAATGCATACTGTAAATGATCCTGCAAAAGTAGATATTTAACCAACTTTGGAGAAGACATATTTCTCAAGTCTTTAGAAGCAATTATGTAGAAACAAAATTGATGTGTTGGGTAATTGGGTATAAATGATTTTCTGTCAGATCTCAATGTATCTCTATAAACCTATTCTTTTTTATATTCACTTTATTTTGTTTCCTCGAAAGAATTACACTTACATCTCTTTAAAATATCAGATTTGTCCCTAGTTCAAACTGCTTTTTATTCCTTTGTTAAAATTAGGGAGGTTCAACTATTTCAAGTAATCAAAAAGTCTGCTTTGGTTTATAAGAGCAGCCAATTTTAACAATGCTCCAGCACTTTCCTCTCATAAGTACACTTCAGTATCTCCAATATGACCCCATCCTTTTAATATAGATGGAGAACATGACATATTGACAAAGATGAAATAGTTACTGAAATTGCATTCAAAACTTCATCATCTCTGTTAATCATAATTACTTTTAGTATTCAGGAGCCAGGTGCTCATGCCTTGAAGAGAGGCTTAGAAAGGTACATCAAAAAGCATACTCATCAGGGTCCCAGCTCTTAGCAGGAGGCTTCTTGCCAAGCTAGCTAATGACTACAATTTAATCTTGAATCAACCTCCTGATTTGGACAATAAGAATGATTCAAGAAAAAGTGTCTTAAGGGTCAAGAAAACAGACTTAATTTTTACTAATTTCAATGAATAGTTCAAATAGTATAGTAGATCACACTATTTTCATTTTTAAAAACAGTACATTATTTGAATTTGGTTTTTAAAATTTGTATCTAATTAGGTTAAATTTAAAAATAAAGCTCATGAATGCCATAAAGTGACATTGGTCACTTTGGTCTAATAACAATCCTATGCACAACATACAGTAAATCCTTTATTCTGAGAAATCAAAACCATTCTGCGATTCATTCAACCTTTTCCTGGAACTGATTTTCTCTCTTGCTATTCTACTTCCTGAGTTGAGCACATTTTTGTCTTTTCCTTTTGTGATATCACTAATGTAGTAAAAGTCTAACATTGTCCCAGTGTGCACAGGGGATCCAGATCTGGGTCATAGGAGGAGGGTGTGATAACAACTAAAATGACTATCCTTCTTTTTATAAATTAAAAAATAGGAGGTAGTGAAAAGTAAAAAAGAGTAACATGAGAAGACTATAAAAAGGCAAAAATATTCAAGTAAATCCTTTGTGTTTGTTATGCTAATATGCAAATGAGTTTTTAAAACTTATCAAAAGGAAAGGCAATAAATATGTAAAAGATACACCTACACCCCCACATTCACTGAAGTATTATTCACAGTATCCAAGATATGTAATCAATGTAAGTGTCCTGAATGGATAAAAACAATGAAGTACATACACACAATAGAATATTTTCACTCATAGAAAAGGAAATTCTTTTTTTTTAACAACATGGATGAATTTGGAGGATGTTAAGGGACATAAACCAGACAGAGAAAGACAAATACCACATGATCTTACTTAAGTTGAAACTAAAATAGTTAAACTCATAGAAATAGAGAGTATAATGGAGTACAAGGAAATGGAATCATGGAAGAGAAGTGGGGAGATTTAGCCCAAAGGACATAAAATGTTAGGTAGGAATAAGGTCAAGAGATTTATTTACAACATGGTGAATATAGTTAACATTATACTTTTGAAAATTGCAGAAAGTAAATGTAAAGCGTTCTTACCACAAAAATAAATATGAGGAAGAGGATATGTTAATTAGCTAGATTTAGTTTTTTCACAATGTGTATATACCTCAAGACAGCCTATTGTACACAGTAAATATTATAATTGTGGCTATCAATTTTTTAAAAAAATTTAAATTCCTTCGATTTTTCCAAACTTTTAAAAATGGCATCAAAATAATGGAACAAATAATTGTGTGTGGTGTAATATATTCTTTGATATGACATTAGGCAATAGCTTTGAGTTTATCAGGGAAAAAGGTATCAATTTATGAAGAAAACCTGTACATTTATTGAAAGAACTAGTTCCACATATTGTTATTTTGAGTATCTAATATTTCATGAGCTCCAAATATGTGACAGATTTAGTGTTAGGTATTTTACATGTATTATCTTGCTTGCATATCAAAAGTAATGTGTGGTCTCTTATTACCATTTTATAGATGAGGAAGCAATGAATGATAGATGCAAATATGCAAATGTGTGGGAACTTGAATGTATACTTTGCACTGTGACCTAGGAAGTTCACAAAATTTCTAAAGATTTTTAATTATATATATCAAAGTGGTCCTTCATGCCTCAAAAGTAGCAGTGTCCAAATAACCAACTTCAAATTATACTACAGAGTCATATTACACAAACAGTTTGGCACTGGCATTAAAATGCACATGTGGAACAGTGGAACAGAATAGAGACACAGAGACAAACCCACACAGATAAAACTATATAATTCTTGACAAAGGTGACAAAAACTTATGCTGGAGAAAAGAAAGCCTCTTTAACAAATAGTGCTGTGAAAGCTGACTATCCATATATAAAAGATTGAAATTAGATGCCTCTCTCTCACCTTGCACAAAATTCAACTCAAAATGAATTAAAGACCTAGGAATAAGACCAGAAACTTTGCACTTGCTAGAAGAGAACATAGCATATTTTTGTAGGCAGCAACTTCCTCAATAAGACTCCTACAGCTCAGGAAATAATACCAAAAATTAATAAATGAATGACATCAAACTGAAAAGCTTAAACGCAGCACAGGAAATGATTAATAGTGTGAAGAGAGAATCTACAGAAATGGGAGAAAATCTTTGCCAGTTACTCTTCTGACAGATAATTAATATCTAGAATATAAAAAGAATTTTTAAAAACCCAAAAAACAAAAACCCCCAATACCTCAACACCAAAAACAAATAACCCATTCAATAAATGGTCAAATGAGCTGAACAGATATTTCCCCAAAGAAGAAATACAAATGGTCAATAATTACAATGAAAAATATTCAACATCTTTAGTTGTCAGGGAAATGCAAATCAAAGCTACACTGAAATGTGATCTAACTCCATTTAGAAGGGCAAGCAACGAGAGTGCAAATAACACTAAATACTGGTGAGGGTGTAGGAAAAAGGAAATTTTAAATTTTCAGCACTGGGGACTGAAGCCAGGGATACTCTACCACTACCACTGAGCTATAGCCCCATCCCTTTTTATTTTTTATTTCCAGGCTGAGTTTCACTAAGTTGCTGGGGCTGACCCTTGTGATACTCCTGCTTCAGCCTTCTGAGTAGCTGAGATTACAGGCATGTGCCACTACACACCTAAGCAAAAACTCTTAAACATTGTTGGTTGGAATGTAAATCAGTACAACCATGATGAAAATCAGCATGAAGGTTCCTCAAAAGACTAGAAATGAATCCACCATATGATTCAGCTGTAACATTCCTCAGTATTTCGCCAAAGAATTTAAGCTCAGCACACTATGGAGATACATGTATACTCATATTTGCAGCAGCACAATACACAATAGCAAAGTCATGGAACCAAACTAGGTATCTATCAACAGATCAATAGATAAAGAAAATGTGGTATATATTTATACAGTGGAGTTTTACTCAGCCATAAGAACAAAATTATGTCATTTACAGGAAAATGAATGGAATGAGAGAACATCATAATAAGGAACATAAACCAGACTCAGAAAGTCAAGGGTCATATGTTTTCTCTCATACATGGTAGGTGAGAAAAAAAGGAAGAAAAGGGATCTCATGAGAATAGAAAGGGGGGATGAAAAGAAGGAAGAGGGGATGGCAAGGGGAGGTACTAGGGATTGAAATTGATCATGTTGTGTTATGTGTATGTATGAATATGCCACAATGAAATCCATTATTCTATATTAGGCACCAATAAATTTTTAAAAAGAAAAATAGTGATATTCAAAATTATAAGTCATGTATCCCATTCAATCAAAAAATTGGGAATTCATTCAACATATACTTACTAAGAACCCAGTATGACATGAGGATTTAATGCAGGCAAAAAAGACACAGTTTTTGCATTCAAAAATTTGATATTATAATGGTAAAAAACAGTCAATAAGCTTATAAATTAAATATAATATATAAATGTGATATGAATGAAATAAATTGAGGTTAGGGATTAAAGAATGTTTAGAACTGCTATGTCATATAGGGTGATCAAAGATTTTTCTGAGAAGGTTTCATCTGAGCAGAGGCCTAAAAGAGGTAGGTCAATGATCCTTAAGATCTAGAAAATACCTATTTCAAAAAAAAAAAAAACAGACAAAACAGTAAATATGACAGCTCTTGGGCAGGAATATGTTTATTGTGCCTGATAAGATAGCGTGGCTACAGCTGAGTGAGTGAAGGAAAGAGTGATAAGCTGCATATATCTCAAATATGTGTTCATTTATGTATAAATTATGTAAGGCACTGTAGTAAACTTACATATATTATTAACCATTCACAAATATATTATAAAACATTAAAATATTGTAATAAAAACAGAAAATTTAATATTTTCTTCACATAATGCAATAAGTCATCTTGTGCCCCCACTCCTCTAGGGTGCACACACTCTACATTGGAGACCATTGTTTTAAACATTGGGAAATAGAGGTATGACTTATAACCATGTAGTTGTAGCAAAAAACCAGATATACAAATAGCTTCTTCTCAGCTGAAATCCTGCCTTAGTATAGCCTGAGCATGAGTCATATCTCTATGTTAGCATCAGCACTGACTATACCATTTAATGTTCTATTAGAAATATATGAGAGATTCATTTTCTCTACATCTTTGCCAACATTTGGTATTACTACTACTTTTTATGTTTTTATTACTACATTATAGTTACACATATTATTCGGGTTCATTTTGACATAATCATACAAGCATGGAATATAATTTACTCCACTTCAGTCCCTAGTACTTCCCCTTGCCTTCTCCTTCTTCCCTTCCCCTGTTCCCCTTCCTCTCCTCTGGTCTTCCTTCTATATGTTTATAGTTTTTTTTTAATTAGTGACATATATTAGTGAAATATATATATATGAAATCCACAGTGGTATATTCATTTGTGTAAATGGCATAATTGATTAATTTCATTCCACTGCTCCTCTTTCCCACTCCACCCCCATCTCCTTCTTTTCCTCCACTAGTCTCCCTTCTATTTTCATGGGATTTACCCCCACCCCTTTATTTTTCCTTTATTTTGGTCTAGCTTCTGCATATGAGAGAAAATATTCAACACTTGACTTTCTGGATCCAGCTTCTTTCATTTAGCATGATGTTCTCTAGTTCTATCCATGTAACAGCAAAGGCTATAATTTCATTCCTTTTTATGTCTGGGTAAAAATCTTATTCTAATAATTTTATGTGCTATCTTATGATAGTTTTAATTGGCATTTCCCTAATAGCTATCAATGTTGTATGTCTTTTTTTAAATTCATTTTTATTGTAAACAAATCTTGTTTCTCTGTTTGTACATGAAGTAGAGGCATACCATTTGTTTAATCATACATTTACCTAGGGTAATAGTTTTTGATTCATTCTGTTATTTTTTCCTTCCCCCCCACCCCTCCCACCACTCTTATCCCTCTATATAGTCCCTCCTTACTCCATTCTTGCCCCCCTCTTACCCCCCATTTTGTGTCATCATCCACTTATCAGTGAGATCATTCATCCTTTGTTTTTTTGAGATTGGCTTATCTCACTTAGCATGATATTCTCCAATTTCATCCATTTGCCTGCAAATGCCATAATTTTTATTATTTTTTATGGCTGAGTAATATTCCATTGTATATATATACCACATTTGCTTTATCCATTCACAAATTGAAGGGCATCTAGGTTGGTTCTACAATCTGGTTATTGTGAATTGAGCAACTATGAACATTGTTGTGGTTGTAGCTCTGTAGTATACTGATTTTAAGTCCTTTGGGTATAGGCTAAGAAGTGGGATAGCTGGGTCAAATGGTGGTTGCATTCCAAGTTTTCTAAGGAATCTCCACACTACTTTCCAGAGTAACTGCACTAATTTGCAGCCCTACCAGCAATGTATGAGTATACCTTTTACCCCACATCCTCGCCAACACCTATTGTTGCTAGTGTTGTATGTCTTTCAACGTTTCTTGTTATCATTATATCATTCAGTGAAATGTCTCTTATCCATGTTTATTTGGAGACACACTAAGTTCATTTATGGTCATTTGTTACAGAATTTAAAAATTTTTAAATTACATTCTAGATAGTGCTATAATAGTCTTTTGTGTAATAAGTGTTTTGTAAATATTTCCTTCTAGTCTGCACTTATCATTTCAACCTTTCAACAGGATCTTTCACAGGGCAAAACTTTGGTTTTTTCCATTTTGATGAAGTGCAAAACTTTGTCAAGTTTTTTTTTTATTTCTATGAACTGTATGTCAAGTATTGAATCTAAGAAATCTTCGCCATGCTCTATGCCCCAAAGATTTTTTTCTCCAGTGTCTTCTAAATATTTTCTGGGTTTACCTTTTACATTTAAGGCTACCATTCCTTGTGAGTTAATTTTTTTAGAAGTATGCAGTCAAGGATGGATTCACTTTTTTACCTTTGGATATTCAATTGCTCTAACACCATTTGTTAAAAACTCTTTTCTGAATTGAATTGTATTTGTATCATTGTAAAAAGTTAGTTGGGCATATTCGAATAGGCCTATTTCTGGATTCTCTAACTTATTTTATTCACAAAATACCATGCTGTCTTATATGCTATTTAAGTCATAAAATGGGGAGTACAGATAGAGCATTAATCTCCAGGATACATAAAGTACTCAAAAAAACCTAATACCAAATAAACAACCCAATCAACAAATGTGCTAAGGAACTTAACAGATATTTCACAGAAGAAGAAATATGAATGGTGGACAAATATTTGAAAAAATGTTCAACATCTCAACAATTAGAGAAATGCAAATTAAAACTACACTGAGATTCCATCTCACTCCAATTAGAATATCTATTATCAAGAAGACAAGAAATAATAGGTGTTGGCGTGGATGTTGGGAAAAAGGTACGCTCATACATTGCTGGTAGAGTTGCAAATTGGTGTAGCCACTCTGGAAAGCAGTATGGAGATTCCTTAGAAAACTTGGAATGGAACCACCATTTGACCCACTCCTGGGTTTATACCCCAAAGACTTAAAATCGGCATACTACAGTGACCCAGCCACATCAATGTTTATAGCAGTTCAATTCAAAATAGCTAAACTATGGAACCAACCTAGATACCCTTCAACAGATGAATGGATAAAGCAAATGTGGTATATATACACAAAGGAATATTACTCCACCTTAAAGAAGAATGAAATCATGGCATTTGCCGGTAAATGGATGGAACTGGAGAATATTATGTATGCTAAGCAAAATAAGCCAATTCCCAAAAACCAAAGCCCGAATGTTTTCTCTGATACGCGAATGCTAATTCACAATAAGGGGAAGGGAGAATAGAGGTACTTTGGACTAGATGGAGGGGAGTGAAGGGAGGGGAGGGGCATGAGGGTAGGAAGGATAGTAGAATGAGTCAGACATTACTACCCTATGTGCATATATGATTACATGATCTTTGTAACTCTATGTCATGTACAACCAGAAGAATGAGAAGTTATATTCCATTGATGTATGATGTATCAAAATGCATTTTACTGTCATGTATAACTAATTAGAACAAATAAGATTTTAAAAATAACATGTTTTAAGAGGAAAATAAAATGGAGTGAGTGATTCCTCTCACTTTTTTCTTCTTTTTCAAAATTTTATTAGGTCTTCTGAATATATCTGCTAATATTCAAATACAGGTGTTGTTTTATATGCGTTACTTTCCCGAGGTTGTCTATCAAAGTACTGCAAACTAGATGTTTTGAACAGCAGAAATTTATTGTCTCACAATTCTGGAGGATCAATGTCTGATATCAAGGTGTTTTAAGGACTGTCTCCTGAAAGCCATGTGAGAAACTGTGTCCTACACCTGTCTTATCTTCTGATGGCCTTAAGTATTCCTTGGATTGTAGATGGCACTGTCCCTTTGTCTTCATGTTACCTTCCTTCTGTGGGTGTCCATCTTTGTGTCTAAATTTTGTAAGGACACCAGTCAGCTTAGATTAGGTTCTATCCTAACTTACCTAATTTTAACTTGGTCACCTCAGTCTAGAACCTATATCAAAATGAGTTTATATTCTGAAATACAGAGGATTAAGACTCCAACATATCTTTTTTTTGGGGTGGGGGCAATTCAATACATGACATTGTATAAATCTTAAAATAGAAAATGGAAAAAATAGAAGTATCCTTCATATGAATTTGTGAGTGAAAATAAATAATAATATTCCAAGGAAATAAAGGAAGGACTTCACCTTTGGGGATAATGAAAGAGGTGACAGGAAAGCTATAAAGAACAGGGAAGCAGAAAAGAAACTCAAATAAAAGGCTCCTTGTGGAGGTGAAATCCAACACTGCAAATGCAAGCTAAGCCACAAGAGTACAGGCATCCCCAAAGATGAACCAATGAATCCCACAGTCCTAGCCAGAGGAGAAATCAGTGGTCTTGTGCACTTTAAATCCAGTGTGGAGAGTTGGACTAAAAATGACTCCTTCTACATGCCAGGCTAGCTTTGGAGAAGTAAATCATTGCAGTGATCTCCTTTTTTCAGAGTGCTATAACCAGAAACCATTTGCTTTTTTATTGGTTCTTTTTAGCTATACAAGACAGCAGAATTCATTTTGATATGATTATACAAGCATGAATATATCTTATTCTAGTTAGAGTCCCATTCTTATGGATGTACATGGTGGTGGGGATTCACTGTGTAGTTTTCATATATGTACATGGGGAAATTATGTCAGCTACATTCCACTGCTTTTCCTTTGCTTATCCCTCCTCCCTTCCCTCCATTCCCCATTGTCTAATATATTAATATTCTTGCTTTCACCCCACCCACACCCAACTTACTCTACTTTAGCTTTTGCATATCAGAGAAAACATTCAACCTTTGGCTTTTTGGGACTGGCTTACTTCACTTAGCATGATAGTCTCAAGATTCATCCATTTGATGACAAATGTCATAAAGTCATTTTTATGGCTTAGTAATATTCTATTGTGTATATATACCCCATTTTCTTTATCCATTCATCTATTGAAGGGAACCTAGGCTGGTTCCATAGTTTAGCTATTGTGAATTGAGCTTTTATAAACACTGATTTGACTATGTCACTGTAGTATGCTGATTTTAAGTCCTTTGGATATGTACCAAGGAATGGGATGACTGGGTCAAATGTTTCCATTCCTAGTTTTGTGAGAACTCTCCATACTGCTCTCTATAGTGGTTGCACCTATTTGCAGTCGTAATAGCAATGTATGAGTGTACCTTTTTCCCCAAATCCTCACCAACATTTATTGTTGCTTGTATTCTTCATAATTGCCATTCTGACAGGAGTGAGATGGAATCACAGTGTAGTTTTAACTTGCATTTCTCTAATTGCTAGAGATGTTGAACATTTTTTCATATACTTGTTGACATTCATATTTCTTCTTCTGTGAAGTGTCTGTTCAGTTCCTTTGCCCATTTGTTGATTGGGTTATTTATTTTTGGGGTGTTACATTTTTTGAGTTCTTTATATATCCTGAAGATTAATGTTCTACCTGAGGTGCAGGTGGCAAAGATTTTCTCCTATTCTGTAAGCTTTCTCTTCATGTTCTTGATTGTTTCCTTTGCTGTGAAGAAGCTTTTTAGTTTGATTCTATCTCACTTGTTGGTTCTTGATTTAACTTCTTCCAATTAAGGAAGTCAGTTCCTGAGTGTTGGGCCTATATTTTCTTCTATTATGTGCAGAGTCTCTGGTCCAATGCCTAGGTCCTTGATAAACTTTGAGCTGAGTTTTGTGCAGGATGATAGATAGAGGTTAAATTTCATTCACTAAATGTGGATATCCAGTTTACCCAGGACCCTTTGTTGAAGAGGCTATCTTTTCTCCAATATATGTTATTATTGCCTTTGTTTAGTATGAGGTGCATTTTTGTGGGTTTGTCTCTGTGTCTTCAACTCTGTTCCATTGTTCTTCTTGCCTGCTTTTGTGCCAATACAATGCTGGTTTTGTTACTATAGCTCTATAGTATAATTTTAGGTCTGGTATTGTAATGCCTCCTGCTTTGCTTTTCTCAATAAGTATTATTTTGGCTATTCTGGATCTCTTGTTTTTTTCCAAATTAATTTCATGACTGCTTTTTCTATTTCCATGAAGAACATCATTGAAATTTTGATAGAAGTTTCATTGAATCTGTATAGCACTTTTGATAGAATAGTCACTTTGATGATATTAATTCTGCCTATCCAAGCATATGGGAGGGCTTTCCTTCTTATACATTCTTCCTCAATTTCTTTCTTTAGTATTCCTTAAATTCATTGTAGAGGTCTTTCACCTCTTTTGTCAGATTGATTCCCAAGAGTTTTTTTGAGGCTATTGTGAATGGGATGATTTCCTAATTTCTTTTTCACTGATTTGTCATTGGAGTATAGAAACACAATTGATTTATGAGAGTTAAGTTTGTATCTTGCTAATTTGGGGAGTCTTTTAAATATAGAAAATTGTCTTCAGCAAAAAGACATAGTTTTAGTTCTTATTTTCCCATTTGTGTCCCTTTTATTTCATGTTTTCACCTAATTGCTCTGGCTAGAGAGTCAAAGATTATGTTGAATAGAAGTGGTGAAAGTGGGCATCCCTGTCTTGTTCCTGTTTTTAGAAGGACATGTTTTCAGTTTTTCTCAATTTAGAATGATGGTTGCTTTGGGTTTGTTATATATTGCTTTTACAGTGTTGAGGTATGTTCCTTGTATCCCTAGTTTTTCCAGTGTTCTAAACATGAATAGATGCTGTATTTTTTCAAATACCTGGGCTAGGGTTGTAGTTCAGTGGTAGAGCCCCTGCCTATCATGCTTTAGGCAATGGGTTTGATCCTTGGCACCACATATAAATAAATGAAATAAAGGTATTTTTGTCCGTCAAATATTATCTCAACATCTATTGAGATAATCATGTGGTTCTTTTCTTTAAGTTCATTTATATGGTGAATTACATTTATTGATTTCTGTATGTTAAACCAACCTTGTACTCCTGGGATGAAACCCACTCAGTCATGATGCACTGTTTTAAATGTGTTTTTCTATGCAATTTTCCAGTATTTTATTGAGAATTTTTGTATTTATGTTCATCAGGAATATTGGTCTGAAGTTTTCTTTGCTTGATGTGTCTTTGTCTGGTTTTGGTGTCAGGGTAATATTGGCTTCAAAGAATTAGTTTGGAAAAGTTCCCTCCTTTACTCTTTTGTGGAATAATTTGAGGAGGATTGGTATTACTTTTTCTTTAAAGGTTTGGTAGAACTCTACTGAGAATCTATCTAATCCTGGGCTTTTCTTTTTTGGTAGGCTCCTGATGACTTCTTCAATTTTATTACTTGAATTTGACTTGTTTAAATTTTCTAGATCCTCCTGGTTCAATTTGGGTAGGTCATATGGCACTAGGAATTTACTGATGTCTTCAAGATTTTCTAGCTTATTGGAGTACAAATTTTCAAAAAAAGCTTTTGATTATCCTCTACATTTCAGAAGCATCTGTGATGATATTTCCATTTCCATCATGGATTTTAGTAATTCAGTTTTATTCTTCCTTTCTCTTGGTTAGCGTGATTAAGAGATTATCAATTTTGTTTATTTTTTTCAAAGAGCCAATATTTTTTCTTATATTTCCTCAAAATTTATTTCTTCAAAATTGATAACAATACCTGGCAATGAATCCATGGTAAAAATACATCTTATATCTAAAAGACTTAACTAAAACAATTCCAGAATGCTATTAGCAGAGGTCACACAGAGGTTAAATGTGGTACTGCCAATGCTGTCTTCTGGAAGAACAGACAAGTTTTCAAAGCATGAGAGCTCAAACAAGTGCCATGTATTTAGGCAGATTACCAATGGCTAATGTATTTGTGAAAGATCTGTAGGCAGATTTTCATTGATTAAGTGATCTTACATACACCTTATGACTTTTCTTCCAAATACCAATTATAAGAGAAAGCCCATTTTAAAAGTCTTTTGGGTATTTTCAACAGTTTCTGAATCATCTGTAGGAAGCTCTGACTTACTTGTACATAGTTTGACATATGTCTGCCATTAAATCCAGATCATGTTTTATATCAAAGTTTATGTTGAGCAAAGCCAAGTTACTTGGCCTTTGGTCTGTCAAAGTGTTCCTCAACTATGCTTTGAGACCCTTTCATCCATTTTCATAGCATTCATTCTCAACCTTCATCACAGGAAGAATATACAGGATCTTCTATATAGGAAAAAACTTGATATCAGGCAGATGGAGGGCTTCATAAATGGTGGCTGGAAGATTGATATCTTTCCCTATGTGTTTCCATTTGATTCTCTAACAGTGAGACTCGGCTGAAAGCATGTAGGGATTAGAGAAGTCACTTCTATGCATGTCAGTATGGTGCTCCTCTGATGTACTGAATTTGAGCTGTCCCATGACTGAGGGTACCAGAGATAAGTATTTAAGTGCTTTGAGGTGCTGTTCTGAAAATATATCTTTAAGTTCCTGAATGATATGCTCCACTGTTGGAACACTTAGGGTTTCTTTATAGTAATTTTCAGAGTTTAGTTGAGATTCTAGGTTACCCTGCTGAGCCCTACAAAATTTCCCAGGGAGTTTCATTTGGATATCAAGTTTGGTTGCCAAATTTGTTGCTTCCTCAAACCAAAACTTTTGAAAAAATTCAATATTTTCCATTACTTCATTGAGTGAATGTGGCACTGTGGTCAAGCTACTTGCAGCAAAGGAGACATCGGAAGTTTGTCCCTGGAGATTTTTCCCAAAGGCTCTTGTAAAAGACAAGACATTTTTAAGAACAACAATGGTAACAATTAAATCAAAATCTGTTACTACACTACAGAGTACAAATGTTTGACCAGTTATACAGTAATTCCATCTAATATTTGTGTCACTATTTATACCATCTAAACATAAAACAAGTGCTTGCAGGAGATCCACCAAAATTTCAAAAGCGTCATGCCTGCCTGTCCAGTGAGAATGGCAAATTTCCTTCAGTTCTTTACCCCTTTCTTCACTGTTCTGAGGGTTTCTTCCCGAATGCAACTCTTGCAGATCTGTAGCATCTGTTTCTGCTGTGTTTTTGAACAGAACAATGTGTTAACTGCTGTGGTCTCAAAGCGTTTTCTCAGGACCTCTTCACCAGAATTTATCCGGCACTCCAACAGGTTCTGAAAGTTCTCAGGAGTGAAGAAACCTTCTGGGACTTCATCAGTCTCATGCCCATACAGAGGTATGTTTTGTTTTCCAGTAAGAATCAAAATTTCAAATAAAGACTGTAAGTATTCTTTGTTTTCCTTCTCTTCAGGGGTTAAAGTTAAAATATCTTCATCCTGTTCATCACCCCCTTCTTCTGCACTGGGGTTCTGAGCATTGCTGTTGTTTGTTTCTTTATGTTTTTGTTCCTTTTCGGAAGTTTTGTCAATGTTTTTCTCTTTCAATGTCCTGATTTTACCTTCACTCAATTCTTTTGTTCATTTTCTGTGTCTACTATGTGGATTGTTCAGATGACTGGTAAGATCAAATATTGTTGGTATTGCATTATCTCGAAGAACTGTCCTATACGGACTCTCTCAATGACTTCACAAGTATCTGCTCCAATTAATTTTGAGAAATAAAAATAACCCAATCATTCTTTAGTTTTCTGATGCCTCTGCAAAATGTATAGTTCTACAAATCATAGCGGTCTCGAAGTGTTTGGCACATAATCAATAATGTTTATTGAGTTAATTGGGTGTTTTATCTTCCAAGTCAGCTCTCCTATAATTCTCGCCCCACTTCTGGCATCTGGCAGGATCCCACTGTAACCTGGAGAAGGCCAGGTCGGACTGCCTGCTCTTTTGCATGCAGCTGGGGGCAGTGCAGAAGTTTCTCCTTTGCTACTAAAGCAATAAACCTTCTTTTTTCCTTTTTATCAAAAAAAAAAAAAAAAAGAAAAAAGAAATATGCTATATATACCTGATAAGTCTAAGTTATTAATTGTATTTTTTAGTTCTATAGCCTCTTTATTTATTTTTCTTTTGGATGATCTTTGTAGTGATGACAGAGGCATTTTAAAGTCACCCAGTATTATTGTGTTGTGCTCTATTTGATGCTTGATACTTTAAAAATTTTTTTCATTGTAGAGGAACACAATACCTTTATTTATTATTTTATTGTGGTGCTTAGGACCAAACTCAGTGCCTCATGCATACTAGGCAAGCACTCTACTACTGAGCTACAACCACATCCCTTTTAGCTTGATATTGAGAAGGGTTTGTTTGATGTACATAGATGCTCCATTGTTTGAGGCATAGATATTTACAATGATTATTTCTTGCTGTTATATGATTCCCTTAAGCATTATGAAATGGTCTTTATAGAAACCCCTGCTTGCTTATGAGATCCATGTGAATGATAGTTTTATTCCCATCCTTTCACCTTCAGTTTGTGGATATCTTTGCCTATATGGTGAGTCTCTTAGAGACAGCATATTTTTGGGTCTGTGTTTTAATCCAATATATGAGCCTATGTCTTTTGATTGATGAGTAGAGGCCATTAACATTCAGTGTTATTATTGAGAAATGATTCTCATTTATCATCATTTTGATTTATTTCTAGTTTTTTAAGTTGAATTAGATTCTCCTTCCATATACTATGTTTCTAGCACATTTTCATCCTCTGCCAGTGTTCATTTGTATTCTCCATTTCTTCTTCATGAAATATTTTATTGAGTGTGTTTGTACTACTAGCTTTCTAGTTGTGAATTCTTTTAACTTTTGTTTATTATGGAAGGTTTTACCTCATCTTCAAATCTGAAGCTTAATTTTGCTGGATATAGTATTCCTGGTTGGCATCCATTTTCCTTCAGAGCTTGGTATATATTATTCCAAGACCTCCTATGTTTTAAGATCTCAATTGAAAAATAAGCTAAGATCTGCATTGGTTTCCTTCTAAATGTGACCAGGCATTTTTCTCTAGCCATTTTTAAAATTCTATCCTTATTCAATGTTATGGTTTAGTTTTGTCCCCCAGAAACTCACGTGTGAGACAATGTAAGAAGGTTTGGAGGAGAAATGATAGGGTTATAACATTAACCTAATTGGTGAGTTACTGAGTGGTAACTGGAGGCAGGGGGTGTGGCTGGAGGAAGTGGTTCATTGGGGGCATGGCTATGGGCATATATTTTGTATATGGAGAGTAGTCTCTCTCTCTCTGCTTCCTGATCATCATGTAAGCTGGTTCCCTCTGCCACACTTCTGCTATGATGTCCTGCCTCACCTTGTGCACTGAGGAATGGAGTCTGCTGTCCATAGATTGAGATCCCTGAAATTGTGAGCCATCAAATAAACTTGTCTTCCCCTATAATTGTTCTGGTCAGACCTTTTAATCACAGCAGTGAAAAAGCCGACTAAAATATTCTGCATGTTAGGCATTTTTATAATAATGTGCCTAGGAATGTGTCTGTTGTAATTTTGTATATTTGGGGTCATGTATGCTCCCTGTATTTGATTTTCCATTCCATTCTTAAGATTTGGGAAATTTCCAGTAATTTTCTGTTATTATTTCACTGACAATATTGTGCATGTCTTTGGTTTGTATCTCTGAGCCTTCATCTACCCTATGAATCTTAGATTTGGCCTTTTACAGTTATTCCATATTTCTTGAAAATTCTATTCATGGTCTCTTAATATCTTTTCTCCATGATCAATTATTTTTGATATTATGTACTTTTGTCTTTGTAGCCTGAAAATCTATCTTCCAAGTGGTCTACTGGTGATGCTTTCCATTAAATTTTTAATTTGGTGTAATGATTTATTCATTTTTAGAATTTCTGATTGATTTTTTTCAGAATTTCTATTTCCTTACTGAAGTCATCTTTTGCTTCTTGTATCTTCTTTCTGATTTCACTCTTTACATCATCTTTCATCTTGTAGACCTGTTTAACTATCAACTTTCTAAATTCCTTCTCTGACATTTCATCCACTACAGTGTTGTTGGAGTGTACTATTGAATCATTTTGGTTTGTTTGAATTGGTTTGTTCCCTTGCTTCTTCATATATTTGTGTGTCTGTCCATTTATTCAAATGGATCTGAAGCAGTCCTGTAGGTTTCCTGTGCTTCACAGATTGGGGGTAGCCAAATAATTGCCACAAACTCTGCATACAATATATAGCATTACATTAAGTACTTAGTTCCTATTTTGACACATACAAAGTTAATTGACACAATAAACAGCAATGGTAGGCTCAGCAATTTCTATCAGCACAATTAAGTAATTATGAATTACATCTGGCATGAAAACAAACAAAATGTTTTCTGTGACTTCTGTTGTATTAATTGTTGCTATAGCATTAGTGATGGAGTCTGGCATTTTATAAACCAGTTAGTGTTAGGAGAAGTTAAGTTCATTAAAAGGAAAGAAGAGATGGAGGTAAAAAAGGGGTTGTAGTTTCAAGAGATAAGTAGGGCAAATACAGAGGCAATGTAGGATGTATTTTTTATGAGGGAGAAGGAGAAAATAAAAGCAAAAGAACTAAAGGAAGAGTGAAAGAGAGAACAGTAGAGTTTGGCTATTGGCAAGAGATAAGAGAAATAGAAACAAGGGAAACAGAGTTGTAAAACAGACAATACAAAATCAATCTAAAATATGTTAACCCCAAAACCTCACCATCAAAAAACAGAGTAAATAAAAATAACTACCTTCAAGTAATTCTAGAAATGAGAAATCAGAAATAAATATGTATGTGTAAAAATGTACAAATGTCCATTATGTATCAATCAGTACACATTCAAAAAAGTAAAATAAAATAAAATTTTAAAAAATTGAAACAAAGAATAGTCAAAGAGAGTATATGCTTGTACTCTGTGCCCAACTATCTTTTCATTTCTCAACTTCCCTTCTCAGTGGGATGGTATGGGAAGCTGCGGAAGATGTTGTCACTCCACTCCCAGGACATAAATGCCACTGGGTTCTATGAGGTGAGTTTCTCATGGAGAAGAGATTAGTTCTAGAATTGCCCCAGGTGTTATATTGTGTGGGGAGTTATTGGGCATTAATGAATCAATGTACCACTAGGACTATACCCCACTAGTCTCCCCATGGCTCCACTTGTGGGAAGGGGCAGTCAGTCCTTCACCACTTCTGATGTTCACAGATACTGTACCCTTTGGCTTCCAAGTTCTGCCCCCAGGTGCTGAGCTTCGCCACTCCTGCCCATTGAGCTCTTGAACTGCCGTCACTGGTCCTGCACACTGCTGGATTCAAGGGAGGGGAAGTGGGTGGGTTTTCTCTGGCCTCTGATTTGCTGCTGGGCAAAATGCTCTCCTTGCCAGAAATTCTCCATACGAGAAATTCTCCTGATTTGCTAGGCTCAGTTGAGATCACAAGGCTGGTGTCTGCTGGATTCATGTGTTGGACTCATGGATACAAGTTCCAGGTCACTGTTGGTGCTGCTGCAGCAAGGACATCCCAAAATATCTCCAACTTGGGATCCCTGTGCACAGCAGACAGACCTGGGGTGACTTTGGTGCACCAGTTTAATGAGTCAATAGCTTCCAGGTGAGTCAAAGTAGGATGTCCCTCCAATCCCAGGATTCTTCATGCTGACTGCCCATATCATTTTTCAGTCTTTCCCAACCTTGCATACTAATTTTCCCCACTCCTGCCAGAAGCTCAGCTTCAATTTCGTTCCTTATCCTTGTCTGATAAACCCCAAATTTCCCAGTTTACAAAACTCTGCGTCCAATATTGAGTATCAGTGAAGAACTTTTTTCACCACCTCACAGAAAAGCCAGTATTTTTACACTGTTTGAGTCCTGTATCACAGAGATTTAAGAAACACTGCTTTCAGCTAATCTGCCATTTTTTCTAGTATTGTCACCAGGAGCCATCTTGAAAGGGGGCCTATTGATTGGGACTGAGCTACCAATCACAGAAAGCATCAGAAAGCATGGAACAATCACTATGCAGGGTCTCTAGGGTCTAGGGTCTCCAGCCACACTAATGGGATGGGACATAACTCAGACAGTTTTAGAGTGTGGGGGAGATAATTCATAGACTAGCTGAAAATATTATCAGTGGAGAGCTGACTTTGAAAGGCACAGTGGTCAGTGCCAATGTTCTTTGTGGTGATAAGCAAGATCTGTCACATGTGGTTTACATAAGCTGGGTTTGACATTTCTGAGATCTAGGCTAGATGATTGCTTGGTTCTCATAACTGTACCCCTCCAGCACAGAACTCAGGTCTGTTTGCTTCCCCCACTCTCCAATGCATTTGAAGTTACACCTTTTCTTGCAAATTAGTCCTTCCCCCAGGCACACAGACTAGGGGTCCTCAGGAGTGAATGAGAACCTGCATGATACACATGCTACAAAACTAATGCGGAGAGCAGTGACTTAAGGTGCACATTTGTTTAGAAAGTTTCTAGAGTAAATGCAGCTTTGCTACAGACAACATACCATTAAACAGCCTTGCCTAGCAGAATTCAGGGAGCAGGACTTAGTCTGTGTATAGCACCAACCTGTTTGCTGGAAATGGAGAAAAATTTACTTTATGGTATTCTTCTCTTCAGAAGCATCTGTTTAATGAACATTGACCATTTTTTGTTTTTTTTTTTTTTCTATTTTTTTAGTTCTTTATATATTTTGGATATTAATCCTTTGTCAGAAGAGTAGCTAGCAAAGATTTTCTCTCATTCTGTAGCTTTTCACTTCCCATTCTTAAGTGTTTTCTTTGCTTTGCAGAAGCTTTTTAATATCATTCCATACCATTTATCAATTCTTGGTATATTCTGAGCTTTAGGAATCCTATTGATGTAATCCTTGCCTACATTTATATGTGCAATGTTGACCTTGTGATTTCTTCTAGGACTTGCATAATTTCTGATCTGATTCCTAGATTTTTGTAAAACCATTTTGAGTTGACTTTTGTGCAGAGTGAGAGATGGGGATCTAGTCTCGTTCTTCTGTATATGGAAAACTAGTTCTCCCAGCACCATTTGTTAAACAGGAGAAGCCATTAGACATTTCACAGGAAAATTATGATGGAGGAAACAGTATTACTTTTCTTCCCCATCCACAGCAGAGTTATCTGTCCTTCAGCACGCACTCACCATAGAAATTAAGTAATTAAGATTTGGTGGATGGCACCAGAAGATCTACGTAACAACTGTCTCCCAAATTAACAAGTGAATTACAACTCTGGACAGAGAATATAGCCTTTGAATCACCTCTTTTAAAAAAAAAATCTGTTTCCCCTGATGGGCAGAATCACAGCCTCTGGGGCAGGAAGAAGTCCTCTGTATTTCTCCTCTGCTAGCAAAGCTATGAAACTTATCTTTCCTTTTTCTCAAAAAATAAAAATAAAAGATTATGAGTAACAGTGATGACAGTAATGAAGATGGAGCATAAGTCTGTAAGCAGCCATGTTATTGGAGAACAATGGAAGGATTTTTGGGTGTGACAATCAGGAGTTTAGATATTGCACTAATATGAAAGGCTTTAGTAAGGTAGCACTGAAATTGTTGACTTGAAATTCACATTTGGCTATGAGTCAGATAAGTATAGTGAGGCAGCAGCTAATGGTACAGATTGAGTGAATCAGGCCAGTGTTTCTGGAGGCAGATGCCTTAGAATCACAAGAAGGGAAGAGTAGCCCTTTAGTCTCTGGCAGACAGGTGGTTTTAGACAGTCTTCCTCTCCTGAGTTGGAGTGTATCTTGTTGGCACACAGCTTGTTGATCCCTGATTTCTTAGGGGAAATAAAAAAGAAAGATGTAGAGGGAAAGTGAAGTCATGGTACAACTGATAACATATCCTGGAACTTTGGGAGAAATGATAAAAGGAAGGAAAAGAATAATGAAACAGAAAGCAAACACTACTAGTAATAGTGTCAAACTCCAGAGGTATGTGGCTGAAAACTTAACCATTAGGAATCATTTACCAGGTCTCTTGTTTCTTAGACATGACATGTATAATGTGAATTACCACAGGACCAAAAAAGAATTTTCCTGTACCATACCTATTTTCTCTATTTCATATATAACGAGGTAAAGGAGGACCTTTGAAACCAGAGGGTGAGAATCATTGAGGACCCTACTAATGTATTCATTTATCTTTTATTTGGAAAATAGCCACTATTATCATCTGTATTTTATAGAGTATTTTCAACTTTCCATATTGTTTGAACATTTTTTTTTTTTTTTTTTTTTTTTTTGCGGTGCTGGGGATTGAACCCAGGGTCTTGTACTTGCAAGGCGAGCACTGTACCAACTGAGCTATCTCTCCAGGCCTGAACATGTTTTTTTTTTTTAGAAATTCAGAGAAGGGGGCTGGAGAGATAGCTCAGTTGGTAGAGTGCTTGCCTTACAAGCACAAGGCCCTGGGTTCAATCTCCAGCACCGCAAAAAAAAAAAAAAAAAAAGAAATTCAGAGAAGGGTAAATATTAGTACTTGACAGATGCTGATTCAAGGATCCTGATGAGGATTAATTAAATAGTTGCAACCAGTGGATTTATATGAACCTTATTCTAATGTGCTTTGCTCTTTCCCATCATCAAAATGAAACCAAAGACTACTTGGTGCCAGCTATTTGGCTTGGACAGTCATGACTTTTATACAGTAATTTAGGATTTGGACCATCTGAAGATCTGAAGAACACGGTTTAAAGATGACGTATGCTCTTTTTGAGTTTAATCAAGCCTCTCCCCAACTCCTTCCTGCCCAGTTCTGGTTAATCATGCAATTAAAGAAATTTTTCACATTATCTTATTCATCCAGTAAATATTTATTAATCAGTTTAACTATGTACTAATAAATTTTGTGCTGAGGTTACAAACAATGTTCTTTCATGGAATAAAAGTCCAGATGCCTTTAATAAAGAACAAGAAAGAACCAGCAGGTAGCAATAGCACATAGTGATAAAAAGGTGGTTTGGAGTTAAGAGTTTAATTCTGCTTCTAATTAAATATATGATGTGCTCAAAGTGTCTGTATGATATACAGTAAGTGCTCAATAAAAGTAATTCCTTAAATCTAGACTTCATCATTTCTCAGTTCCAACAGTAGAAAATATACAGTTAGGATGAAATATATTAACATCCTATACTTCCACATGGAACACTTTCTTGTTACACTTGGCAGTAAGACAAGACTCTATTTCAACAAATCATCACATTATTTAGCACACCCAAATAGAAATGATCCTTGTTAAAGGAAAATATCATAAAGGAGTATATTTTACATGGTTCAATCTATGCTAGGTGCCAGAACTTCAGCTGCATTTTCACACAGTCCACATATCTATAACAACTTCTTGAGAAGGAATTTGAAATGTGACTATATGAAAGCAAAATAATGAACAAATTGAGAATTACTAAACACACACACAAGACCTACATAAAGCTTACTGTAAAATTATCTTAGACATTCTTACATAAAATGCATTATAAATAATATGTTGCATTTTTAGGGAGATTCCAGGGATTGAACTCAGGGGTGGGAAACCACTGAGCCATCTCCCCAGCCATTTTTATTGTTTTGTTTTGAGACAGGGTATCACAAAGTTGCTTAGGGCCTTACTAAGTTACTGAAGCTGGCCTTGAGCTTGTGATCTTCCTGCCTCAGCCTCCCAGGTCACTGGGATTACAGATACACACTCCTGCGCATAACTTGTTGCATGTTTTTGATGTGTAGTGCAAATGTCTCCTCCTCTAAATAAATTGATCAGATTTTGGCCTCTAATTTCCTTTTCATATACATGCTATTTTTGTCTGACTTTGTATCAAGATTATGCTAATATCAACAAATTAGTAGTTACTTCTTTTTCTATACTCCAAAACAGAATAAGATTGAAAATATTTTTTTTAAGTTTGCTTGAATTTTCTCACCAAACTGGGACTGGTATCTTTCTGGAGGAATAGCAAATAATCTGTGCAGATAATGTTGCTTTATGCTTTTCGCTTAATTCCTTTTCCAATTGATTTAAAGTTATTTGTCAAATAACTCAGCTGACATTTATCAAATATAAAGCAATTAAATATACCTGATTGATTTCTGAATCTTGGTGCCTAAGCAAGTGACATTCTTTTTTGATTCAGTCCTCTGCTACTCTGATTGTAGGGTATAGGAGTAGATTTCCAGAGTAGGGTAGGTTTCAATTACTCCTGATGTAGGTTTTTCCATTGCATGTGCTTCCACTAAATTAATTCTAACCTGAACATTCTATCTCACAGAAATCCCTCAGATTTTTTTTTCTTTTGGATAGCACATACTTTCCCTTTATTATTTGCATTATTATATTAATTCAGTTATTTGCATAGAAATTTGGAAGGGTGGAAATTAAATGCAGAAACTG
Organism: Sciurus carolinensis; assembly: GCF_902686445.1. Taxonomy (NCBI): domain Eukaryota; kingdom Metazoa; phylum Chordata; class Mammalia; order Rodentia; family Sciuridae; genus Sciurus; species Sciurus carolinensis. The sequence continues at coordinate 45,755,061 of NC_062232.1, forward strand.
AGATTGTCATCTTGAAGCAGAATTCTTATTATGCACCCACAATTTATTTTATGTGCTTAGAGTTAGTAATGTTATATGTGAGATTAGCATATACATTTTATGTGTTTTATGTTAATGTTTTATTAACATTTCAAATAATAACCATATTTGGTTTTAAATACCCAAAAGTAGGATTGCCCTTCAGATTGACTAATTTATTTTTATTTTTTGACTAATTTAATATTTAAGTACATATGGTCTATTCTTTACTCATTACGTGTGCTATTATCCTCAGCACACTTGGAAATTTACTGTAATCTCAATCTTGGGCCACAGGAAAGATGCCATTTCAGAAGATTTGGTAGTTCCCTGAGGCATTTGATTTTCTATAGCAATCCAGAACACCCTAAAATTCATAGGTTGATATTTGTGTTCCCTAAGAACTGGTAAAAGAGTCCATTGTTTGGTAGTAATAGAGGAACTGGGGCATTTAGAATATATCTTTAACTTTACAACAAAATCTGGTATGACATCTTTCTTTCAATAAGAGAGAGGTGCTCAGTCTGAAGCACCTGAACCATGTATCTGTAGCCAATACAGACGTGTTTGGGAGTGATATGATGACTGGGGGAGATTTATCAAATTCTATCTGTATAAAAAATTCAAGTGCTTGGTAACATAGAAATAAATGATTGGGTACATTGCAGTAAAGAACTGCTCCCTGCACTATGATAATTCCACAACTCAGGAAAAGATTTACTCTTAAACTCCTCAGAAATTATATTGACTGAGAAGAAAGTCAGTGCTCTTGAGTAAGAGTTAACATATGCAAAGACACTTTGGAGCAATATTAATAACAACTAATACCCACTAAAAGCTTCCTATCTACAAGGCATTATTCAAAGTGCTTTATGTGCTTTAATGCACCTCCCAATGATCATGTGAGGTATATATTACTATTAGTCCTCATTTTGCAGAGGAGGAAACAAAGGCACAGACAACTTAAATGATGTACTTAAGGTTTTCACAGTTGGTAAAAAACATTCATATATGGAATTCAGGCAAATTGTTTTTTGAGTGTACCCCTCTACCCGTTGTGTACTACTGTTTCTCATGGTCAGCAAGGCAGGGGTCCAAAACAGTATAACACTTAGCTAGTCTTCAAGCAGTTTCCATGTGGACCAATGGCAGAAGAAGGGGCAATAATAAAATATAAGTGTAAAAATTTTTCTCACTGATCCTGTCCTGAGCATATAGTTTGAATGTTACATGTACTCCCAAGGCACATATATGTTCAATATGATACACAAAACAATAAAAGTCATATATGTAAATGGGGTTCCATGTAATATTTGATACATTGTGTAATGTATAAATCAGATGAAACATATTTATCTGCTCAAACATTTATTATTTTTTTTTGTGGTACTGGGAATTGAACCCAGGGCCTTGTGCTTGCAAGGCAAGCATTCCACCAACTGAGCTATATCCCCAGCCCCATTTATTAATTCTTTGTGGTTAAAACTTTCAAAATCCTTTTTCACTTAATATAATGATCTCTAGTTCCCATCATGGTGTCACAAATAACATGATTTTATTTTTTACGAATGAGTAGCATTCCATTGTATTTAATGTATACCATATTTTCTTTGTCCATTCATTAGTTCATGAATATTTATGTTGTTTTCATTTTGAGATATTATGAATTGTGTACAAATTTTTGAACATTTAAGGTCCCGTAATCCTCTTGTAGTTGATTCTCCATTTCATTCTTTAGATTTGGGAAGTTTTCTGATATTAGGTCATTGAAAATATTGTGCATTCCTTTGGTTTGTATCTCCATGCCTTCATCTATTCAGATAAATCTTAAATTTGGCCTTTTGATGTTATCCCATATTTCTTGGAAGTTTTATTCATGGTTTCTTACTATCTTCTCTGTATGGTTGATTTTATTTTCAAGAGTATATACTTTGTCTTCATTGCCTGAGGTTCTGTCTTCCAAGTAGTCTTGTCTGTTGGTGAAGCTTTCTGTTGAATTTATAATTTGGTTTATTAATTTCTTCATTTCGAGGATTTCTGCTTGGTTTTTTTTTTTTTCACAATCTCTAACTCTTTATTGAAGTGATCTTTCACTTCCTGTATTTTCTCTTTGCTATCCCTCCTATTCTATCCTTTACTTTGCAGATCAGCTTAATAATGTACATTCTAAACTCCTTCTTAGACATTTCTTCTACTGTGTTGTCTATGGATTCTGTTGTTGGAATATCTTGGTTCGTCTGAGGCACTTTGTTCACTTGTTTTTTCATGTTGTTTGTGTGTCTTCTCATCTAGTGGTGTGGATCTGAGGCAGTACAGTTTGTACCCTGTAGTCTTATAGTGTCTCTGAAGGCTTCTAGTACCTTACCTTTAAGGGGGAGACCAATATTAACAGCACCCAATGCAAACAATATACAACCTTAAACTAAATAGTTCTTATTAAGGTGTCTACAGTTTTGCCACAAAGAACAGAAATGATGTGTTCAATTATTATCTACAATATAAACAGTAAGTTTGCTAAAAGGGTTTACCATTTCAAATGATGGACGAAGAGGGAACAGAAGTAGTGTAGAATGTGATATTTGTGAGGGAGAAGGAAAGTGGATAAAGGTAAAAATTTATTGTAAGAGTGAAAGAGGAATTAATAGAGGTTGGCTGTTTATATGAGAGAAGTGAGAAAGAGACTCCAGGGAAACAGAGGAAAAACAGAGAAAACAGTGAGAGAAAAAATATATACAGATTTTTTTTAAGTAAAAATATAAGAATATACAACCAAACTATAATATACTATTCAGATATGCCATTCCTCAAAAACTGATGCATAAAAAATATTTGGATTCAAAGATGGTAGAGGTGTGTGGGGGGGGGAATTTTAAAAAAAGGAAAGTCTCTATGGAAAATTGACCATAGCTTCTGTTGGCTTTTAAACATTTTCTCAGCTTCCCTTCTATGCTGATAGGTGGAGTTGTCTGAAGTTTGATGTTAGCTCCAGTCCAGTGGACGGGTTGGGTGTGTGAACTGATAACAAAATGCCCTTACACCCTCTTCTAGTCTTCTGGAAGTCACCCATTGAAGCTGGCCCTTTCTATCCCCCTATACTTCAGTACTCACTGAGCTGAAGACAGCCTGATTTTCTCCAGTTTCTCCAACCTGGGAAACTGCCCCCAGGCTCCACCTTTCCACATGCTTGCCAGGCCCAGACTGCCCCACGAAGACCCAGTTGCAATCTGACAGATCTGGGCTTCAGATTTCCCAGGCTCTGCCTTCCTGCTGTCCCAAGATCTTAATGCCATTCCAACTTGCAGAGAGACCACTATGGATGTGTTCACACAAAGGAGAGACCCTGCAAAGAGGCAGCAAGATGGTGGTCACTAGAACACACAGCAGGAAGACCTCTGGTGTGACCAGACCTGCAGGTACCCTGACAATAGATCTCTAGGCCCTGACCGGTGTCCCCAAACTGAGGTGGCCATTCCCTGAGGTGATGGGGGTAGTGGCAGCAAACCTGCAGGCCCCTTGGCCCTGGACTCCCAGGTCCTGGCCTGGGTCCCAAGATGGTGGCAGCTGCATGTAACCAAACCTTCAGTACCCTGACCATGGACTTCCAGGCAGTAATGGGCAGCAGATACTCTGCGGGCAGTCTGTGGGTGGTCTGCAGACAAACGGCAGGCCCTCGGCAGGTGGACATAGGGTGGTAGGCAATGTACAGGCTAAAGTTGGAAGATTGGCAGGCCAAAGGTAGGCAAACAGGCAACCAGTGGGCAGTGGGCAGTCAGTGAGTGATATGAAAGGTGGGCAATATACTGACAAAGGACTAGTGATCGCAGTGAACAAATGGGGCACAGAGCAGGGGATCAGAGGGCAGTGAGGCCTGTCTTGCAGGGAAAGAGTATTTCCTCTGCTTAAGTCCTGAGTCACAGAGCAATAAGGAATGCATCCTTCCTCTAGTTCACCATCTTGGATCCCCCCATGTTTGGTTTCATATATGGAATGTAGGGTTAAAATAAAAGACAAGATGAAAGTAGAAGGGGGACTATTTGTGAAGTGGAAGAGGATCATGGTGTTGGGGAAGGATAGGTTAAGGGCAAGTAAAGGGGAATTTGAAATAATCAAAGTACATTATATGAACATGTAAGTATGACACAATGAAGCTCACAATTCTACATAATTTTTATGCTCTAATAAAAAAATATTCATTTAAATTGCTTCTATCTCTTTAAATTCCTCTGCTAGTGTTTTGAAATGTTTCTCTGTGTTTTCTACAAGTAAATGAATTTCCTTAAAATTGCTGTTTTAAACTCTCTATCTGAATATTCTCCCATACTGATTACAGTGTGGTTAGTTTCTGGAAAACTTATCTTGAGTACTATGTGAGAGTATGAGTTTCGAGGTGTTTTTTTAGGTTATGGTGTTTTTAAAGCACTCAATGCTTATTGACTTGTGAAGTCATCTAAGCATTGCAGAATCTGGTGTCTATTTCTCTCTCCCTCATCTGGCTTCCTTTGTGCCTATCTTTCCAGAAATTCAGAGCAGACTGCTTATTTTCTCAGGCCTGTAAGTCACATCCACTATCTTAGCACTAGATGGCACCCCGGTCCAGATTTGCCAGGAATCCACTGGTGATTTATTGTTGCTGTTTCAGTACTAGAGGACAATCCAAATCTCGAGTTGTCCCCAATACGATTTCATATATTGTTGAGAAAGAAAGAGTATATAGAAAGAGTATTTTGTGTGCACATGCTTCTCCCTGGGGCCAGTTTAGGCCTGGGTGCCTCTTCCATAGTTACTCATCTGTGGGGAGACACTATAGGATTCTTTCCAGAGGTGGGAAGAATCAACATAGACGGGTCAGACTCAGGCTCCTTTGTCCATCTATGGGCAGTAAATCTGCCAATCTGAGTCATACCCAAGCCCATGGCTCACAATTTATACCACAAAACTGATTTAAGAACAAGGTTCACAGTTCCAAGGGCTGTGTATTTCTGAGACTCAAGACTGCTTCAACCAACTACTGGTGATACCAGCTGGATTAGAAGTTAATAGATTGAGTTGCATGTATTCTGGCACTGTTCTAGAGGATGTATAACAAGCCTGGTCATGGGGTCCATTAAGATCTTCCCATTGTTCAATTTCATCAGCCCACAACTAAGTTCTAGGTAAAAGTTTTAGGCCTACTGTACTGTTCTACCCATAACTGATGGAATCTTTCTTGCACCATTGTATGCTGTCAGAGCTTGGGGTAGAGTTGACAAAAGCTTTTACCTAGATTGATGCTATGCCTGAGTCTCAGAAATGCAAGGACCTGCACAGTCTCAGTGGTACACTGAAGCCCATCCTATGGCTGGTGGTAATGCTGACTGAAACATGAGTCTGCCCACTGGGGAGAAGGCCTTTGCCTGGTGTTGAAAAAATTCGAGAACCCCATCTGTGAGTATTGACCTGGCAATAGCTGTGCTGCCCAAGGTTAAGGACTGACTGATAGAGACATTCCCTTGGTCACCTAAGCAGGTATATGTTGGGTTGCACCTTAGTCTCACATCTACAGGAACTTACTCAGTCTTGGGAGGAGGGTAAGTGTTTCCCAGGCCTACCCCATGGCTAGAACTGAGATAGTCCAAAATTGATTCTATCTGGCAGGTACAAAGCTCTCTTTCTATTGCCAGGACTGGCCAAGAGGTTCCAAATGAGAGCTCTGGCCCATAAATGGAGACTTCTATTTCTGCTGGGCATTTTGTCTTACTATAGTGCACCTGGCACTGGACTCTGAGACAAAGTCCTTAGATACCTTTGTACCCTGAACCTCAGGGGTTGAAGTTCTGTTCCCCATTGTGCCACCAGATGTTGTGGGGGAGGTATAGTGTATTCTATCATATGCAGCCTAATGCAGTTTCAGAGGCTCTGTCTGCAGGTATCAATCAGCCTGACAATAGAGGTCATGGGACTTTGCCCACCATGGTGGGCCTGGTATTGTTTCTTAGGTCTAAGGTCTGACTTTGTTGTTTCTTCCTCCCCTAAGTAAGAGGTAACTCTCTTTAGTCTGCGCTGCTTGAATTTGCAGGAAGGGGGTACATTGGAAACTCATTTTTTCCTGCCTTCTTCAATGCATCTTTCCATTTTGTTATATTAAAGCAGTCACTGGACTCTCACTTGATTTCTCTTGTATTGGTAGTTTGATATGTATGTGGTTGTTCAATTTGGTGTATCTGTGGGGAATTCTTGGTGGAGGCTCTTACTCAAATGACACCTTGCAAAAAAGGTAAAGGAATGGCTTAGGAAAGGATAATGAGGAAAATAAACACCCAATACTCACTGAAAGATTAAATGTGCTTATTTAGAAATAAATAGAAATTGTTTGTATAGGCAAAGAGAAATAATTCAAAATATGTGTTTTGATACTTTCCCCTTGTGATATAATTGCCCTCTAACCTAGTAGAATAGAAAATTTCTAACTATATGGAAACAAATTATGGACCTCTTTTATTAAAAATTTTGGAAATATTTAATTTTTGGATCAAAAAGTGTTGCATAAAAATAGAAACACCTGGATCATTTTTTTCTTCATTTTAGACTACCAACTTTTTCTGTAAATATTCTTAAGTTCAATAAGGAATGATATGATACCAAAAGATTATAATCCCTGTGATGAAACTATTATCTCTATGTCAATACAAAGTTTGAAATTAACAGATATTAATAGATATTTCTTTTGGTTTTGTTTTCCTTTTATTTATTTTATATTTCTTTTTATAATTTTATTATTTTATGTATCATCTTTGGCTTGAATGTTAAGCTTACTGTTTTAGAACAGTGTTGGACACTGTTGTATTGACTTTAAATTCATAGATTGTCTTTTTTTGTATCATCCTTTTCTGGCTTTGGCATTAAGGTTATAATGGTCTACAATCTGTTTTCCCGAAGAGATTGTTGATAATGATTAGTGCATATTAATTGTATGAAATAATGAGATAAAATTGTATGAAATAATGAGATTAATTATGACAATTTTATACATGCAAAGCATACTTTAATTGTATCCACCCTCCTTATGACCTCCTCTTCACTCCATTCCTCAAATCCTCTTCCCTTTATCTAAAAATCATCCTTTTATTTTTTCTAGACTGTACATATGAGATACAATATGTGATACTAGTCTTTCTGAGTCTATTTTTTAATACTTAACATGATGGTCTCATTTCTATCCATTTTTTTCTGCAAATGACTTGATTTGTTCTTAATTATGGCTGAATAATACTCCATTGTGTATATACCAAATTTTCTGATAAATATCAGTTGATGGGCATCTAAGCTGATTCTATCACTTGGCTATTAAAAGTTGTGCAACGATAAACATGGGTGTGTGTAGGGGTGCCAGGCTAGCTCAGACACAGGTAAGGGCCGTGGAGTCAAGACCCCAGACTTTGGGAGTTGGGTGGAAGCAGGCTTGTGGCAAGCAGCCTGCAAATTCATTATTGCAGGAACAGGTATACATTTTATAAGTTTCTTGCCCAATCACAATGTACCACGGGGGATCAGACCACCAGGCTTCTATACAGTTTCCCTTGGTAACACTAGGTCAACTTGGGGCAGTTGTTTACATTCCTTGGTGGTCAGAGCAGAATGCTCCTCTCTGCAAGTTTACACACTTGAGACATTAACTGCTGCAAACGAGGAACTAGGATTTCTCCCAACAGGTGTGCAAGTATCCTGTAGTATGCTGCCTTTAATTCATTTGGGTATATACTCAGGAGTGGTATAGCTGGATCACATGGTAGTTATATATTTAGTATTTTGAGAAAACTCTATATTAATTTTAATACTATACTAATTTACATTCCCACCAACAATGTGTAAGAGTTCCTATTTCCCCACATTCTCACCTACATTTATTGTTTTTTGTATTTTTGGTGATAACCATTCTTATTGGGGAGAGATGGAATTTCAAAATAGTTATGATTTGCATTTCCCTAATGGCTAAATATGTTGAATATATTCTTCATATAAATACTGACCATTTGCACTATCTATTTTGAGAAGGATATTCATTTAATTAGCCCATTTATTGATTGGGTTTTTTATGTTATTTTTTATTTTTTAAATATATTCTGGATATTAATCTTCTGTCAGAGAAGTAACTTGGAAAGTTTGTCCCTTTATTTGGTTGTGTTTTTCATTCTTCTTTCCATTGCTGTGAAGGAGACATTTAATCTGAAGCAATCTCATTTGTCATTTTTGCTACTATTTTCCTAACTCTTGGAAATTGTTGCCTGTACCTTTATTTCCCCTGTGTTTTCTTCTAGAAGTTTTGAAGTTTTAAGTCTTATATTTAGGTACTTAATCCATTTTGAGTTGACTTTTGTACAGTTTGAGGGATAGGAGTCTAATTTCAATTTTCTATATATGAATATCAGGTTTTCTCAACAATATGGAAATGACTGTCCTTTTCCAATGTATGTATTTGGTAGAGTCCTATATAATGAAAATTACAGAACACTGAAAAAATAAATTAAGGAAAACACCAGAAAATGAAAGGACTTCCCATGTTCATGGATTGCCAAAATTAATAATTAAAATGGTTATATTACCTAATGTGATCTATAGATTCAATGTAATCCCTATCAAAACACCAATGACATTCTTCACAGAATTAGGAAAAACAATCCTAAAATTCATATAAAAAAAGACCCAGAATATAAAAAGAAATCCAGAGAAAAAAGAGTCATACTGGGGGTATAATTTCCTACAGAATAATAGTAACAGAATCATGGAACTGTCATTAAACAGACATGTAGACCAATGGAATAGAATAGAGGACACAGAAAGAAACACACTCAGCTACAGCCTCCTGATTCATGACAAAGATGCCAAAGACTTTTGTTAATTAATTGAGGAATTTTGCATCAAATTTATGAAGGATATTAATCTTTAATTTTTTATGTCATATTTGTCTAGTGTTGGTTATTAAGGTCATATTTTCTCTGGAAGAGATTGTATAAAATTTGTATTGATTGTTTAAACTTTGAATCTGAATTCTTTAAACTTTGAGTTATCCAGCCAAACTATCTCAGCCTGGGAGGTCCATTTGGAGGAGTTTTTAATCACAAACTCCATTTCATTCATATATATACTATAGATAATATACTATATATGTACACATATTCAGATATAAAACAATTCAGATTGTATTATCTTGATTTTTAGTACTTTCGTTTTTGAGTTTTTCCAAACTCTAGAATTTATAAGCACAAAGTTATTAGCATCTTCTTCATTTCCTTATCCTTTCTACTCTTTTCTTATTTTATGACTGCATAATTTGTAAGAACACATCTGTTTCATTCCATATATTGGTGTTTTGTCTCCTCCCTTTTTGTATTTGTAAGTCTTAATAAAGTTTTATCAATTACATTGATTTTTAAGTACTCATCTTTTTGTTTCATTGATTTTTATAGTGTTCTTGCTTTCAACTTCACTGATATTTTTATTTTACCTTAATTGTCTTCATTCAAATTGTTTTGGTTTTAACTTGCTCTTCTTCATGTTTTTTGAGGAATGAACTGAAGACTATGGATTGACCTTTCTTCTCTTCTAATGTAAGTATTTAGTGCTACAGATTTTCTTCTCATATTCATTCAATTCTGCCCCTTTAATTTCCTTTGAGACATCCTTATTAACTAGTAGAAGTATGCTGTTTAATTTCTAAGTTGTGTTACTTTGTGTGTGTGTGTGTCATTGCGACAAAAATACCTGACAAGAACAGCTTAGAGGAAGAAAGTTTATTTGGGGCTCAGAGTTCCAAAGGTTCAATCCATGATTGCTCTGGGTCTGAAATGAAGCAGAACATCACGGGAGAAGGATTTGATGGAAGAAAGCTGCTGAGCACATGGCGACCAGGAAGCAGAGGAAAAGAGAAAGAGCAACAAAATAAAATCCAAATGGGCATGACCCTGGTGACCAATTTCCTGCAGCCATGCCCCACCTGCCTACAGTTACAACCCAGTATTTCATTCAGATTATCAACCAAATGAATTAATCCTCCACTGATGAGGTTATAGTTCTCATAATCTAATGTTTTCATCTCTGAGCATTCCTATGTTAAAAACCCTAACACATGAGCTTTTCGGGGGATATTAAACATCCATAATAGAAGTGTTTGGAGATTTTAGTGTTTTCCTTTTATTATTGAGTTCTGCTTTTATTCAGTTGTGGTCAGAGTATAATTTCTATATGATTTAAAATATTTTAAACATGTTGAAGTTGGCTTATTACTCAAGATATGATCTATCTTTTAAAATATCCCATGAGTTTTTGAAAAGCATGTGTACTCTTGTTACTAAGTGAAATGTGCTAAATATATGTCAATTAGATTCTGTTGTTTTTTATTAAGTTTTCTTATATGCTACTTAGTTTCTGCCTACTGCTTTTATCAATTGATGTGAGTAAGGTATTCCATCTCAAGGTACAAATTTGGATTTGTCTATTTCTCCTTTTAGCTGTACCAGATTTTACTTCACATAAGCTGTAAAAGAGAGGACCTGTGAAAGAGATGAGAGACGGCTAGAGTAGAGACAGGAACAGAAGAGTAGAAATCTACTCAGGAAATTCTGAAGTACCTTAAATTTGAGAACCAATGAAGTAACATATGAAATGGTGCTTCTAGAAAGCAGAAACATCTGAGCAAAGGCAGCAGCATAACCTATGTTTCAGATGATGAGACAGCCAACTTGATGAGGCTATTGGATACATAGTGGGGTGTAAGGGCAAATACATTTATACTGGTGAGAGTATGAAAACACATAGAAGCATTATAGAATTAAATCTAATGTTATGAAAATGGGCTCACTTGAAGGATTTTAGGCAGGAGCCTGAATATTATATTGGCTGAGAATTATTGTGGTTAAAGAATAAGCTCAGGATCTAGTACTGAATTCGCTGTGTTCAAATTCCATTTTCCCCAAATTCTAGCTGTGAGAACCTTGGACAAGCTACTTAACTTATCTAAGTCAATATAGACTGACACTACCATTGAGGATAACTACATAAAGATGACTCATTTGGGTAAAATGCACATTTGTTTAGTAATCAGTTCTGTGAAACCCTCTTCCAATGGCAGGATGTAAAAGTTGTGAAAGAGCTGTGGTATTTTGCTAAGATGACCTTTGTATGTAATGCTTAACTAGCATATAGGGCATTTTTGGGGTGGGGAGAGGTCTTTCTCAATTCTTTCTAGAGTTGGCAGTCTAGTGTGGTTTTAATTTGCTTTTTGGTTTGTTTTCATCAGAATTGAGGTATGCTGTGGGAAATACTAGAGGCATCATAGTATTCAGTATAAATCTTGTAGAAATATTTTATTGTTCCCCATGGAAACTAAGGCAAGAGAGGAAAGTGAGAAAATAAGATAGACATAAGAAGGGAAGGGTTAGCATTGTTATTAGATATATTAAGTCATTTAATTCTCACAACAGCACTGTGAGGTAAGTCCTATTATTGATTCAAATTTGTCTTGAAATTCAGAGGATTTAAGGAACCTACCCCAGTCACAAATTCACTAAATGGCCTGAACAAGGTAGGACTTGAACTCAGAACTCTGATTCCAAAATCCATGCTCTTTTTGGGGTACTATCCTGACTATTCAGAGGAAAACTATCTTTTTCTGTCTACTGGCATACCTCATGATTTTCTTTTTCTATAACTTTTGCAATTTCTTCCTTGAAGTTATCTGAAGGGGAAGAAGAGAGGGAAAGACAACAATTTTAAGATTTTAGAAAACACTGGAAAGACATAAAAGTATAATACCTTTGAAAACACAGGGATGACAAAACAGCCTTCAGGGTTAATAGGATACAGAGTTGGACAACAGGTATCAATAGTGATTACAGGGACCTGGGAATGGGACTAATCTGCAATAAACTTTATTCCTGCACTCAAAAGATATTTACTGAACACCTGTTATGTTATGCACTAGGCTCTCTTCTAGGCATTGGTCATCTAATGGAGAGCAAAACAGAGAAAGTCCATAAGGGTGGAGCTTCCATTTCAGTGGGGACCATGCAAATGAAAAAACTACACCATGGCACATATTGTAAGTTACTAACAAGAAATTGTAAATAGACGTGTAAAGATAGAATGATAGGATGAGTCTTGGTTTAGCTAGAATAATCAGGGGAAACTTTTCAAAGGAATAACATCTGAATAGAAATTGTAGCTTGCTAACCAAGACCATTAATCTATAATCACTGATGAATGCCTGGAAATTTTCAGGGAAGATTCTGAAATTTGAAGTCCATTTTGGTAATTCAGTCAAGGCATGAAAGATGAGGGTGGGTGTAAGGAGAATTGTTGATTCTAGGCAAAGGAGTAATTGTAAAAACTGCTTGGAAACAAGGATAGAAGTGGAGTTCCCACACTACCCACAGAAAAGGCACCACAAATTTGAAAGTTACCTCAGAAAGGGATTCCACTTTTTTCTTCAAGGATTCAGTCAGGGGAGAAAAGGAGTAACAATAATTTTTAAAATATAGATTGAAAAAAGTGAGAAATATAGAGATATGGATTATTCAAGAAACTCATCTTAATAAGTTAAAGGTAAATGGAGGTCAAATATAGCCCAATCCTGTGACAAATGGGGCAGTTGAAAACAAAATGTTAGTAGGAAAATTCAATTGACTAAAGTTTTGAGTAATTTTTTTTTTCCTGGTTGCAAGTACCTTAGAAAAAAATACCACCTTTGAGATGCACAGAGGCTGAAGCAGGGTGTTAGTGGTATTGGCTCTCAAATATTCATGTGATTTCAATTTAAGAAAAATTATTCCACCTCTTTCAATCCTCTTGATATCATCAAAATTCAATAATTAGGCACTTTCTCTTAGATCTTGGATGTGATCTTGTATTTCTCTGATTACACAAACACAAACATACACAAAAGGATATATACAGTTTTAATGAAAAATTTACAGTCAATTACTAGGACAATTAATCTTTTACTTAATAAATATGAAGTGTATATTTGCTGTATATAATGTGACATAGGCATTTCTGGATACATATGTATTAAATTGAAGAAAATGATAAGCCATGATTCATGGTCCAGGTGGAATGACTTTCCTGAAAACCTGTGTGAGCTTCTTTACTAATTAAATTTACATAAACTAGCCTTGCAGATGAGTAAAAAAGTAACTCCTTTTTTATTGGTGCATATTAATTACATAGATTGGGGGTTTCATTGTGGCATATTTGTGCATATATAAAATCATAATTTGAGCAAATGAACTCCCCAACACTTCAATTCTCCACCCTTTCCACCCCAAACAAACCAAACAAACCAAGATGCTATATTAATAAAATCCATTGACAGGACGTTAGAAGAAATGTTAGAAAAGGAGTTCAGAATGTACATAATTAAAATGATCTGCAAAGTAAAGGATGATATAAGAGAGTAAATGCAGGCAATGAATGATCAATTCAATAAACAGTTAAAAGGGCAAATGCAGGAAGCAAAAGATTATTTCAATAAAGGGATAGAGATTCTGAAAAAAAAAAAAAAAGAAATCCTTGAAATGAACAAAACAGTAAACCAAATTAAAAACTCCATAGAAAGTATCACCAACAGACTAGATTGCCTGGAAGACAGAAGCTCAGACAATGAAGACAAAATATTTAATCCGGGAAATAAAGTTGACCACACAGAGAAGACAGTTAGAAATCATGAATAGAATCTCCAAGAATTATGGGATAACATGAAAAAAAAAACAAATTTAAGAATGATTGGGATTAAAAAAAAAGAATAATTGGGATCGAGGAAGGCACAGAGATAAAAACCAAAGGAATGAACCATCTATTCAATGAAATAATATCAGGAAATTTCCCAAACCTGAAGAATGAAATGGAAAATAAAATACAAGAGGCTTACGGGACACCAAATACACAAAATTATAACGGATTCACACCAACGCATATTATAATGAAAATACCTAGCATACAAAATAAAGATAGAATGTTAAAGGCCATGAGAAAATTATCAGATTGCATATAGGGGGAAACCAATATGGATATCAACAGATTACTAAGCCCAGACCATAAAAGCTAGGAGGGTGTGGAACAACATATTTCAAACTCTGAAAGAACGTGGATGCCACACATGAATCTTCTACCTAGCAAAACTACCATTCAGATTTGATAATGAAATAAAATCCTTCCATGATAAACAAAAGAATTTACAAATAGAAAACCTGCACTACAGAACATTCTCAGCAAAATGTTCCATGAGGAAGAAATAAAAAACAACAATGAAAGTCAGCAAAGGAAGGAACACACTAAAGGAAAAGCCAATTAAAGGAGAAACCAAGTCAAGTTAAAAACTAAAAATAAGCCAAAATGACCAGGAATACAAATCATATCTCAATAATAACCCTAAATGTTAATGACCTAAACTCATTAATCAAAAGACATAGACTGACAGATTGTATTAAAAAGAAAGACCCAACAATATGCTACCTTCAAGAGACTCATCGCATAGGAAAAGGTATCCACAGGCTAAAGGTGAAAGAATGGAAAAAAAACTTGTCACACACACAGACTCAGTAAAATAGCAGGGGTTTCCATCCTCATAACAGATAAAGTGGACTTCAAGGGATAAGAAAGGACATTTCATACTGCTTAAGGGAATCATAAATCAACAAGACATAACAATCATAAATATTTATGCCCCAAACAATGGAGCATCTATGTATGTCAAATGATTCCTTCAAAAAAGAACTAATATCAATACTCCTCAAAGTAATCCATAAAATAAAAAGGAGGGAAATCTTCCAAACTCATTCTATGAAGCTAGTATCACCCTGATACCAAAAGAAGACAAGGACACATCAAGGAAAGAAAACTTCAGATCAATATCCCAGATGAACATAGATGCAAAAATTCTTAACAAAATTCTGGCAAATAACATACAAAAAGATATTAAAAAATAGTACAACATGATCAGGTGGATTTCATCCCAGGGATGCAAGCTTGGATCAATGTCCAGAAATCAATAATGTAATTCATCACATTGATAGACTTAAAATTAAGAATCATATGATTATTTCAATAGGGCGGGAAAAGCATTTGATTAAAGTACAGCACCCCTTCATGCTCAAAACATTAGAAAACATAAGGATAGTAGGAACACACCTCAACATTGAAAAGGCTGTAAACCCAAGGCCAACATCATTTTAAATGGAGAAAAGCTGAAAGCATTCCCTATAAAAACCAGAATAAGACAGGGAAGTCCTCTTTCACCACTTCTATTCAACATCATCCATGAAACTCTAGCCAGAGCAATTAGACATACCAAAGAAATTAAAGGGATATGAATAGTGAAGAAGAACTCAAACTATCACTGTTTGCCAATGATATGATTCTACATTTAGAGGATCTAAAAAATTCCACCAGAAAACTTTTAGAACTCATAAGTGAATTCAGTAAAGTAGCAGGTTACAAGATCAATGCTCATAAATCCAATGCATTTTTATACATAAGTGATGAATCTTCAGAAAGAGAAGTTAGGAAAACTACCCCATTCACAATAGCATTGAAAAAAATAAAATACTTGGGAATCAATCTCACAAAAGAGGTGAAAGACCTCTACAATGAGAACTACAGAACACTAAAGAAAGAAATTAAAGAAAACCTTAGAAGATGGAAAGATCTCCCATGTTCTTGGATAGGCAGAATTAATATTGTCAAAATGACCATACTACCAAAAGTGCTATACAGATTCAATGCAATTCCAATTAAAATCCCAATAATGTACCTTACAGAAATAGAGCAAGCAATTATGAAATTCATCTGGAAGAATAAGAAACCCAAAATAGCTAAAGCAATCCTCAGTAGAAAGAGCGAAGCAGGGAGTATCACAATACCAGATCTTCAACTCTACTACAAAGCAATAGGAACAAAACCGGCATGGTATTAGTACCAAAATAGACAGGTAGATCAATGGTACAGAACAGAGAACATGGACACAAACCCAAATAAATACAATTTTCTCATACTAGACAAAGGGGCCAAAAATATGCAATGGAGAAAAGATAGCCTCTTCAACAAATGGTGCTGGGAAAACTGGAAAACCATATGCAACAGAATGAAATTAAACCCCTATCTCTCACTCTGCACAAAACTCAATTCAAAATGGATCAAGGACCTCGGAATCAGACCAGAGACCTTGCATCTTATAGAAGAAAAAGTAGGTCCAAACCTTCAACTTGTTGGCTTAGGATCACACTTCCTTAACAGGACTCCCATAGCACAAGAAATAAAAGCAAGAATCAGCAACTGGGATAGATTCAAACTAAAAAGTTTTCTCTCAGCAAAGGAAACGATCAGTAATGTGAAGAGAGAGCCTACAGAGTGGGAGAAAATCTTTGCCACTCATACTTCAGATAGAGCACTAAATTCCAGAATATTTAAAGAACTCAAAAATCTCTACACCAAGAATACAAATAATCCAATCAACAAATGGGCTAAGGAAATGAACAGATACTTCACAGAAGAAGATGTACAAGCAATCAACAGATATATGAAAAAATGTTCAACATCTCTAGTAATAAGGGAAATGCAAATCAAAACTACCCTAAGATTCCATCTCACCCCAATTAGAATGGCGATTATCAAGAACACAAGCAACAATAGGTGTTGGCGAGGATGTGGGGAGAAAGGTACACTCATACATTGCTGGTGGGGCTGCAAATTAGTGCAGCCACTCTGGAAAGCAGTGTGGAGATTCCTCAGAAAGCTTGGAATGGAACCACCATTTGACCCAGCTATCCCACTCCTTGGCCTATACCCAAAGGACTTAAAATCAGCATACTACAGAGATACAGCCACATCAATGTTCATTGCTGCTCAATTCACCATAGCCAGATTGTGGAACCAACCTAGATGTCCTTCAATTGATGAATGGATAAAGAAACTGTGGCATATATATACAATGGAATATTACTCTGCAGTGAAGAACGATAAAATTATGGCATTTGCAGGCAAATGGATGAAATTGGAGAATATCATGCTAAGTGTGATAAGCCAATCTCAAAAAAACAAAGGACGAATGATCTCGCTGATAAGCGGATGATGACATATAATGGAGGGTGGGAGGTGTTAGCGTTAGGGTTAGGGTTAGGTTTAGGGTTAGGGTTAAGGAGGGAGGCGAGAATGGAGGAAGGAAGGACTTTATAGAGGGAAAAGAGGGGTGGGAGGGGTGGGAGGGAAGGAAAAAAAATAATGGAATGAATTAAACAACATTACCCTGTGTAAATTTGTGATTTCACAAATGATATGCCTTGGCTCCATGTACAAATAGAGAAACAACATGTATCCCATTTGTTTACAATAAAAAATAAAATTAAATTAAATTAAAAAAAATGTCAATAAGAACCAAAAAAAAAAAAAAAACCAGTATAAGACAGGGAAGTCCTCTTTCACCACTTCTATTCAACATCATCCATGAAACTCTAGCCAGAGCAATTAGACATACCAAAGAAATTAAAGGGATATGAATAGTGAAGAAGAACTCAAACTATAACTGTTTGCCAATGATATGATTCTACATTTAGAGGATTCAAAAAATTCCACCAGAAAACTTCTAGAACTCATAAATGAATGCAGCAAAGTAGCAGGATACAAAATCAATACTGATAAATCAAATACATTTCTATACCTAAGTGATGAATCCACTGCAAGGGTTACAAAAACTAACCCATTCACAATAACCTCAAAAAAATACTTTGGAATAAATCAAACAATAGAGGTGAAAGACTCCTACAATGAAAACTACAGAATACTAAAGAAAGAAAATTAAAGAAATCCTTAGAAGATGGAAAGATCTCCCATGTTCTTGGAGAAGCAGAATTAATATCATCAAAACGGCCATATCACAAAAAGGGTTACACAGATTCAATGAAATTCCAATTAAAATATCAATAATGTACATACCTCATAGAAATAGAGAAAGCAATCATGAAATTCATTTGGAAAAATAAGAGACCCAGAATAGCCAAAGCAATCCTTAGCAAAAAGAGTGAAGCAGGAGGTATCACCTTGATCTATACAACAGAGAAACAGTAACAAAAACAGCATGGCACCAAAATAGACAGGTAGTACAGAATAGAGAACACAGAGACAAAGCCACATAAATACAGTTATCTCATACTACACGAAGTTGCCAAAACACATATAATGGAGAAAAGATAACCTCTTCAACAAATGGTACTGGGAAAACTGGAAATCCATATGCCAGAAAATGAAATTAAACTCCTATCTCTCATCCTGCACAAAACTCAACTCCAAATGAATCAAGGATCTAGGAATTAGACCAGAGACCCTGCACCAAATAGAAGAAATTATAGGCCCAAATCTTCATCCTGTTGGCTTAGGACCAGCCTTCCTTAACAAGACTCCCAAAGCACAAGAAATAAAAGCAGGAATTAATAAATGGGATGGGTTCAAACTAAAAAGCTTTTTTTTTCTCAGCAAAAGAAATAATCACCAGTGTGAAGAGAGAGCCTACAGAGCGAGAGAAAATCTTTACTGCACACACTTCAGATAGAGCACTAATATCCAGAATTTATAAAGAACTCAAAACACTTAACATCAAAAATATAAATAACCCAATCAATAAATGGCCCAAGGAACTGAGCATACGGTTTACAGAAGAAGATATATAATCAATCAGTGAATATATGAAAAGCTATTCAACATCTCTAGTAACTAGAGAAATGCAAATCAAGTCCACCCTAAGACTTCATCTCACTCCAATTAGAATGACTATTATCAAGAATATAAGCAACAACTGGTATTGGTGAGGATGTGGGGAAAAAGGTACACTCATACATTGCTGGTGGGACTGCAAATTCGTGCAACTACTCTGGAAAGCAGTATGGAAATTCCTCAGAAAACTTGGAATTGAACAACCATTTGACCCAGCTATCCCACATCTTAGCCAAAGAACTTAAAATCAGTATACTACAGTGACGCCACATCAATGTTTATAGCAACTCAATTCACAATAGCTAAACTATGAAACCAAAGTAGATGCCCTTCGATAGATAAATGGATAAAGAAACTGTGGAATATTACTCAACCATAAAGATGAATAAAATTATGGCATTTGCAGGTAAATGGTTGGAGTTGGAGAATATCATGCTAAGTAAAATAAGCCAATCCCCCAAAACCAAAAGCTGAATGTTTTCTCTAATAAGTGGGTGCTGATTCATAATGGGGGAAGGGCATAAGGGAAGAATGGAGGAACATTGGATTATGTAGAGTGAAATGAGGGGAGAGTTGGGAGCAAGGGAAGAAAAGATGGTGGAATGAGACAAACATCATTACCCTATATACATGTAGATTACACAAATGGTATGACTCTACATGGTGTACAACCAGAGAAATGAAAAGTTGTATTCCATTTGTGTACAGTGAATCAAAATGCATTCTGCTGCCATGTATAACTAAATTGAACAAACAATAAAAAGAAAGATTAGAACTTACAAAAGATAAATAAAAATGATAGTAAGATCTTTGGGATAATTTGATTGATGGGTGTGGGGGAACTGGAATAAATCAGGAAGAGAGTTCTATCTCCTTCAAACCCAGAAGTGACTGGAAGATAGTGTGATGCTCGCACACACCTCCCCAGCATACACAGGTTCTCTCAGAATGAGTGGTGCAATTCAACCCAGGACAGTCTATAAGTAGAACAAATGGAAGAGCTGTCCAGATGTGCTGTCATATTCCTACCCTCAGACATAACAACAAAGCCATTCTGATCATACAAACTTCTTCACAGTTCAGTTTCTAAAACTGAAACACCAGATATAACAGTCTGTATTTCAAAAACTTCAACAAGAAATAATCTGAACCTCTGTATGATAATTATTTCATAATCCAATTAATACTAATACCTAGTGTCACCTATGTACAACTTTTTGCTTCACTCCCATCTCTCTTACATTAGCTCCCTCTTCTGTATCTGGTTTACTTTCCCTTTTTTAAACTCTGTCATCCCTTCCCCATTTAATTTATTCTGTCTTTTTAAAATTTTTTTCCTATCTCTATTTTATTTCTTGTTGCCCTTCTTCAAGTTCAATATAGTATGCAATTATTAATGTGCAAGCTTTTCAACCTATTTAATATCACTCTTCATCCACATTCCTTCTGGATTAAGAAAGTTGTAGATATTTTTAGTAATTACATTTATAGAATATATTAATATATACTTACTCTTAAATTATCACTGTTATTTGTGCAATTCACTCCTTGCAAAGAAGCATTGGGGGTTGAAATTAGTAATGATTTTGCTCACCAAACATGTTGACACCTAAATATATTTTCATCACCGTACTTGTTATAATGATATAAATACTCACCAAAGGACACATAAAAGAGAAAGAGGAATACATCTCAATAGATGTACAAACATAGGACCTCTGAACACATGAGGAAACAGGTCAACAAGACACCTACAAAAATGTACTTGCACCTCCAATAACTGAACCCACAGATATTGAAGGATATGAAATTCAGAGAAAGGTCACAAAAACTTGATTATTAAAATAATTGATAAAATAAAAGAAGATCTAAGGAATAAAATGAGATAAAATGCAACATGTGAATAACATAGATCTAACATAGATCTAACAAGATCTAAGGAATAAAATGAGATAAAATGCAACATGTGAATAACAAAGAGTTAGATATTCTAAAAAGAAACCAAATAGAAATACTGTAAATGAAAGATACAATAAATCAAATAAAAAATCTAGTTGAAAGTATCACCAACAGTTTAGATTACATAGAAGACAGAACTTTGAGCCCTGAAGACAGAGTATGTGAATGTTAATCAGTAATAGGAAAAAAATATAAACAGAATATACATTAAGATCAAATGTTATAACATATATAAGAGTCATTGGAATTGAAGAGGGTATTGAGATACAGGCTAATGTAATTAATAACCATCTCAATGAAATAATAGCAAAAATTTTTACAAACATTAGGAATATGGATATCCACATATAGGAGGCATACAGAAGCCCAAAGAGAAAAGATCAAAAAGACCTTCTCTACAAAACATTATAATTAAAATTCCCAATATTTGGAATAAAGATAGAATCTTAAAAGCCTCAGGAGAAAAATGTCAGGTCACATTTAGATGTTAACCGATGATAACTTCTGATATCTGAGCTTAGACTCTAAATTCCAAGCAGGCTTGGAGTGAGATATTGTAAGTTCTGAAAGAAAGTAAATACCAACCAAGATTGCTACACTCAGCAAAGGTATCTTTCAGAATCATAGAAGAAATGAAAATATTTCAAGATAAGCACTCATGACCACTAAGCCAACATTCCAACAAATAATAAATATTATAGAAAGCAGAATAAGAAAAGAAACCCCAGAACCCCCAAATGGATGAAGCTCAGTCAAAGAGAAAATAAAGATTAAGAACATATTA
Source organism: Sciurus carolinensis (assembly GCF_902686445.1). Taxonomy (NCBI): domain Eukaryota; kingdom Metazoa; phylum Chordata; class Mammalia; order Rodentia; family Sciuridae; genus Sciurus; species Sciurus carolinensis. Next base: position 45,776,554 of record NC_062232.1, read on the forward strand.
AATCCAGGTGTGGTAGCACATGCAAACAATCCCAGCAATGTGGGAGGCTGAGGCAGGAGGACTGCAAGTTCAAAACCAGCCTCAGCAACTTAGGAAGGCACTAAACAACTTAGAAAGACCCAATCTCGAAATAAAAAATGAAAAGTACTAGGGATGTATCTCAGTGGTTAAATACCCCAGTGTTCAATTCCTGGTACAAAAAGAAAAATCACATTAAATATGTGAATCAAATCAAAACAGCAGTAAATAATAAATAGTGTTCTGTAATAAAACTGAATATAAATGATCTCATGGTCTCATCTCCAATAAAAAGGCAGAATGCAAGAGTGAATTAAAACAGAAGACCCAACTATATACTTACTGTTTGCAAAAGACTCATCTCATAGACAAAGACATCCACAGGTTAAAAGTAAAAGAATGGAAAAGGATATTTCCTGAAAATAGAGTCTAAAACCAAGCAGAAGTAGCTATTCTCATATCTGACAAAGAAGATTTCAACCAAAAATTGGTCAGAAAAGACAAAAAAAAAGTGTCATTTCATAATGATAAAGGGAAAAATTCAACAAAAGGATAGAACAATAGTAAATATTTAAGCCACAGACTTTGGTGCACCTAATTCCATAAAACAAACACTTCTTGATATAAAGATTCAGACTGGACCCAATGCAATAATAATGGGTGATTTCAATATACCCATTTCACTGATAGGTCATCCACATACAATATCAATAATGACATTTCTGACCTAAAAAATGCTATAAATCATATGAACCTACCAGATATCTATAGAATATTTCATCCAACAACAGCTGAATTCACATTCTTCTCATCAATTCATAGAGCCTTTTTCAAAATAGGCCATACTTTTAGTCACAAAGCAAGTCTTAGCAAATATGAAATAATTCCTACAATTCCATGGATCTTATCAGATCATAATGGAATGAAGTAAGAAATCTACAGCACGAAATATTATAGAAAACATGGAGATTGAACAATACACTTTTTGACTGATGAATAAATCATAGAAGAAATAAGGGGAGAAATGTAAAAATTCCTAGAATTAAACAAGAATTTTGATAGAATGTACCAAAATCTCTGGGACACCATGAAGGTGGTTCTAAGAGTAACATTTACAGCATTGAGTGCCTATATACAAAAGGAGCCCAAATTAACATTTGTTACATGTCAATGTCCTAGAAAAGCAGGAACAAACTAATTCCAAAACCAGTAAAAGATAGGAATTAATTAGGAACAAACAAAAAATTATTGAAATAGAAAATATTAAAAACAATATGAAGGATCAAAGTAACAAAGATTTGATTATTTGAAGAGATAAACAAGATTAATAACCCTCTGCAAAACTAACCAAATGAAAGAGGGAAAATAACTCAGGAAAATTAGAGAGGAAAAAGGTGATACCACCACAGACATTTCTGAAATCAAGAGAATTATTAGAGACTATATTGAAATTTATAATCTGATATATTTGAAAATTTTAAAATATTGACAAATTTCTAGACAGATATGACTACCCAAATTTAACCAAAGGATATAGAAAATGTAAACAGAATAATAACATGCTACCAAATTAAAGCAGTAATAAAAAGACTTCCAACAAAGAACATTGTAGCTCCAGATGGATTCTCAGCTGAATTCTACCAGACCTTTAAGAAGAAATACTGCCAATCTTCCTCAAATTATTCCACGAAATAGAAATGGAGGGAATTCTTCCAAATTCACTCTATGAAGTCAGTATCACACTGATACCAAAGTCAGATAGGAACACATCAAGAAAAGCAAACTATAGAACAATATCTCTGGTGCACATAGAAGCAAAGTTCATTATAAAATATTGTCAGCCTGCATTGAAAAACATACTAAGAATATTGTATACCATGATTAAGTGGGTTTCATTCCAGGGAAGCAAGATTGGTTCAACATACACAAATTAATAAATGCAATTCACCACATAAATAGTTAAGGACAAGAATTCCGTGATCATCTCAATAGATGCAGAAAATGCCTTCAACAATTTTCAGCACCCATTCGTGTTAAAAACAGTGAAGAAACTAGGAATAGAAGAAACTGTCCTCAACATCATAAGGGGTATAAACACCGAACCCAAAGTCAACATTAATACTAAATGGCGGAAAAAAAGAAAGCATTTCCTCTGGAATCAGGCACCAGACAGGATTTCAACTGTCATCACTCTTATTCACTATAGTAATTGAAACTCTAGCCAGAACAATAAGGCAATTTAAAAAATTAAAGGGATACAAATAAGTAAAGAAGAAGTAGAATTATCTATATTTATTGATGACAAGTTCCTATATTTAGAAGACCCCCAAAAAAATCCACCAGAAGACTTCTAGAGCTGATAAATTTGTCAAAGAAGCAAGGTCAAAATAAAAGCATCAATAGCTTTATTGTACACCAATAGTGAATTTGATGAAAAAGAAATCAGGAAAAGAATTCCATTCACAATAGCCTCAAATAAAAATGCCTGGGAATAAATTTAACAAAGGAGGTGAACCACCTCTACAATGAAAACTATAAAACACTGAAGAAAGAAATTGAAGAAAGAACACATTAGAAAATGGAACGACCTCCAATGGTCTTGAATAGGCAGAACTAATATTTTTAAATGGCCTTATTACCAAAAATGACCTATAGATTCAATGCAATTCCCTTCAAGATAATAATGGCATTCTTCACAAAACTAGGAAAAAAGTCCTGAAATTCATAGGGAAGAATAAAAGACCCAGATAGTCAAAGCAATTCTGAGCAATAGGAGTATGCTGGAGGCATCACAATACCAAATCTCAAATTATACAACAGTGCTCTAGTAACAAAAATGGCATGGCATTGGCATAAAAGCATACGTAACTCCAGTGAAATAGAATAGAGTACACAGAGAAAAACCCACACAGATACAGTCATCTGATTCTTGACAAAGGTACCCAAAACTTACATTGTAGAAAAGAGTATTTTTGGGCTGGGGAGATAGTTCAGTCGGTAGAGTGCTTGACTCGAAAGCACAAAGCCCTGGGTTCAATCCGCAGCACCGCAAAAAAAAAAAAAAAAAAAAAAAAAAATCACTAGAAAAGAGTATTTTAATGAATGATGCTAGGAAACCTGGATATTCATATGTAGAAGAATGCAACTAGATCCCTATTTCCTACCTTGTTAAAAAAAAAAAGGTCAATTCAAAACAGATCAAAGACATAGGGATTAGAACAGAAACTCTGGAAGTATTTGAAGAAAATAGAGGGTCAACACTTCAACATATAGGCACAGGCATTGGTTTCCTTAAAAGAATCCTAAAGCTCATGAAATAAAACCAAGAATCAGGGGCTGGGGAGATAGCTCAGCTGGTAGAGTGCTTACCTCGTAAGCACAAGGCCCTGAGTTCAATCCCCAGTACCGCCAAAAAAAAAAAAAAGAATCAGTAAGTATTGTTATGCACATATAATGATATATAATGTGTGAGTCACAATAGCCAAGCTATGTAACCAATCTAGGTGTGGTCAACAGTATGTATATACACACAATGGAGTTCTACTCAGCTATAAAAAAGAATGAAATTATGGCATTTGCTGGTCAACAGCTGGAACTGAAGAACATCATGCTAAGTGTAATAATTCAGATTCAGAAAACCAAAGGTTGAATGTTTTCTTTCATTTGTGGAAGCAAGAGCAAAATAAGGGGAAAAGGGATGGGGTGAATATCATAAACACATAGGGAAGGAGAAGGGACAGGAAAGGGAGGAAATGCAAACTGAATTTAACAAAATCATACTATGTGATTCCACAGGGAATTCCATATACATAAAGTATATGTAGAAAGCACCAATCAAAAATAAATAAATGAACTAAAGCAAGATTAGTAGTACAGAGGAAGGGGAGTAGGGGGAGGGAGGACAGGAGGGAAAGGGGGGAATGTGGACAGAAATGGAGTAAATCAAAATAAATAAAAATCAATAAAAATTGGTTAAGTTGGAGCATGGTAAAGTGGGGACCATCACATTCTATCTTCACACAACCCTGAGACAGATAATAACATCCCTATTTGAAGAAACTGAAGAACAAAGTCATTAAGTGAATAGTCTAGAACTACAGAGTCAGTTTATAAAGGAGCTGTTTAAATTCTATGCTAACTAGGATTTAACTGACTTTACAACTGGTTTTTTTCTACTGCTAATTGACCGATTACTAATTGGCAAAAAGATGTTACCTGTGTGATGTTTTTGAAGTTTTTAAAGTATTCATTTTCAGCAATGACAATGAATGAATTACTGCTACATAAAATAATGGAGATGAATCTTACAAGCATAAAGTTGAGTAAAAGAAGGCAGACACTAAGTAATACAAACTGATGGATTCCATTTATGTAAAGTTCAAAAACAGATACGCTAAATGTATTGTGTTAGAAATTAGGATGGCATTCATCTTTGGAAAGGGTTGTGACTAGAAAAGAACATAAAGGTCTCTGAGAGGCTGCTAATATTCTGTTTCTTTACATGGGTGCTGGTTACACAAATGTGTTCATCGAGTTCTACACACTTGATGTGTGCACTTTGTACATATATATTTATGTGTAATATTTCAGCAAATTTACTTAAAATTATTACTCTCAGATTAACTACATGACTAGGTATGAACTTACATCTTCTTTAGGCCAGTGCTCCTAGTATTTGACTACTACATAGAGGCTGTTCTAGTCAATCACAAAATATATACATGTGTATGTATGTACACATACACACACACATATTCATTTCATTCAGTCTAACTATCCTTGAATCCTAGCTCTACTACTTACTAGATGTATGACCTTGGGCAAGTGAATTAGCAGTTCTACACCTCATTTTTCTCATTTATCAAATAAGAGTAATGAGTACCCACTAATAACTACTGTGAGAATGCAATGAATTAATTGCCATTCATTAACTAATGATCACCAAGGCATCATAATTATTCTAATAATCATTCTCATAACGCTCCTGTTCCCATTAAATAATTGCCCTCAACAGACACATTTTCAGGTTCCTGTATAAACAGTTATAAATATCTTCTAGGAAGTGATGTACAATGTTTCTAAAATCATGGAAACACAGCTACCGGAAAAACCTAAGGATTTGAATTACTCGGTGTTGTCTCTTGTTGGTTATCTATTTTTTAGGAAAAAATACAAATGTGATTCTTCTGTAGAATATATTCATACTTGCAAATTTTTGGCTCTGGGGACAACTGTTATTTACAAACATACTCTCTTTGACCTATAATCAATAAACTTGTCCACATCACCAAGTGCCTCCTCTCATTTGTTGTCCTTACCTGTTTACTCTGAGACCTAACTGGAATTTTCCCTCAAAACTAACTTCATTTTCGCTTTGTTCAGATGAGCAACTAAATGTCTAACTTAGCTTTTCTCTCCCTATGACTGCTTCATTTTATGAGGCATATCATTCAGAAAATAGATTCTGCCCTCCCTTATGCACATTGAAAATCACTCATATGTTTTCCTTTGTTCATGTATGTTTTCTATTCTTATGTTTTATCTGTTGAGCAAAAGCAATAGAAAATTTTAAAACTCCAACAACAAACAGAAATTAATTTATTCTTTTGCTTAATGACCAGTAGATATTCCCCTCACCCAGAACTTGGCACAAGATTTTGTATCCTAGTTGTATTAAACTGGTTTCTCATATCAGAACAGCACCCATATCCTCTTCTCTTAGAACCCTAAAGGTATCTCCCTATCTAGTCTTTACTCTGTTCATTTCATGCCCTACATTCTATACTATTTTTCTTCTGAAGAGGATTTGAAATCATTTAGAAACCCACATAGAATGGTACTACCATTCAAATATTCTTTTTCTCATCTTCTGTTTCATGACTCTTAGTATTTACTCCCCAATCCTTTTCTGTCAATATCATCATCATCTAGTCTAGTTCTTTCCTTGGCTAATGTCTCTTGGCTACATTTCTGCACAGAAGCTTTTTTTTTTTTTCGTACTAGGGAATGAACCCAGGGGCAATCAACTACTAAGCAATTTCCCCAGCCCTTTTTATTTTTTATTTTGAGACACTAGGTTGCCTAGGATCTCACTAAATTTTTGTGTCTGACCTTGAACTTGAGATCCTCTTGCCTCAGCCTCCGGAGCTGCTTGGATTAGAGTCATGTACCACTGTGTCTGGCAGAAGCTTGTTTTTTTAACTTTGTCTTTTTGGTCCTTGATAGTTTTTTCCTGCATTCAGTCAGATTTGTCACCTCTCCTATTTTCTTTCTAATTTTTGTGTTACCAGCTTTTCTCTCTTTAATTATTTTTGTATATTTTTAATTTTTATTACATCATACACTAAATGTGACAAGTGTATACGTGTGACTGTATTCCATTTGGCATCACAACCCTACGAACTTCTCCCAAAACAATGGGTTACTAATTTATTAATTTCAACTGCAAAATGATACTATACTTGCTTATTTCATTGATGCTACTCTGCCTGAACAGCATTGTGAATAACAGACTATAATAAGGTTCCTTTCCAATGCACCCCACCTCGAGAACTAGAAAATAAGAACTAATTGATTGCCTTTTGAGAATTAAATTGTAGGACCGGCACATTATTAATCAAAGAAAATAGATGCAAAATCATCTGAGGAGATGAAATGACTCTCAGATCCTCATGGCATTAAGTATATTGTGACCTGAAAGAAAGAATAAGCCACAGAAATATAGGGAAAAGTGGGTCCCTGGTAAGCATTGGCAGTACCCAAATGAATGCCATTCAACTTCCAGTATTTCCAATTCTGTAAGCAAGACCATCTCTGTTGGAAGATAGATGTACAGTATCTAGCATGTATTTATAAAATTAAACTTTTGGTTTGTAACATTCTACTACATTCCATTCATTACACATCTTTCTATTGATTTTGCTTGTCTGCTCAGATTAATGATGTGGTGGACTTACAATTTACATTCAAAAAACAATCAAATAGCTCTCATTTTATAGTTGTAATTTTTACTTGGTTTTTCATTTAGCATCTCAAGGGGAAATGTGCAGAATGCATAGACACAAGTATTTCCAGTAGGTGTCACAATGCTTTTTCTCATTGAAAATTAATAAATTAAAAAAAAAAGAAAAAGAAAATTAATAAATTGACATTCTCCCATCTGCTTTTTCATTTGCATGAATCAGTCTCTCAGAGTCTGAACTACACTGGATGCTGGCAAGAGTGAATCTTGGGAATTGCAAAGCAGAAGACCATACCTAGCAAGGGAACTCTTAAATCTTCAGACATTTTTATTTAGGTATGCCGCCTAAAGAATTTTAAATAAATGCCTACTTCCTGATATATATTTAAGTTAATATCTAAAGTTTGTCATCACATAGTTGTAAAATTACAGATTTTATAATTATAATTGTATGGTAATTTGAAGGATACTATAAATATTAACATTTAAAATTGTTATGTGACTCTCTTGAATATATTCAACAGGATTTAAATATTGTAGCAATTGGAGATGAGACCCACTTCATTCATCTTTAAAATACATCACGGATTCTTCTTTAACAGTGGAAAACATATTGTTCCTTTTTCCTTTGATGTATGTTTCCAGTTATTTCCTCCTCTACGAGAATTTTTGTCTTAATGTTATGTACTTTTATTTTAAAAATTCTTTCACTGACCACCATATCTGAGCTACTCTACTTTAAAAATTAAGCAAATTAAAATTAATTTTAAAGGTTCTGTATTATCACTACAATTATTGTTAGTGCACAATTCATCAAAAATACAAATATATTAACAATTTTGATAAATATTATATATAAAAAGTAAAATTTAATTAGAAATTCATTTGAATATTTTTCCTATTTATTTATACAAACTCATATATTACTAGTAAGAATTGCTAGTAAGAATTTTCCTTTCTTATTTTTATAAGTATAAACAATGAAATTTTTAATAAATGGAAGGGAATGTAAGGACATTGTCATAGTAATTACTTTCAGTCTTTGAGTTCCTTCCAAATAATATGCCAAAAATCACATAATGATATATCTTCTTAAGTTATTTTAATGATCTATCAGCTGACAACTTAATTAGGTCCTGCTTCAATTCTGTGCAAGGCAAAGAATTGGAAATCACAGAGTTGTAAAAGGATTTATTATCTAGTCATTAGAGTCATTCAGTTTCTCAATATGGACACCAATGTGTATTTCAAATCATCTCTTGGTTTGTTGCCCCAAGGTTTTTATACTCAAAGGCAATGGGGAATGTACCATAGTAAAATCCTGAATGTGTGACAGAAGTATGTCTTTATTTTGTAAAGTGGGCAAAGTTCAATTGCAAAATGAGATGCTTTGACCTTAGGGGAATTTTCCAGCAATTCAGGCTTAGGAAAAAAGATACATGGATATTGAATATCTAGAAATTGATTCTTTTTAACTGCCTTTATCTTCCTACTATTTGAAAAGACTTTGTGTACACAAATTCAGGTTTGAAGACTACTGTCTTAGGTAATACTGCTATCAGCTCCATATCTAGTGTTGCAACTGATTTTTACCATCAACATGAGTTTGAACTTTACTCATTGTGGTATATCTGGTTTTACCCTTTACCATCTACAGATCACAAGACTTTTACCATAAACATTGCATTCTCCTTAGATTTTGAACCTGGATATTTTCGAATCTGACAAGTCAACTGCAGCATGATAATTCACCAATATTTGCCATCTGCAGATACCTAACTGAAGACATCAAGCTATGTAAAAATAAATATAGTCTTCTTATTTACCTTATGTATATACTTGCCTTCTGAAAGCAGTCACCTTAAAGAAATTTAATTCCATTCCCTTTATTTCCCTTTTGCCTTTGGGGATTCAAAAATACCTTGTTCTTTTTTATGGCTTTCTTCACTAACACTAGAATCTTAGGAATCCACATACAATGCATGTGGAGGAATCATCTCCTCCCACTGCTGCCATGTGTATTTCTGTTGGTATTCTGATTTAACTTGGAATAAGGCTCCACATACAATATTTTTCATGATGACGCATTCTCTTTAGAGTATAATATAGCTAATGTCAACTCTTAACCATGCTGCAAGTTAAATAGGTTTTATAGGGCTGTCACACAATCTTATCTGTTTTAGATAGTTATTTGCAGCAGTTCCAGAGCTTGCTATTTTGTGTGTGTGGCGGGGGTGGGGGGGTGCTGGGGATAGAAACAAAGGCCTTGCCTGTGCTGGGCAAGTGTTCTAGCACTAAGTTACATCTCCAACCCTTTTTACTTATTTAGAGACAAGGCCTCACTTAGTTGCCCACGCTAACCTCCAATTTGCAATCCTCTTGTCTTAGTCTCCCTAGTAACTGGGATTACAGGCATGCACCACCACACCTAGCTCCCAGAGCATTTTTTCTGGCTACAAAATCCCCTATGACCTCCATTCTGTTCTTAAACATATTAGGTCTTTATGACCTGCAGAATGATAGATAAACATTCTCCTGATATTTTGTCAGTCATTTCTACCTTGTTGGCCTGATTTGGATCGAAAATGGCAGTTATTCTACACATTTCTATTTCCCCCACAAAATATTTACTTTCTTGCTTTTATTTTCCATGCTCAGTCCTCCATGTTACTTATTTTAATAATATCTGAACATTTCCCTCTTGCTCCTCATTTTTATTTCAGTCTTCTATTGATTTTATAAATCTTGAAGGAATTTAGTTCCAAATTCTTTTGAAAGGCACACGTGAAGTGCAACTTCTGCTACAGTTTAAAATGTAAACTATGACATAATATAAAATCCTATTGTACGCAGCACAAGGAGGGCAGACTTTCAGTCTCATGTCATGTTTTTTCAAGTCCCAGCTTTCAGTTGGAAGTCCCTCAAGGTCGTATAACTGAGGGGAAGATAAATTGAAGGGGAAGTATTAGCTACAATTACCATCATCAAGGGAAAGAGAGTGTTTGCTCTGATACATATTTATGCTCTTCCTAGAGTAAATACTCCACCCTCTAAGAAAGTGACTCAGTTATGTTCTTGGTCTTTTTCCAACTCAGCCCAGTGCTTCAGTGCTTTGGGGCTTCAGGAGGTAGAGTGAAGGAAGGTAAAACTTAAGCTCCTCTTAAAATTATCAAAAATTCCAATGTTAAGGAGGCCAATTAGAAAATAAATGAAATAGACCTGATGGTGACTGGTAATTAAAAATGTATGTCTTATCTAAAGGTTGTAACCATTATTCAGCTTCAGTTACATTATGGCCTTTCAAAGGCATACCCTAAGGTAACCAGAACATATAGTTTTGAAAGAGAAGCTGTAAATCTGAATTTATATAGGCAATTAGCCAAGTTTTAGGTGTTGGCTAGCAAAAGTCAGTTCATAAGTTGCCAATTTGTAACTTATCTCCTACAGATTAAATTGGGTATATAACACTCAAATTTTGGGGCATTCAAGAAAGACTTACTTGTATATTTAAAAAAATTTTTTAATTTTATTTGTTCTAATTAGTTGTACATGACAGTAGAATGCATTTATACATTTTGATAGATCATACATGGAGTATAATCTCTCATTTTTCTGATTATGCATATTGTAGGATCACATTGGTCATGCATATGAGGTAATAATGTCTGTTTCACTCATACTATTATTCCTTAACCCATTCTTTATTTATAAGTGTACTAAATGTTAATTCAAAATCATTAGGCCATAATAGGGATCAAGGAGTTAGAATAAGAACAATAAATAATTTAGAAGTATATCTTCAGAAAAGAATACACATGTGCTAAATAGACTATCTTTGCTCTTGTGTTTTACTGGGTTGGTTTTTTTTTTTTTTTTTTTTGGTCTTTTGATTGTTTTTTTGTTTTTCATTCATAGTTTAATTTACCAAGGTGTGTTAGTCAGGATTTCATTGATGAAACCCAAATGCCTGACTAGAACAATGTAGAAGAGGATAAGTTTGTTTTGGTGCACAGTTTCAGAGGTTTAGTCTATGGTCAGTGGAGTTCATAGCTCTCCGTCCAAGATGAGGCCGAACATTATAGTGGTAAGCACGTGGTGGAAGAAAGCTGCTCAGGATATGGTGGCTGGGAAGCAGAGAGAGAGGGAAAGGGGTCACAGAGAACCTGGACCCTTCCAGGGGATGCCTCCAGTGACCCACCTCCTCCAGCCACACTTCACTTATCTACAGTTACCTTCAGTTTTAGCACATTCAAACTAGGATGGACCATTTGGTTACAGCTCTCATGATCTAATTATTTCACCTCCTGCATTAGTACAGGAGCTTTGGGGGGCACCTCCTATCTAAACTATAACACAAGGACAATTTTATTTAATTTGCTTTGTTTTCAGAGAGAGATATGTTGGAACAATTATTGTCTCTCATATACATAACTGCCTATAACAACTACAACCTTGAAGAGTGAGCATAGTAGTCTAATTTTTGCTGATGAAGAAACTGAGATTTCGAGAAATGAACAAATTGCCCTAAGGTCACCCAGTCATAACTAACCAAATTGGAGTAGTAACCCCAGTCTATTTGGCTCCAGATCGTTTTTGCCACTCTATTATGTTACGGTTTTTCTAGTTCTGACTATATTATTTGACTTCATGTGCATTGACAGAAGTAAGAAACAATCATAGGATTCCCCTTACATTCTATAGATTACTCCAGGAAGACAAAACAGCATTTAATTAATATAATCACCTGAAAACCTCAACAACAGAAATTTCTTCCTCAGGAAAAATTCCTAAAAGTTAAATTGCTCAGTAAAATTGTCTGCATGTTTTATTAAATTTTAGGGTTTATTAGCAAAATGCCCCTTAAGCAGCATATAAAGTACCTGTTGCCTATAATTGTCATCATCATCATTATCATCATCATCATCATCATCATCATCCATATAGTGTTTACTATGAGCAGTCCTGGGCAGTCTGGATGGACTGTGTGAAGCCTGGATACTCTGTCAGTCTTTTATTCATTTTATAGACAAAAATATTTCAGCTTTATTTTTATTTAGAGAAAATAAAATGTTTCCTTCCTTGTTCCCTTCTTTCCTCCCTCCCTCTCTTCCTTTCTGACAATTATTTTCCTCTTTTTGAGATAGTAGTTAATGTCTATTTTTCCATTTGAGTATTCCTTTTTCTACATTAATTTGTACCAGGTGTATGTATATCATGAATAGACCTCATCTGTTACATTTGTAACAAATTTTTTAGTTTGCCTCTTTTAATTTTTATTATTTTCTTCACATATAGAAGTTTAAAATTCTTCTTTTATGAAATCTATCCATCTTTTTACTTATTGATTTTTTTTGTTTTAAAAAGGTTGTCGGCATGGTGAAGTTATATAAATATTTGCTGTAATATTTTTCTGCAAATTTTATGATTTCATTTTCATCTAAAATTTATTTAGTTTTTTTAACATGAAAATTCATTTGATGGCATTCTTTCAACCTTCCCATAGTGTTAGGGGTTTATTATTCTTCTCATGTTATTTCTGTTACATCAACAGGATTTGATAAATGAGGTAAAAACACTCAGTTGCCACTTGAAAAATAAAATAGATTTTTAAAATAGTTAATCATTTGATTTCTTGTTCAATTTTTAATATGACGATTACATTGTTAAGATTTTCTACTTCTGATTAAATTTTGGTCATGTACAGTCTTCAGGTTTCCTTTGTGGTTAGTCAAGGTTGGTATAAAGTATTTCGTCATAATTTTCAAAAGTATCCCCTTCATCTGTGATTAAGTGTACTCCCACAATATTATTTTTTATGTATTTGTCTGGTTGCCCTTTTCTTAAGTTTCAGCTGTGCTTCTCACTAACGAAAGCATGTAAGTTTAGTCACTGGAATGTTAATTTTATTGCATTGTAAGTAACTTAAACTCTATTTTACATTATATTTTGGAATAAAATGTCAAAACATTACATGAGGGCTGGGGAGATAGCTCAGTTGGCAGAGTGCTTGCCTCACAAGCACAAGGCCCTGGGTTCAATCCCCAGCACTGCAAAAAAAAACCAATGAAAAACAAAACAACAACAACAACAAAAATTACATGATTTGTATGATAAAGGGAGAGAACTCAACAAAATGTGCTTGTGGAAGGCTCCAGGAAGGGGGAAAAGGCAAATGTGCTTTTGGTCATCTACTGTGTAATTTGGTGAGAGAATTGCAAGCAAAGAGAATCACTAAACTAATGATGGTTTACCTATTTGGCTTGTTTCTTAAAACAACTTCTTAAGTTTGCTTAACAAAATTTACTTCACTTGTTTGTTCATTAATGTTTGCCTTTATCATTTTGTAGCAGGTACCCCGTTTTCCTTTTTTATTTTTTTTTCTGTTATCCTACTTAAATACCTAATTAATTTATTTTCTCTTTTTAGTGTTTGTATTCCAAGTCTTTGAGTGTATACATTTAATTGAATTCATCCACATATACTGTGTAAATAAAATATTATTGAACTTGAGTTTGATAAGAGTGCAGATTCTTGTACACGACTTATTTCAGTAAGTTTGGATAGGGCCTAGAAATCTGTATTCTTAACAAGTTCCTCAGATCACACAAAGAGAAATCCTTTGGCAATTATGGATTTATATGTTCTCATTATCATTATTTTTGTAAATTCATTCCGAAAAGAACTTTGATTAGCACTTTGTTTCAAACGTGTTCAGGTTTGCTTTACTCTTCTAGTAGTTGAATTTTTTCTTTCCACTTTTATTATTATCTACCTTTATTCTATTGTAATTAAAGATGATTTGTGAATTTTTTGAAAAAAATAAAAATATAACACATAGGAATAGGAATTCCCACCACCTGGAATTACCTATTGCTGATATTTCGGCATATTTGCTTTCATTTTAAAAATAAAGCAAATTTTTACATATTTAATTCAAGTTATTTTTCATCACTGTCCTGTATCCTATTCCATTTCTTCTTCCTCATGTGCAAGTTTGGTATGAATTATTTTAGTATATTTGCTTGCTTGCTTTTTCTCTTGTTCTTTCTTTCTTACTTTTCTTTTTTGCACCAGAAATTGAACACAAGGTCTTGCACAGCTCAACATAAGCTTTGCCCCTGAGCCCCTCTAGAAATATTTCTAATAGAATATTTCATATATACGTGAGTGCATCTATAAACCCTATATAGTTTGACATGTGCTGATTCATTAGGCTTTTGAGATCTATACATATTAATATATTTAAAACTAGTTCATCTTTTGCATACTATATGTGATCATACTATATCACTATATTAACTGATGCATATCACATGCTTGTATTTTTTTATCTTGAGATTTATTGAGGTGTTGGTGACCTGATGACTTTAAAATGCTGTTAAATGGTCCCTGGATATTTGAGGGGAGAAATGATTTTCTGTATGGTCTAAATCAGAGATACAGATATATACATGAATTCAAAATTATTTCTTCTATTATTCATGTTCTCTTTGTCAGTGCTGCCATTTCTTTGTTTCTCTTAATCTATGTCGAAATAGGTAAATATATTAATGTCTACCACTACAATGTGTGCCTGTCAATCTCTATCTGTACTCTCCTCCCAAAATATATTTCTATTTTTTTAAATTATAAATGCAGTGCATAATTATTAAAACCATTGGAAAAACACAATTTTATAAAAATGAGAATTATTCATAATTTCAACACTCACTAATCACCATTATCCTGGTGTGTAGTCTTTCAGATTTTTTCTACATGTACGCATACAATCTACACATACGAGTTGTTAAAAATTATTTTTAAAGTAAAATATATATTTATTGTATTTTTGATATTGAAATATACATGTCTATATAGTTTCTAATTGTGCAGAAATAAAACCAAAAGTGAAAATACTATAATTGCCCTGAAACTGCAGTGTATTTCGTATATACCTTAAAAGATACTTTATATCATATAAAATAACCACTCACTTTTTAAACATAGTACATATTATTTTATTATATGATAACATCATAGTTTGACTAATCTCATGCAAACACATTTAAAAATAAATCATATTTTAAATGCCACATTATATATTTTATACATATATTTTGCATACTCCAATTATTTTCTTAGGGGAAGCTTTTAGATGAGGTATTTTTAAATAAAGGAGGAAATTTTTTAAAAGTTAATTTGTATTCTCAAATTGCTCTAGGATTATAACAATTCACACTTCGACTAGCATGAGAGTGCATTTTCTCAGCTCCCTGTCAACAAGGTTTATCATTATTTCTCATTTTTGACGATATGATAAGCTAAAAGTAGACCATCATTGTTTTAATTTGAATTTCTTTGATTACTAGTGAGTTTAATCATCCTTTCATTGCCTATTGGCCCTTTGCACTTTTGTAAAATGTACGCTCCTGCCGTGTCTTCTTCCCTTCCCCCATTGTGGGTGTTCCTGTTTCCTTTTTGCTTTGTCAGAGTTCTTTATTATTCATTTTTCGTCTTTTACATGGGATCGGTTTGATTCAGGCTTTCATCCTTTCACTGCCTTACAGATTGCTAATATATATTCTTCACTGGTCTTTCAGTGTCGTTTACTGAAGCCGTTTCCCTCTCCCTCCTCCCTCTCAACTCCTTCCCTCCCTACCTCGCCTATTTTCTCCGGACTCGTCTTCTCTTCTAGTCTCGTCCCTTCTCCCTATCTCTCTCTCTCTTTGTTTCCCTCTTCCCTCTTCCCTCTCTCGCCCTCATTTTTTTTTTTTTTTTTTTTTTTTTAGTGCATAAGTTTTCGATTTTGACCGAGTCAAATCTATCAATCAGGGCCTGGCGCCGCGTCAGCAGAGGGGGGCGGGGAAGCGAGCGCGGAACTGGGGGAGGGGAAGGGGCGGGGAGGAGCGGGCGGAGCGGCTGCGGGAGTTGCTGGGAGTGCGCGCGGTCAGATCACAAGGCGGCGGCGGAGGAGGCCCAGAGACCTGAGCGCTGAGACCTCAGCCAGCGGCCTACGCCGAACCCCCTCTCCACCGGAGGACCAGGGAACCGCAGTCTTCATCACAGAGGTACCGTGCTCTGCGCTCTTCGCCCAGCCCGGCCCAGCCCGCTGCTGCGGCGCCTCCTTCCTTCCTCCTTCCCTGCTCTCTCTCTGCTCGCCCGCGCCTTCCTTGCCCGCCTGCGTCACCGCGGCCGCCATGGCTGAGAACGGCGAGAGCAGCGGTCCCCCGCGCCCCTCCCGCGGCCCTGCTGCGGCCCAAGGCTCGGCCGCTGCCCCGGCTGAGCCCAAAATTATCAAAGTCACTGTGAAGACCCCCAAAGAGAAAGAGGAGTTCGCGGTGCCCGAGAATAGCTCGGTCCAGCAGTTTAAGGAAGCGATTTCAAAACGCTTCAAATCCCAAACCGATCAGCTAGTGCTGATTTTTGCTGGAAAAATCTTAAAAGATCAAGATACTTTGATCCAGCATGGCATCCATGATGGACTGACTGTTCACCTTGTCATCAAAAGCCAGAACCGACCTCAGGGCCAGTCCACCACACAGCCTAGCAATGCCGCGGGAACTACTACTACCTCGGCGTCGACTCCCAGGAGTAACTCCACACCTATTTCCACAAATAGCAGCCCGTTCGGGTTGGGGAGCCTGGGAGGACTTGCAGGCCTTAGCAGCCTTGGTTTGAGCTCGACCAACTTCTCAGAGCTCCAGAACCAGATGCAGCAGCAGCTCATGGCCAGCCCTGAGATGATGATTCAAATCATGGAAAATCCCTTTGTTCAGAGCATGCTTTCAAATCCTGATCTGATGAGGCAGCTCATTATGGCCAATCCACAGATGCAACAATTGATTCAGAGAAACCCAGAAATCAGTCACCTGCTCAACAACCCAGATATAATGAGGCAGACTCTCGAAATCGCCAGGAATCCAGCCATGATGCAAGAGATGATGAGAAATCAAGATCTGGCTCTCAGCAATCTCGAAAGCATCCCAGGTGGCTACAATGCTCTACGGCGCATGTACACTGACATTCAAGAACCCATGCTGAATGCCGCACAAGAGCAGTTTGGGGGTAATCCATTTGCCACAGTGGGGAGCAGTTCCTCCTCCGGGGAAGGTACTCAGCCTTCCCGCACAGAAAATCGGGATCCACTACCCAATCCATGGGCGCCACCGCCGGCTACCCAGAGTTCTGCGACCACCAGTACGACCACAAGCAGTGGCAGTGGATCTGGCAGTAGCTCCAGTAATACTACTGGGAACACCGTGGCTGCAGCTAATTATGTCGCTAGCATTTTCAGTACCCCAGGAATGCAAAGCCTGCTGCAACAGATAACTGAAAACCCCCAGCTGATTCAGAATATGCTGTCCGCACCCTACATGAGAAGCATGATGCAGTCGCTGAGCCAGAATCCAGATTTGGCTGCACAGATGATGCTGAATAGCCCACTGTTTACTGCAAATCCTCAGCTGCAGGAGCAGATGCGTCCGCAGCTTCCAGCTTTCCTGCAGCAGATGCAGAATCCAGACACACTATCAGCTATGTCAAACCCAAGAGCAATGCAGGCTTTAATGCAGATCCAGCAGGGGCTACAGACATTAGCCACTGAAGCACCTGGCCTCATTCCAAGCTTCACTCCAGGTGTGGGAGTGGGGGTGCTGGGAACCGCCATAGGCCCTGTAGGCCCAGTCACTCCCATAGGCCCCATAGGCCCTATAGTCCCTTTTACACCCATAGGCCCCATTGGGCCCATAGGACCTACTGGCCCTGCGGGGCCCCCTGGCTCTACCGGCTCTGGCGGCCCTACTGCACCCACTGTGTCCAGCTCTGCACCTAGTGAAACCACCACTCCAACGTCAGAATCTGGACCCAACCAGCAGTTCATTCAGCAAATGGTGCAGGCTCTGGCTGGAGCAAATCCTCCACAGCTGCCGAATCCAGAAGTCAGATTTCAGCAGCAACTGGAACAGCTCAACGCCATGGGGTTCTTAAACCGTGAAGCAAACTTGCAGGCCCTAATAGCAACAGGAGGCGACATCAATGCAGCCATTGAGAGGCTGCTGGGCTCCCAGCCATCGTAATTACATTTCTGTACCTTGAAAAAAATGTATCTTATTTTTGATAATGGCTCTTAAATCTTTAAACACACACAAAATCGTGCTTTACTTTCATTTTGATTCTTTTAAATCTGTCTATTATGAGTCTAATATGATGCATTTTAAGGTGGAGTCCCTCCCTCCCTTTTTTCTTTTCTCCCCCTTCCTGCCCCTCCCTCCACTCTCCCACCCGCCCTTCCCTTTCCCCCCTGCCTTCTCCCCTCCTTTGTTTCCTTCCTTCCTTTCTTTTTTTCTTTTGGTTTCCTTCCTTCTGTGTTTCTAATGGTGGGAATCAATGCTGTTTCACTCAAAGGTGTTGCATGCAAACACTTCTCTTTATTCTGCATTTATTGTGATTTTTGGAAACAAGTATCAGCCTTCACAGTTGGGTGAACAAGTTTTGTCCTACAGATGTCCAATTTATTTGCATTTTAAACATTAGCCTATGATAGTAATTTAATGTAGAATGAAGATATTAAAAACAGAAGCAAATTATTTGAAGCTCTAATTTGTGGTACAATATTGCTTATTGTGACTTTGGCATGTATTTTTGCTAGCAAAATGCTGTAAGATTTATATCATTCATTGATCGTTTTTGCTATATTTGTACACAGTACAGTAAGCACAATTGGAACTGTACATCTAGAAGTATTACTGTAGAATCTGAGCAGAATATGTGTAACCCAAATAAGAAAGAATACAAGAAATATTTCTGGAGCTAGGTATGTCTCATGATTTTGTAGAATCTTACAGCATATTTGATAAATTTCTCAGTGAAAAATGTTGGCTAGGCAAGTTCAGTTAAAATATAGTAGAAATGTTTATCCTGGTATCTCTAAGTATACATTTAATTGTACAGAAACTTACAGTGTAACATTGTGTCAACATTTACAGATTGACTGTATATGACCTTAATCTTTGTGCAGCCTGAAGGATCAGTGTAGTAATGCCAGGAAAGTGCTTTTTACCTAAGACTTCCTTCTCAGCTTCTCCCATAAAGAGACCCTAATATGCATTTGATTTGTAATTGGAAATGTAACTTTTACTGAAAGTGTCATGTGATGTTTGCATTACTTTTAACTGCTATGTATAAAGGAAAGTGTATCTTTTGACTTTATTGGTTATTTCTCTTGTGCACAGGGAAAATGCATTAAAAATGACTAAAAAAAATAAAAAAGTTAAAAATGGATAAATCTTTTTCTTTTTACCTTCTGGCCCTAGGATCATGTTTAGAAGGGTTATCCCACCCTAAGATTATATAAATCTTATCCTATATTTCTCTTTTACGGTTTTATTTAAAAATGTTTTCCCTATCTGGAATTATTTTGATGTATAGATTTAAGTATTCTAACTTATTTTCCCCAAAGGGTTAATCAGTTGTTAGCCAATATTTTCTCCTCCCCCACATTTGAGATATACATATTCATTGTTCATTGTGTTTAGATTCTCTTTAGTTCCATTGAACATTGTAGTCCTAGTAAAATAACCTATACTTATTGAGTTAGAAGTATAACTTCATACCTGTTTGAGTCCTCTGTTGATCATCTTTATATTTATTTTTTACAATTTTCTAATGATTCTGACATGTTTGTTTTAATAGATGAACATTTATTTAGTAGGCTTCCCCCAAAAGATAAATTGGGAATTTGGGGTTTTAAATTTATTATAATAGTGAACACTACAGAGTTGCATTGCTTTCCAGAAACATTATATATTGCCTCATTATTAAAAACCTTTTATATTATTTGAGTTTTATTTATTAAGTCCTGCATAATTTGTGATAAATGTATTTCTAGATAATACAGACATACAGGAAACATGTTGATACTGCTAATGGGAGTTCCTTCTGTATTAATCTATGTGGTTATTTTTGCTATATAGGAAAATTTATTTTCATAAACTATTTAAATTAGCAGTTAATTAAAACATTAATTTCAGAGATACCCAGTTGATACTTTTGAGCTTTTCATGGTAAGCAATCATCAGAGATAAGTTATAATTACATGTTCTTTTAAAAAATTATGACATACTGTCTGACTGCATGGGTTAAACATTCTATAACAGTGCTAAATAATAAAGGTGGCAGTGGCATTTTTGTCTTGTTTCTTATTTTAATATGTATGCTGCAGCAATTCTAAATTGTTTTGGAAAAAACATTGAGAGGAAAATAATTTTGCAAAATGCTGTATATTCTAGTCCCTCTTGGAGACTTATTGTGTAGTAAATGTTGGCTAGTGTGCTTTTAAATGAGTAGGTTCTTTTAAACACACCAAATAACATAATATCAGTGTTCTTCAGAAAAACAGCTTAGGGAATGGTGATTTATTATTCCCTACAATTGTGGATGTTTTAGATAATCACAAAGCTAGTCTGCCATAGAAATTTAAGAATTTTAATGACATGGATGATTTTATAAAGAAATAAATACTAAAACTAGAGGCATAGAAAATAGCAATAAATCAATACCATAGGAGAAACAATATTGTCTGAGACCTGGATCAGATAATTTAACAGATAAATATTCAAACATTCAAGGAACAGAGAAATCCTTAGCTTTGACAGATGTTTATCTATTTTTTAATGTTTTGTTTTCTTTTTGAAAAGATCCCTGTCTTTATTAAGTTTATTATTTTTCTGCCTTTTAGTTCATTCATTCTTAAAATTATTTGGCCTCTTTTTTATTACTTGTAACTTTTTCCTCCATCTTTTGTGTGATACAATTTCCTCCTACTATATTGCAGATTTTTTAAAGACTGTTTTTGTTTTGAGTTGCTTCATCTGTTGATCCAAAATTTATCCATTTATTCATCATTGAATCAAGAAGGTATATCCTGACCTGCTATCCCTCCTTCTTCAATAAGAATGGAGTGATTTTTGTATCCTTTCACTGTTTACTGGGTTGTCACCCCTCTTTAAACTGGCTGGGTAGTAAAAATTTATATTACAGGCTCTGATCCAATAGAATGAAGAAGTAGGGAAGAAGCTAAAGCCAGAGGCAATCCCACCAGGAGAACTTCACCATGGAGACATCTTTCCTTATTTGCTCCTTTGACCTATGATTCAGGTACATG
Source organism: Sciurus carolinensis (assembly GCF_902686445.1). Lineage (NCBI taxonomy): Eukaryota > Metazoa > Chordata > Mammalia > Rodentia > Sciuridae > Sciurus > Sciurus carolinensis. The sequence goes on from NC_062232.1 coordinate 45,797,673, forward strand.
CTGCTATCATATATACTTTGATGACTTGTGGTGGATGGGGAGGGGCAGTAGTGGGTAGATAATACAACACTGAAACAAATCTGACTGGTTCATTAAAGGGGACTCTTGCATCAGGTCGAGATCACCATGTTTGTTGAGAAACTGATCAGAAGATATCATATTTGGGTATGGCTAATCTTGCCTTCTGAGAGAGTGCAGTCTGCTTTAAATTCTGTTGATCTAGTGTCAAACTAGGAATATATGGAATAATAACTGCTAGGGCTGACCCTTGTTGTGTCAGGGGAGGCATTTGGCCGGTGTCTCATTCACAAAGGAACTCAAATTCAGACTTTCAATATGATCTTCAAATTAATGATAATTCCAGTCAAAGAGTCAGACTGACCCAATGGGAAATGTTCAACATACAGCTTAATTGAGTAAATATAAAAAATTAAACTGATGTTTGATATCTCTAATTGGGTATTGCTTCATTTTAAAATAGAAGGCTTAAATAAAATGGAAATTACACAGTATAAACTCAAATTATAAGAGTTGCTCATCCTGGAATTTTTCATTGCCTACCCTCATCCCTAGTCCCTGTTCTTTTAAACTAGAAGGAATTAGTGGGTTTCTGACAGCCATGATTTTATTGATTTATCAAAATATCACAGAACTTCTTCAGATTATTGATGTCTTTCATGGGAGTCCTGCTTTCCTTTTTGTTTCCACAGGTTTTGCTCAATGTTTGTTTCCCAGTGGTAACTTCTGTTGATTTGTGAGAAGAACAACGAGAATTAAGAATCTGTTCTCATGAAACCATCTTCCCAGAAATCTGTTACAAGGCTTAAGGGGAAAGCAATTTTGTAAAAATAGAAAGGAGAAACGTGATTTATCAGACAGCCTAAAGCTACACCAACGAACAGGCTTTATCAGGTGATGTACATGTTTGCCTAGGTTTAGACACTTTGGTTATGGGCAAAAATCCTTGGCAAAAGCTACTTTAAACCAACAAACTAAAAAAATTGGAAAATACAACCTTGAAAAAGTTGTCTTTTCCAATATACAAGGACACTATTATTCATCAAATGAGTGTCAGCTGAGGCATGTAATTCTAGCTGTATTGTATGAGTACATTCAGGGGCTCCCTAAAATGGCACTTTCAAAATCCAACTTCAGAACTTGTTGGCCTAACTTGTAGATAGATTAGCAAACTTAAGCTAATTTCAGAGAAAATTCTATAATTCATTATTTAAAAGACAGTTAATAAACATGGAAGAAAGAAAGAAAAAAAGGTGATTGACTCTAGCATGGATTTCATAAGATTGTCTTGTCAGACAATTTTTCTGCCAGACTGGGGTAACAATAATTACTAACACATTTAATGTTCACTTGTAATAAATATAAGGTAGCACTATTATCTTGCCCAATTTATAAATAAGGAAATAAACTAATTGAGGTTAAGTAATTTTCATAAAGTTACACTGCTGTTAAATGACTTGAGTCAAGATTTGAACTCAGTTCTGAGATTCCAGAGTATGTTCTTAATTAGTGCCTAAATCTACAAAATGATTCAATTCTATGTATTTATCACAGAGATTTTATAATTAATTATAAATTAGATGAACTTCTAGGTGTTGTTCAGGAGGCACATTAACTCTTGTTAAATAAATATATCCTTATTGTTATTCACCCTGGAGCAGCTTACATGGAAGTGCACATTTGAAAATCAGCGCTGTCACAAATCAATACTAAAATTTAGAGCTTTGCCTTTCTGACTTTCAAGTTATGGCTAATATTCGAAACTGCCCTTCAGTGCATCTGTTCACAGTGGCCTAATATATACAGTATGTTTCCAAATTGGCAATCACTTGGGCCACTTGTGCTTCAGCTGCTCTGGAGGATATCTACTTTTTGTTGAGCTGCCTCCCAGATATCTTAGGAGGCAATAAATATTGTATGCCTCACCAAGGCATTTGACAAGTTTCTCAAAGTGTCCTTGAGAACAAAATGGAGTTACATGAGCTAGATGGTAATTACCAAACAATAGACAGGTAGATAATTTGAATTGACAGTGTTCAAAAATGTGTCAATTGATGTGAACAGAAATTTCTAATCTTGTCCCATGACATTATTTTTCAATGACTAGCATAAAAATATAGTACACTCAGCTCGTTGCAAGTAATGTAGAAGACGTAATAAATGTACTAAATATCACTAGAAAGATCCAAAAAGTTCTTGGAGGTTGGGAAAAATAGCCAAATCTAGCAGGATTTAATTTAATAGGATCAAATATGAATTTCTGTACTTGCTTCAAATTTTCAGTTACTAAGAGTAGGTGGGTATGTGGGTATATACTATTGTTATAGTATATATGAATAAGACTTTGGTTTTAATTTACTATAAGTTAAACATGAGCTAGCTATATGAGGTTACAGTGCACACACATGTAATGAAATCTGAGGCTTCATTAATAGAGGCATGGTGCCCAGAGAACAAAGAAGGAATATTTTGTTCTGTACTAGATAGTTTATGTTGGGAGATTTGATCATAACAGAGTGCTTCAATTAAGATGGAAACAGAAAACCTGGAAAGTGACCAAGGTGTTGACTGAGTTACAAACCAATGGGATGATTTTTTTTTCTCGGTACCAGGGATTGAACCCAGGGGCACTTAACTAACAAGCCACTTCCCCAGCCCTTTTTTATATTTTATTAGAGACGGGGTCTCGCTGAGTTGCTTAGGGCCTCGCTAAGTTGCTGAGACTGGCTTTGAACTAGTGATCCTCCTTCCTCAGCCTCCCAAGCTGCTGGATTACAGGTGTACGCCACTGTGTCCGGCTTGGAATAATTTTGAAAAGCAAGAATGCTTGAGTTTATGGATTTTTTTTTCAAGTAATTGATTGCCTATCAGGTAGGAGAAGGGTAATATTTACCCGAAGTAACTCCAGAATTTGGCTTACTGTTAGAAACTTATAGCAATTCATTGAAGATACGTTCTTGATGGTTTTTAAAGCAGAAGCACCTTTGCAGAAATATTCAAGAATGGTTTTATGTATTAGGTAGAACTTTGGGTTGCAAAACTTCCAAGATTATTTGCAAAGCCAATGTTCTCCCAGTGGACTTTGCAGCTTTGCTGCAAGATCTAGGACCAAAGCTGCTCCTGAATGAAGTCATGTTACAGACTTCTATATTTCATAGTTTAGCAAATAACGCCTTAGGAGCAGACAGCACACCTTTGTTGACATATAAGATCTAGGTAAATTCATTATTCACTTTATTTTTAAAATGCTATATATGGAGAAAGAACCTGAACTATGAGATCTTAAACTGACTATCACAAAGTATTTAGAACTTAGGAGCAGAAAATAGGAGAGGATGCCAAGGTCAAAGGCCTGTTTGGAGGGTGAAGGCTATAGGAGTATTCTGACCTTTTTATCTTGATAATATTCCCATATGCCCTGTCATTTGCAGTGATAGGAGGTAGAAAAACAGTGGAATGTACAATGTAATGGCAGAGGGCATTTTTTAAAATTCCATATATAAATCCCTTAATTAGAATGATCGCTTTGGAGAATAAAAAATGTCTGTGCTTTGCCTTATGTGACATAAAATGGGTGTTTCACTATATTAAATAAATTACACTAAGATTCTAAGTCACCATATTTTCTTTACAAGGTACCCTAGGATTCCAAAAGGTCTAGAAAAGAGCATCCTAGTATTAGTGACAGACTAAAACACACAGCAGATTCCTTATTTGAGGAATGTGAATTGAATCTCAAGTGTATGTTGGTTTTGCCAACTAAATTTGGGTTCCCTCCCCATACCCTTATACTAATGAACTACCCTCATATACTTTCCCTATAGGTATTAACTTTCTGTGTGGGCCTTGGCCTGTTTGTATTACATGTCATGTAATCAGAGGACATGGGGAAATACTCTTGCCATCTTACTTTATTTGTACTTTTGCTCACATTTTTGATACATTCCTGTATCTAAATGACTTCAGCTCCTTTGATTTTTTTCTTGTTCCACACTTTCTATTGGTGTCCTAGAACTTTGTAAAAATAAACTTTTTGCTTTAAAATAGGTTTACAGGAACTTTTTTACAACAATATAGTTTCCCCCTTTTATTGACACCTTACATTAGTATGGTATATTTGTTACCATTAATGAAACAATATTGGTATTTTTATTGTTTATATTCAGATTTCCTTAGTTTTTAGCTAATATTTTTTGTTCAAGCATCCCATCTAGGATACCACATTATATTTAGTCATCATATCTCCTTAGGCTCCTCCTGACTATGATAGATTCTCAGACTTTGCTTGTTTCTTATGATCTTGCTAGATTTGAGGAGTATCTGTTACATCTTTTGTGGAATTTCCCTCAATTGGAATTTGGTATTTCTCATGATAAAACTGGGGTTGTGGATATTTTGGAAGAACACCACAGAAATAAAGTTACGTTTTTATCATATTAAATCAAGCATACATACCATCAACATGAATTATTACTGTTGATATTGACCTTGATCACCTAGCTGGAGGTAGTTTGTGTCAGTTTTGTCCACTGTGAAGTTATTTATTTTCCCTCCTTTGAATACTGTGGTTTTGAAGGAAGTTTTTATGTGCTGCCCATGCTTAGTTGGAGAATTATGCTTCACTTCCTTGAAGGTAGAATATCTATAAAATTTATTTGGAATTGTTCTATATGGGAGATTGGTCTCCTGCAGCCATTTGTAGATATGAACACGTGGATATTTATTTTACAGTTTGTGTTATAACCCAGTAATACTTTATTTTCTTGCTCAAATTTTTCGGCTTTGAATGCTGGGTGCTTTTTCAGGTTGACTCTTAAGATCTGTTGATATATCTTTATATTTTTTTTAGTACTTCCTTAATTTCTGGCACTACAAGATTTTCCAGGATAATCTTGTACATCTTGGCCTACTTTTGCAATGAGTCCTGGATCCATTTTTCAGAGATTTGTACTAGAAGGCAAGATCTGGATGTACTTGTTGCTACTAAGGTATCATTGATTCTAGGCCCTCTCAACTGACAGCAAGGAAATGTGTGTATTCTTACCTGTATATATATATATATATATAATTTTCTCTATATATTTCCTCTATATATAATCATCTCTATTTTTCCTAAGTGAAACATGAGATTCTGCTGATGTTTCAAATTCTAGTCCATTACCCAAAGGACCATTAATACTCTATATGGATCATTCAGGCCTCCTCCCTTTACTTACCTGTAATCTCCTGCTGCAACAGTGAGAAAACTGGGTTCCACTATTTATCATTCAGTTACTTATTTGTTGAATCCAGTACACATATATACAAATATCAGAATTTTTCATTTGTAACACTATGGGAAACAACTTTGTCTAATAAAGTTGTGTGCTTATATAGTTTCTTTTGCCTTGAGACTAACAGACACCATTTGTTTTCCAAATGTCTTAAGTGGAGCACCTTTCTTCCCACACCCTTTAGTGAAGTTTTTCATACATTTTAATATAGCTATATTGTTTTGCCACATTCCACATTCCATCCCTAGGATCCCTCAATCTCCTAAAGGACTTTTTAAAATTGTATCCATCAAGATTCACTTTGTGCTGCAAAATTCTAAGAGCTTTGACAAATATATGTCATGTGGTCAATGTTATAGTGTCATAGAATAGCATCACTGCCCTAAAAAATCCCCTGTGCTTCACCTATTCAACATTCTGAACCTCTGGATACCTCTGAACTTTTTATCAGTACAGTTTGGCCTTTTCCAGAAAGTCATATAATTGGAATCATATAGTTTGTAACCTTTTCAGTGTCTTTTTCCATATAGCAATTTGCATTTTAGATTCATTCATGTCTTTTTGTAGATCTATGTGTTTATTTTAAATCACAAGACAATGATCTATTTTATTGGTAAACCCCAATTTGTTTTATCTATTCACTTAATGAAGGGCATTACTTCCAGTTTTGGTAATCCTGAATGAAACTATTATAATCTTTCACACATATGTAGCCCCTTTTAATTTGATCTGCCATTTTCAAATTCATGCTAACATTCTAGCCTTTAAAAAACTATTGTCATAAAAGGAATATGTATTCATTAAAAAATAAATGTAGGGCTGGGTTTGTGGCTAAGTGGTAGAGCACTTCCCTGGCATGCATGAGACCCTGGTTTCGATCCTCAGCACCACATATAAATAAATAAAATGTCCATTGACAACTAAAAAAATATTTTAAATAAATGTAGATATACAATTTAAAAAAAAAACTCATAACCAGAGATGGCCACTATTTCAAGTTTGGTGTTTTTCCCCCACACTTACTCATTTTTAATATATGCATTATAAATGTGATATGATACTATAAGTTCAGCATTTTATCTTTCCTTTTAAAGTTAACATCATATTGCACAATTTTCTCTTTTCTCCCAAGATTTTCACTTTTATATTTTAAAAGTGGCATATATGTCTTACAAAGAATTTCATGAATATGAAAATCAAATCCTTGTTCCCCACCCAAATGTAATTCTCAGGACAAGGAGAGCATAGGAGGACGTGTTAACACTTTAGATAATATACATAAATATTTTTCCAAATCAATAAATAGACATTTAGTTAATCTTTTTAATAATTTCATAATATATAAAATATTTCAATGCATGAATATATGTTATGATTTGGGTGTGATGGGTCCCACAAAAGATCAGGAGACAATGCAAGAAAGTTTAAAGGTGACATGATTGGGTTGTGAGGGTCATAACCTAATCAGCAAATTCAACCCTTAATAGGGGTTGAGATTAACACAGAGGTAACTGAAGGTAGGTAGGGTGTGACTGGATGAGGGGGTCATTGAGGGCGTGCCTTTGGATTATATATTTTGTGAGCTGAGCTTAATCTCTCTCTGCTTCCTGGCATGGTCTTGAGCTACTTCCCTCCACCACACACTTCCACCATGATGTTCTACATCACATGGAGCCCCAAGGAGTAGAGCTGGCTGTCTGTGAACTGAGAGCTTTGAAACTGTGAGTCCCCAAATAAACATTTCTCCTCTAATTTTTCTTATTACGCGTTTTCTTCACAGCAGTAAAAAAGCTGACTAAAACAATATACTACCATTTATTAATCATAAAAAAACTTAAAGTTATTCCCACATTTTCTTTATAAACAGTGCTCTGGTTACCATTCTGCATTGACTTTCATCACTTCTTCAGGTACTTTTTAAGTTAAATTCATAGAAGTAGAATTGCTGTGTTACAAAGTTAACACATTTAAAATATAAGTAGATAATGCCCATTTGTTCTCCAGAAAGATGCTATCCATTTAGATCCCTCCCCAAAATGTAGCCATTCTATTTCTTTCCCAACATTGCCTCAGTTTCTATCTGTGACATTTATAATGTAAACAAATATCTTTGTTGTTTTGATTTTATGTTTGGATGATGTGTGAGGTTAAATTTTTTGCATATATATTATGACCATTTATGTTTTTTTCTTATGAATAAGCTGTTCATAAGCATTAGGGCATTGGGGCATTAATTTTTTTCACATTGATAAAAAGAGATCTTCATAAATTATTTCAGAGTTTTTCTCTCTCATCCTATCTCAATACCTTGTTTTCCCCAATTTATCATTTAACTGTTAACTTTGTATAAAGTTGCTATCTTTGTCCATTTTCTGTTCCTATTATAGAATGCCTAAGACTGAGTCATTTATAAAGAATAGAGGTCTATATAGCTCATGATTCTGGAGATTGGAAGTCTAAGACCAGATAGCCACTTCTCGCAAGGGTGTTGTGGTGAATGGCAGGACAAGTAGGTGCACAGGAGACAAAACACTTTATAAGAAACCTCTTTTATGGTAACTAGTCCTATAAGAGTGAAAATTCATTCCCATGAAAATTAACCCAGTCCCTTCATATCAGCATTCCTTTTGTGCTTAGTGTTTAAGACCCAAACACATCTTAAAGGTCCATCACCTCTTAACATGGGTGAGAGCCAAATTTCAGCATGAATTTTAGAGGAGACACCATACTCAAACCATAGCAGTTGCCACTCAGTTTTCTAATTTTTATTTTTAGTACTGGGGATTGAACTCTGCTTAACCACTGAGTCACATTCCCAGCCCTTTTATTTATTTTATTTATTTATTTTTTTGAGATAGAGTCTTGCTAAATTACATACGGCCTCTCTAAGTTGCTGGAGTTGGTTTGATCAGTTTTCTAACTTTTTAATATACAACTCCCTCAGTCTCTTCCTTTAGCTCATGTTTTTTTAATCATGTTGACAACAAAATAAACCTTTCCCACTACAAGTTGTAGAAATAGTCTTCTACATTTTAATTTTGTATTTTTTTCATGTTTAAATTTTTACTTCATCTGGATTACTTTTTGTGTGTGGTTAGAAGTAGGGAATTAATTATTATTCTAATAGCCAATTTTCCTAACATCATTTGTAGTATGATGTTTCCCCCATTGATTTCAAATCTGATATTCATCTTATACTGAATTCATATATATATATATATATATATACATATATATATATATATATCAGTTTCTGTAGTCTCTGTTCTGCCTCAGTAATATATTTGTCTATTCTTCCAGTTGCATGCTGTTTTAATCACTGTAACAGTAGTTTTAATATCTGGTAAGGGCAGTCCCCATTCAGTGGTAGTTCTTTTATAAGTATGTGTCTTAGTTTGTTTTATCATGCTATAACAGAACATCTGAGACTGGGAAGTTCATAAAGAAAAGGTACTGGTTTCTTAAAGTTCTGGAGATTGATAAATCCAATATCAAGGTGCTGGTATCAGATGAGGGCCTTCTTGCTGCATAATCCCATGGCAGAAAGTGAGATGGGAGAGACAGGAAGAGAACCAAACTTATCCTTTTATTTGGAACTTCTTATGATAACTAAACCACTCTGTTGATAATGGCATTAATCAATTCAAGAGAGCAAGGCCCTCATGATATAATCAGCTCTTTAATTTCTCACCTCTCAATACTGTTGCACTGCTGATAAAGTTTCCAACACATGAACTTTTGGGGGCACATTCAAACATAGTGATCTTCTTGGCCATTCTCTTGCATTTTTTTTCCAGATGAAATTTAGAACAAATAGATACTGTTCGAAAATAGATACTCTTCAAAATCCCACTGGATTTTGAGTGGTTACACTAAATGTTTAGATTAATGTGGTAAAAATAGAGAATTTTTACAGAATAGGTTTTCTCATTAAGGGATTATGGTATATTTCTCCATTTCTCTTTTTCATATCCTTCAGTTAAGTTTTATAAACTATATTATAAACTATATATGTATTATACTTTTATTGTTATGTTTTCTTAAACTTATTTCTAGATATTTTATAGTTATCGATAGTAAAAACTTTTCCCTATTACTGTCCCTAATTCATTCTTGCTATTATATTGAAAAGTTAATGTTCCTTGCTTGAATCCATTTCTTCTGTATTTCTTTTCCCTCTCATATTTCCTTAACTGGAATTTTGCTTATGATGATTAATAATGGAAATAAGAGACATCTTCATTCCTGATTTTATTACAAATAAATTTCATGTTTCAATTTTAAATATATTTGTACTAATCTTTATATAAATGCTATTTATCAGTTTAAGAAATTTGCTATTTAAAAACTGTCAGTTACATTTTTTTTCCCATCAGAACCCAGTGTTGGATTTTATTAAATGCTTTTTTCTCATTTATCAGAATTTCATGATATTTTTTTCTTTTTTGACATGCTAATAATGTAATGAATTACATTATTTGTATGTTGTCTCATCCTTGGGCTCTTGGCCTAAACATGATCATACTGTATCCTTCTTGAAACATACTCCTATATTTTATTTGCTAATAATTTCCTTTAGAATTTTCTGGTTTGGTTTCTAATCTTCCTCAAAAGTCCAGTAGGTTTTTATCAGTTGCCTATATTTATTCTTCCAGTCTGTAATGGTTAATTTGCATTATCAACTTGATTGGGTTAGATATGCCAATGATTAAGGGGCTTGTGTGTGTCCATGAGGGCATGTCTAGGAATGATTGGAATGTGGATAGTGAATTAAGTGGAAATCTTCCCTAAGCGTGGGCAGCACTGCCCAGTAGGATGGTGGCTTGGATGAAATAAAAGTTAGAAGAACAAGGAAGCAGATGCAGATGCAAGCTCTACTATTCTTGAATGGGTTATTGATTGCTGCTTGGATCCTCCAAGGATATTGAACTCTCACTTCTTCACTCTTCCAAAGCAGACTCTGCCAGTGATTCTCCAGGTAGTTTCCAGAAGCCTTGGTCTCAGACTAGGAGTAGCACTGTTGATCCCTCTTGTTCTGGGCTTCTGACTCTGGGACTGTACAGCTACTGGTACTTCCAGCTCTCCAATTGCAGTAAGCCATTGTGGACTATCCAGTTTCTAGTGGTGTAAGTCAATCTAATAAATCTCCTTTATATAATCATACTTCCTGTTGATTCTGTTTTTCTAGAGAATGCTGACTAATATACTGTCTGATCAGTATGCAGCTGGTATGAGAACTCAGAAATCACAAAGAAAAGTACTGGGTCTTCCTTCCCCTTCCCTGGATATCAGCCAGGGGTCTCATAAACAGGGGTCTCATAGACAGCTATGCAGGGGTCTCATAGACAGCTGCATTTTATTAACTGATACCAATAGGATAGTTCCATGATCTGCCATGCTGTATGTGGTGTTTTGTTTTATTTTATTTTATTTTATTATTTTGATTCATTGTGCACAAATGGGGTGCAACTATCGTTTCTCAGCTTGTTCGTGAAATAGAGTCATACCGTTTATGTAATCATACATGTACATAGGGTAATGGTGTTTGTCTCATTCTATTATTTTTCCTTTTCCCCACCTCCTCCCCAACCCTCATTTTCCTTGATACAATCCATCCATCCTCCATTCTTCCCTCCCTCCCACCCCCATTATGTATCATCATCCACTTATCAGAGAAATCATTTGGCCTTTGGTTTCTTGGAATTGGCTTATTTCACATAGCATGATATTCTCCAACTCTATCCATTTACTTGCAAATGCTATAATTTTATTCTTTATGGCTGAATAATATTCAATTGTGTGTATATACCACAGTTTCTTTATCCATTTATCTATTGAAGGGCATCTAGATTGGTTCCACAATCTAGCTATTGTGAATTGAACTGCTATAAACATTGATGTAGCTATATCACTGTAATACGTTGATTTTAAGTCCTTTGGGTATAGACCAAGGAGTGGGATAGCTGGGTCAAATGGTGGTTCCATTCCAGTTTTTCTAAGGAATCACCATACTGCTTTCCAGATTGACTGCACTAATTTGCAACCCAACCCAGCTATGTATGAGTGTACCTTTTTCCCCACATCCTCACCAACACCTATTGTTACTTGTATTCTTGATAATAACCATTCTAATTGGGGTGAGATGAAATCTTAGGGTAGTTTTGATTTGCATTTCTCTAGTTACTAGACATGTTGAACATTTTTTCATATATCTGTTAATTGCTTGTAGATTTTCTTCTGTGAAGTGTCTGCTCGGTTTCTTAGCCCATTTGTTGATTGGGTTTTTTGTATTCTTGGTGTAAAGTTTTTTCAGTTCTTTATAGATTCTGAAGATTGGTGCTCTATTTGAAGTGTGTGTGGCAAAGATATTCTCCTACTCTGTAGGCTCTATCTTCACATTGGTCATTGTTTCCTTTGCTGAGAAAAAGCTTTTTAGTTTGAATCTATTCCGATTATTGATTCCTGCTTTTATTTCTTGTGCTTTGGGAATCATATTAAGTAAGTCTGGTCCTAAGACAACATGATGAAGATTTGAACCTACTTTTTCTTCTATTAAGTGCAGGGTCTCTGGTCTAATTCCTAGGTCCTTGATCCATTTTGAGTTGAGTTTTGTGCAGGGTGAGAGATGGGTGTTTAGTTTCATTTTGCTGCATATGAATTTCTAGTTTTCCCAGCACCATTTATTGAAGAGGCTATCTTTTCTCCATTGTATGTTTTTGGCACCTTTGTCTACTATGAGATAACTGTATTTATGTGGGTTTGTCTCTGTGTCCTCTATTCTGTACTACCTGTTTATTTTGGTGCCAATACCATGCCATTTTTGTTACTGTTTCTCTGTAGTATAGTTGAAGGTCTGGTATTGTGATACCACCTGCTTTGTTCTTCCTACTAAGGATTGCTTTTGCTATCCTGGGTCTCTTATTCTTCCAAATGAATTTAATGATTGCTTTCTCCATTTCAATGAGGTACATCATTGGAATTTTAATTGGAATTGCATTGAATCTGTATAGCCCTTTTTGTGATATGGCCATTTTGACAATATTCTACCTATACAAGAACATGGGAGATCTTTCCATCTTCTAAGGTTTTCTTTAATTTCTTTCTCTAGTATTCTGTAGTTTTCATTGTAGAGGTCTTTCACCTCTATTGTTAGATTGATTCCCAATTATTTTTTGGGGGGGCTATTGTGAATGGGGTAATTTTCCTAATTTCTCTTGCAGCGAATTCATCACTTATGTATAGAATGTACATAATTTTATACTTATGCATAAAGGTTTACTTTTTTATACTTATGTATAAAATTTTCTATACTTATATATAAATGTATAAAATTTTATACTTAGGTGTAAAATGAATGTACATTTTATACTTATGTATAAAGTATATTTGAGAAGGGATCTTGCTAAGTTACCCAGGTTAATCTCAAACTCATGAACTCAAGTGATCCTTCCACTTTAGCCTCCTAAGTAGCTCTGACTACAGGCATGTACCTGTATGTGGTATGTTAATGCTGTTCCTTGCATATTGACATTTTTCTTAGGCTAATTGCAGGAAGGAAAAATGTCTCTGCCTAGCCTAGTTCTTTTACTTCCAGCCTCTTACCTCATTTCTATCCCAATTTTTCTTAGAGAACATTACTTGGGCCTAGGAAGAGTGTAAGGGAGATATTTTTAGGCATCAAATGAAGGTTTCCTTTGTTCTGGAATCTCATTTTTGCTTCTATTTCTCCTTATTCTCGCTTATGGGATCAGTGGGATGTTTTAATGTTGTTTTCACTTATTGCCTTCCACTGTTAAGTAGATGTAATTTTCTTCTGTGTATTGATTTTTTTTTCAGTAGGAATCAAAGGGAGAGGAATTCACAATTTGTCATTTACTTCCCTATAAAACCCTTTTCTTATTGAGCAAAGAAGTGACATCCCCAGTTTTACCTTGTTCACGTCTCATCATACTCTTGTTCATGTTGTGTAGTTTGTTACTGAGCTATGATCCCTAGGATTCCTTTCCTGTTACTAGGGCCTGGTTGGTGTCCTAGTTGGGAAATAAAGCCATCCCAAGAGATGAAGCTAAAGTTATATCAAAATAAACAAATAACCCAATCAATAAATGGGCTAAGGAACTGAACAGACACTTCACAGAAGAAGATATACAATCAATCAACAAATATATGAAAAATGTTCAACATCTATAGCAATTAGAGAAATACAAATTGAAACTACTGTAAGATTTCATCTCACTCCAATCAGAATAACATTTATAAAGGATAAAAGCAGCAATAAATGTTGGTGAGGATGTGGAGAAAAGGTATACTCATACATTGCTGGTGGGAATGCAAAATGGTGCCAACTTTATGTAAAGCAGTGTGGAGATTCCTCAGAAAATTTGGAATGGAACTACCATTTGACTCAGTTATCACACTCCTTGGTTTATACACAAAGCACTTAAAATCAACATACTACAGTGACACAGCCACATCAATGTTTATAGCAACTAAATTCACCATAGCTAAAATACGGAACCAACCTAGATGCCTTTCAACAGATGAATGGATAAAGAAAATGTGGTATATATATACAATGGAATATTACTCAACTTTAAAGAAGAATGAAATTATGTCATTTGATGGTAAATGGATAGAGTTGGAGAATATCATGCTAAGTGAAATAAGCCAAACCCAAGAAACCAAAGGTTGAATGTTTTCTCTGATATGTGGATGCTAATTCACAATAAGGGGGAGGATAGGGAAGAATAGAGTTACTTTATATTAGGTAGAGGGGAATGAAGGAAGGGGAAGGAGTATGGAGGTAGGAATGATAGTAGAGTGAAACATACATTACCTCATGTACATATATGACTGCATGACTGATATGATCCTACAATGTGTATAATCAAAAATGAGAGATTATACTCTATTTATGTATGATCTATCAAAATGTATAACTGTATTTTACTGTCATATACAACAAATAGAACAAATTTTAAATCTAAATAAAAAATATATACTAAGTGATATTGAATGGGATTAAAGATTCCAAGCCTGCAGTTAACTGAAATATTTAACATTCTATAAAGAGAATATGTCACTCAAATGGATTGGTGAATTAAAGAAGCATGAAAAAATGGGTCACCAAAGCAAAAGACATTGTCAGAGAGATAGAAGCTTTACCTTTAAATCTGTTTATGTTTTATGACTGAATAATATTCTACTGTATGTATATTTTACATTTTGTTATAAATTAATAATTTAATGGGCATTTGGACTTCTTCACATTTTAGCTTTTACAGATAGTGCTACTGTGAACATTTGTGCACAAGGGTTTTTTTTAACACCTGTTTTTAATTCTGTGTTTAACTTTTTGAAGAACTACCAATTTGTTCTACACTGGCTACACTCTTATGTTTCTGCTAGCAATGTAAGGGGGTTCCAATTACTCCACATTCTTTATTAGCACTTGCCAGTGTCATTTGTTTTCTGATTATATCCTCAGTGATTGTGATATAGTATCTTGGTATGGTTTTGCCTTGCATGGCATTGAGCATTATTTTTATATGCTTACTGGTTATTTTTATTACTTTGGAGAAATGCTATTCAAGTCCTTTGCCTATTTTGTTAATTAAATTGTGCATCATTTTGTTCTTGAGTGGTAAGATTCTATATATTTGTACTGAATAAAAGACCTCTATCAGATATCGAGTATATTAGTTTGATAGGGCTGCCAATAAAAAATGCCATAGACAGTGTTGTTTATAACATAAGCTAATTTTCTCACAGTACTGGAAGATAGAAGTGTAAGATAAAGGTGTCCAATAGGTTTAGTTTCTTCTGAGGCTTCTCTTCTTGACTCACAGATGGCTTCCTCCTTGCTATGTCCTCTGTATATAGGCCTCCCTGCTGCTTCCTTGTGTATGCCTCAATCTCTCCTTATAATGATATCAGTCTGATTGGATTAAGACCTACCACAAGGACCTTATTTTGATATGTTCACCTTTTTCAAGGTTCTTTCTCCAAATACAGTCACATTTTGAGTTACTGGGGGTTAAAACTCCAACATTAAATTTTACTTGGCTGGGAGAGCACAATTCAGCCGTAACAATCCTTTACTATTGTGGGTTGTCTCTTCACTTTCTTCACAGTATCCTTTGATGAACAAAAGATTTTGATTTTTGTAAAAATCCATTTTATCAACTTTTGAATCTTGTGATTTTGATGTCATCTAAACTTTCATTGCTAAATTCAAACACATGAAGATTTGTATTTCTTTTGCTCTAAGAATTGTATGGTTGTGGCTCTTTTATTTGGGTCGTTGATCCATTTTGAATTAATTTTGTGTGTGGTGTCAGGGTCCATCATTAATTGAAAAGAGAATTCTTTGCTGATCCATTGGTTTAGGCATATTTGTCAAATACCAGTTACACAAAAATGTATGGGTTTATTCCTGGGTAATGCATTTATTTTTCATTGTTTTTTTTTTTTTGGTGGTGCTGGGGATTGAACCTAGGGCCCTGTGCATGTGAGGCAAGCACTCTACCAACTGAGCTATATCCCCAGTCATCTATTTTTCGTTGTTAACAGAAAATATTTCTTTACATTTGTAAAGACAACTATAGAGGTAAGTATATATTCATACAAATCCTCATATATAAGTGAAAGCTAGAATGGTGTTTTAGCCATGATCATGTGTTTGTGTTTAGTGATTAGCTGTCTCCTTCTGTGAAACTGTAGAATGTAGAAAGTTAAATGAGGTATGATTCTATTATATATTAATTAATGCATAATCCCAAACCATGTTTATGTAAAAATATTTATTGTCATTTTCTTCTGATATACATGTTTCCTTAACATTGTTTCCTTCTTGGAATGTTCATGTCTGCATTTTTTTTGTAAACATGCACATATTTTTTTCTTTCTGTTGTGATAAAATATACATAACATAAAATTTACCATTATTGCCATTTTAAGTATATAGTTCAGTGGCAGTAAGTACATTCACATAGTTATATAACAATCACCACACACTTTCATGGAACTTTTTCATCTTCCCCAACTAAAACTCCATACCCATTCTTTCAAACCTCCAGTCTCTGGCAAGCACCACTATGCTTTCTGTTTGTATGAATTTGACTACATACCTTATATAAGTAGAATCATACCATATTTCTCCTTTATGACTGACTTATTTCACTTTGTGGACTATCTACAGGGTTCATCCCTTTTGTACCATGTGTCAGAATTTCCTTCCATTATGAGACTGAATAATATTCGATTATATGTATATGGAACATTTTGTTTATCCATTCATCTGTTGAATGACTCTTCAGTTGCCTCTACCTTTTAATAATATAAATATGTTGCTAAAAATGAGGGTATATAAACATATTTTATGAGTTCCTGTTTTCAGTTCTTGTGGATATGAATCAGGAAGTGAAATAGCTAGATCATATGGTAATTCAATGTTTAATTTTTTAGAGGATATACCATAGTATTTTCCACAGTAACTATATCATTTTACATCTCTACCAGCAATGCACAAGGGTTCAAATTTCAACAAGCCCTCACCAATATCTTATTTTCTGTTAGATAGAATAACTATTCTAATGGGTATGAAATAGTATTTCATTATAGTTTTGATTTGTGTTTCCCGAGTGATTAGTAATGTTGAACATCCTTTCATGTACTTAATGACTATTCACATATCTGTTTTAGAAAAATGTCTTTTGAAGTCTTTTGTCCATTTTTCAATTAGATTATATGTTGTTGAGCAATGGGAGTTCTTTATGTATTCTGAATATAAATCCCATATTATATTTAATAGTTCCAAATATTGTCTCATTTCATAGGTTGCCTTTTCACTCCATCGATAGTGTCCTTAGATGCACAAAAGATTTTAATATTAACAAAGTGCAATTTATTTGTTTTTCTTTAGTTGTCTGGGGTTTTGATGTTAAAATAAGCAATCATGAACAAGATCAATGTCAATAGCTTTCCCCCTGTTTTCTTCAAGAGTTTTATGGTTTTAGATTTTAGATTTAGATCTATGATTCATTTTTACTTAATTTTTCCACATGGTGTAAATCAAGAATCCCCATTCTTTTGCCTGTGGAGATAGTATTTTCAGAACAATTTTTCAAGAGATTGTTCTTTTCCCCATCAAATGATCTTAGATTGCTGTCAAAAGACATTTGACATATGAGATTTATTTCTCTATTTTATTCTGTTTGTCTATATGAAATGCCAAATTTTGTTCTCCTTTGTCAAAATTGTTCTGGCTATTGAGGATTACTATGGGTTGAATAAGTGTTCCCCAAAAGCCTATGTTTTAGAAGATTGAACACCAGCCTATGGTACATTGGGAGGAAATGGAACCTTTAGAAGGTAGGGCCTTGTGGAAAGAAGTTAGGTCATTGTGGGCATGCCCTTAAAGGTGATATTGAGACCCTAGTCCCTCCTGTCATTTTCTTTGCTTCCTAGATACCATGAGGTAAGCAGTTTCCTATACCAGGCACCACTTTGCCCTGCCACAGGCCCCCAAATGACAGGGCCTGTGTATCAGACTGAAGAAGCTGTGAGCCAAACTATACCTTTCTTCTTTTTAGGTTGATTATCTCATTTTTTATAGTAATAGAAAGTATAATAACACAAGGATCACTTGAGATTACATATAACTATTAGGATGGGTTTTTCTATTTCTGCCAAAAAAATGTCATTGGGATTTCGATAGGGATTATATTGAATCTGTAGATTACTTTGGATAGTATTGACATATTAATATTAAACCTCCAATCTATAAACATGGGATGTTTCCATTTATTTATGTCTTGTTTAGTTTCTTTCAGTAATATTTTCAGTGCATAAGCTTTGCTTTTCCACTACCTTTGTTAAATTCATTCCTGGGTATTTTGTTCTTTTTGATACATTTGTTTAAAAAATTGTTTTCTTAGTTTTTAGATTATTCATTGTTAGTGTATAGAAATACAGCTGATTTGGGGCATTTCTATACACTAAAATAATGTCTCTGAAAAATAAATAAAGCAATCCCATTTACAATAGCTAGGAAATCATACCTACAAATATATATAACCAAGGAGATGAAAGATCTGTACAACAAAAACTCTAAAACATTTATGAAAAAAGTCAAGAGAACACAAATAGATATCCTTTAATCATGGGTTAGAAGAATTAAAGTAATTAAAATGTTCATACTACCCAAAGCAATCTATAGAATCAAAGTAATCCCCATCAAAATACCAATGACATTCCTCACAGAAATATCAAAGAAAAAGTCCTAAAACTCATATGGGACCACAAAAGCCCCCCAAAAGAGACAAAGCCATCTTGAGCAAAAAGAATAAAGCTGGAGGCATCACATCACTTGACTTCAAAATATACTACAGAGTTATAGTAATCAAAACAGCATTATAATAACATAAAGACATACAGATCAATGGAACAGTATAGCAATCACAAAAGTAAGTCCACATATTTATTGTCAATTGATTTCCAACAAAGTTGTCAAGAACACACATTGTGGGACAGTTTCTTTAATATTCAGATAAATAAAATTGGATACTTATCTCACACGATATATTTTTTTAAAATTTTTTATTGTAAACAAATGGGATACATGTTGTTTCTCTGTTTGTACATAGAGGAAAAGCATACCATTTGTGTAATCATAAATTTACATAGGGTGATGTTGGTCGATTCATTCTGTTATTTTTCCCCTTCCCCCCACCCCCCCATCTCTCTTTTCCTTCTATACAGTCCTTCCTTCCCCCATTCTTGCCCCCCTCCCTAACCCTCACTCTAACCCTAAAACTAACCCCTCCCATGCCCCATTATGTATCATCATCCACTTATCAGCGAGATCATTCTTCCTTTGGTTTTTTGAGATTGGCTTATCTCACTTAGCATGATATTCTCCAATTTCGTCCATTTGCCTGCAAATGCCATAATTTTATCATTCTTTATGGCTGAGTAATATTCCATTGTATATATATGCCACAGTTTCTTTATCCATTCATCAACTGAAGGGCATCTAGGTTGATTCCACAATCTGGCTATGGTGAATTGAGCAGCAATGAACATTGATGTGGCTGTATCTCTGTAGTATGCTGATTTTAAGTCCTTTGGGTATAGGCCAAGTAGTGGGATAGCTGGGTCAAATGGTGGGTCCATTCCAAGTTCTCTAAGGAATCTCCATACAGCCTTCCAGAGTGGCTGCACTAATTTGCAGCCCCACCAGCAATGTATGAGTGTACCTTTTTCCCCACATCCTCGCCAACACCTGTTGTTGCTTGTATTCTTGATAATCGCCATTCTGATTGGGGTGAGATGGAATCTTAGGATGGTTTTGATTTGCATTTCTCTTATTACTAGAGATGTTGAACATTTTTCCATATGTTTGTTGATTGTTTGTAGGTCTTCTTCTGTGAAGTGTCTGTTCATTTCCTTAGACCATTTGTCCATTGGGTTATTTGTAGTCTTGGTGTTGAGTTTTTTGAGTTCTTTATAGATTCTGGAGATTAGTGCTCTATCTGAAGTATGATTGGCAAAGATTTTCTCCCACTCTGTAGGCTCTTTCTTCGCATTGCTGATAGTTTCCTTTGCTGAGAGAAAACTTTTTAGTTTGAATCTATCCCAGTTGTTGATTCTTGCTTTTATTTCTTGTGCTATGGGACTCCTGTTGAGAAAGTCTGGTCCTAAGCCGACATGTTGAAGCTCTGGACCTACTTTTTCTTCTATAAGATGCAGGGTCTCTGGTCTGATTCCGAGGTCCTTAATCCATTTTGAGTTTAGTTTTGTGCACGGTGAGAGATATGGGTTTAGTTTCATTTTGTTGCATATGGATTTCCAATTTTCCCAGCACCATTTGTTGAAGAGGCTATCTTTTCTCCATTGCATATTTTTGGCCCCTTTGTCTAGTATGAGGAAATTATATTTATTTGGGTTTGTGTCCATGTCCTCTATTCTGTACCATTGATCTACCTGTCTATTTTGGTACCAATACCATGCTGTTTTTGTTACTATTGCTTTGTAGTACAGTTGAAGTTCAGGTATTGCAATACCCCCTGCTTCATTTTTCCTGCGAAGGATTGCTTTAGCAATTCTGGGTTTCTTATTCTTCCAGATGAATTTCATGATTGCTTGTTCTACTTCTGTAAAGTACATCGTTGGGATTTTAATTGGAATTGCATTGAATCTGTATAGCACTTTTGGTAGTATGGCCATTTTGACAATATTAATTCTGCCTATCCAGGAACATGGGAGATCTTTCCATCTTCTAAGGTATTCTTTAATTTCTTTCTTTAGTGTTCTGTAGTTCTCATTGTAGAGGTCTTTCACCTCTTTTGTGAGATTGATTCCCAAGTATTTTATTTTTTTCGAGGCTATTGTGAATGGGGTAGTTTTCCTAACTTCTCTTTCTGAAGATTCATCACTTATGTATAAAAATGCATTGGATTTATGAGCATTGATCTTGTATCCTGCTACTTTACTGAATTCACTTATGAGTTCTAAGAGTTTTCTGGTGGAATTTCCTGGTTCCTCTAAGTATATAATCATACCATCAGCAAATAGGGACAGTTTGAGTTCTTTTCCTATTCGTATCCCTTTAATTTCTTTGGTTTGTCTAATTGCTCTGGCTAGAGTTTCAAGGACGATATTGAATAGGAGTGGTGAAAGAGGGCATCCCTGCCTTGTTCCAGATTTTAGGGGGAATGCTTTCAGTTTTTCACCATTAAGAATGATATTAGCCATGGGCTTAGCATAGATGGCCTTTACAATGTTAAGGAACGTTCCCACTATCCCTGTTTTTTCTAGTGTTTTGAGCATGAAGGGGTGCTGTATTTTATCAAATGCTTTTTCTGCATCTATTGAAATAATCATGTGATTCTTGACTTTAAGTCTGTTGATATGGTGAATTACATTTATTGATTTCCTTATGTTGAACCAACCTTGCATCCCTGGGATGAAACCCACTTGATCATGGTGCACTATCTTTTTAATATGTTTTTGTATGTGATTTGCTAAAATTTTGTTGAGAATTTTTGCGTCGATGTTCATTAAGGATATTGGTCTGAAATTTTCTTTCTTCGATGTGTCTGTCTGGTTTAGGTATCAGGGTGATATTGGCTTCGTAGAATGAGTTTGGGAGGGTTCCCTCCTGTTCTATTTCATGGAATACTTTGAGGAGTATTGGAATGAGCTCTTCTTTAAAGGTTTTGCAGAACTCGGCTGAGAAACCATCAGGTCCTGGACTTTTCTTTGTTGGTAGGCTTTTGATGACTTCTATTTCATTACTTGAAATTGGTCTATTTAAATTGTGTATGTCCTCCTCGTTTAGTTTAGGCAATTCATAGGTCTCTAGAAACTTGTTCATATCTTCGAAATTTTCTATTTTGTTGGAGGATAGGTTTTCAAAATAGCTTCTAATTATGTTTTGTATTTTAATTGTGTCTGTTGTGATATTTCCTTGTTCATTCCGAATTTTGGTGATTTGGGTTTTCTCTCATCTTCTCTTTGTTAGTGTGGCTAAAGGTTTATCAATTTTGTTTATTTTTTTGAAGAACCAACTATTTATTTTGTCAATTTTTTGTATTGTTTCTTTTGTTTCAATTTCGTTGATTTCAGCTCTGAGTTTAACTATTTCCTGTCTTCTACTACTTTTGGTGTTGGTCTGTTCTTCTTTTTCTAGGGCTTTGAGCTGTAGTGTTAGGTCGTTTATTTGTTGAGTTTTGCTTCTTTTATTGAATGCGCTCCATGAAATAAATTTTCCTCTAAGTACTGCTTTCATAGTGTCCCAGAGATTTTGATATGATGTTTCTTTGTTCTCATTTACCTCTAAGAATTTTTTAATTTCCTTCCTAATATCTTCTGTTTTCCATTCATCATATAATAGCATATTGTTTAATCTCCAGGTGTTGGAGTAATTTCTGTTTTTTACTCTTTCATTTATTTCTAGTTTCAATCCATTATGATCTGATAAAATACAAGGAAGTGTCTCTATCTTGTAACATTAGCTTTGTGGCATAATATATGGTCTGTTTTAGAGAAGGATCCATGTTCTGCTGAGAAGAAAGTGTATTCACTCTTCGTTGGATGGTATATTCTATAAATGTCTGTTAAGTCTAAATTATTGATTGTGTTATTGAGATCTATGGTTTCTTTGTTCAATTTTTGTTTGGAAGATCTGTCCAGTGGTGAGAGAGGCGTGTTAAAATCACCTAGTATTATTGTATTGTGGTTTATTTGGTTTCTGAGATTGAGAAGGATTTGTTTAACATACATGGGTGAGCCACTGTTTGGGGCATAGATATTTATGATTGTTATGTCTTGCTGATTTATGGTTTCCTTAAGCAGTATGAAATGTCCTTCTTTATCCCTTCTGATTAACTTTGGCTTGAAGTCCACTTTATCTGAAATGAGAATGGATACCCCAGCTTTTTTGCTGGGTCCATGTGCATGGTAAGTTTTTTCCCATCCTTTCACCTTTAGTCTTTGGGTATCTCTTTCTAAGAGATGAATCTCTTGCAGGCAACATATTGTTGGATCTTTCCTTTTAATCCAATCTGCCAGTCTATGTCTTTTGATTGATGAATTCAGGCCATTAATATTCAGGGTTATTATTGAGATATGATTTGTATTCCTGGTCATTTGACTCATTTTATTCATTTATTTGTTTATTTTTGACACGACTTGGTTCCTCTTTATTTGAGAGTTCCTTTAGGATATCTCCTCCCTTTGCTGATTTGCTTCTTTGTTTTTCATATCTTCTTCATGGAATATTTTGCTGAGAATGTTCTGTAATGCTGGCTTTCTTTTTGTTTATTCTTTTAGCTTTTGTTTATCATGGAAGGATTTTATTTCGTCGTCAAATCTGAAGGTAAGTTTTGCTGGGTATAAGATTCTTGGTTGGCATCCATTTTCTTTTAGGGCTTGAAAAATGTTATTCCAGGCCCTTCTAGCTTTTAAGGTCTGGATTGAAAAATCTGCTGATATCCGTATTGGTTTCCCCCTGAATGTAATTTGGTTCTTTTCTCTCACAGCCTTTAAGATTCTGTCTTTATTTTGTATGTTAGGTATTTTCATTATAATGTGCCTTGGTGTGGGTCTGTTGTAATTTTGTGTATTTGGAGTCCTATAAGCCTCTTGAACTTGATTTTTCATTTCATTCTTCAGATTTGGGAAATTTTCTGAAATTATCACATTGAATAGGTTGTTCATTCCTTTGGTTTGTTTCTCTAAGCCTTCCTCAATCCCAGTAATTCTCAAATTTGGCCTTTTCATGATATCCCATAGTTCTTGGAGATTCTGTTCATGATTTCTTACCATCTTCTCTGTTTGTTCGACTTTGTTTTCGAGGTTAAATATTTTGTCTTCAATATCTGAGGTTCTGTCTTCCAGGTGTTCTATCCTATTGGTTATGCTTTCTATGGAGTTCTTAATTTGGTTTATTGTTTCCTTCATTTCAAGGATTTCAGTTTGGTTTTTTTTCAATATCTCTAACTCTTTATTGAAATGATCTTTTGCTTCCTGTATTTGCTCTTTTAACTGTCGATTGGTGCGTTCTTTCAATGCCTGCATTTGCTCTTTCATTTCATCGTTTGCTTCCCTGATCATTTTAATTATGTACATTCTGAACTCCCTTTCTGACATTTCTTCTGCCATGCTGTCGTTGGATTTTATTGATGTAACATCCAGATTTGTTTGAGGCATTTTCTTCCCTTGTTTTCTCATGTTGTTCAGGTGTCAGTGGACTGCAGAGATGTTGCAGATTTCCTCTATTGTCTTATAATGTCCCTGAAGATTGCTAGTGTATCCCCTCTTATCCTACAGTAGCCTGAAGTCTTAGAGGAAGTTGATAATGCGGTGCTCCACAAGGAAGCTGCCTCTCTAGGGGTGGTGACCCTCAGGTGGGGCATATTTCCTGATAGTGGGCAGAGGTGCCTCCACTTGTTGACCAATGGTCATCCAAAGGGGAACTAGGCTGCGGGCTGAGGCAAGGCCTGTTTGTGCCTGTGTCTCTGGTTTTACCATTCTTGTGGGAAAACCTCACCCGGCGGGGAAGACTCACCCGGTGGGGAGGTCTCGCTGGTCAGTTCCCCTCCTAGAGGTTCCCCTCAGTCCACAACTACCGTCTGGGCAGGGCAGCCTTCCCAGGCAACGTTCTCAGGAGCCTGGACCTACCTCCTGGGCTTGGGAGCCTCACCCTTCGCAGACAAGTCTCCTTAGGTAGCCCCTCCTCAGAGAATCTGCCCGCAGTCCTGGAACCTTCGCTCCGCCCCTCAGCTTGTCTCTGTGTAGCTCTTTCAAGAAAAGGTGCCTAGGTCCCCAGACCGGACCGTGCTTTGCACCTAATCGCCTGGCTATGCGACCCCTCCTCTGAGCAGTCACTTGGAGCCTCGTACA
This sequence comes from Sciurus carolinensis, assembly GCF_902686445.1. Lineage (NCBI taxonomy): Eukaryota > Metazoa > Chordata > Mammalia > Rodentia > Sciuridae > Sciurus > Sciurus carolinensis. The sequence goes on from NC_062232.1 coordinate 45,822,371, forward strand.
TATGCTCCAAGCCCCAGTGACCCGTCGCTCATCTCTTCCTCCAGGCAGCCACCCGGTGTTCTGTGTGGGCGCTTGGAGACCAAGCAACTCACTGCGCACCTTCACCTCCTCAGGACAGCCCCCTCCCCGTTGTTCAGGCGGTTGCTGAGTCCAAGTAGCTCGCCGCCCCACTCTTTCTCTGGCAGCCGCAGGAGCCCCGGCAGATCGCTCCAAAACCAAGAGGTGTCGGCCTCTTCTGCAAAGTTCCCCGCTTTCCGAGATCACTGCTCCAGTGGGGTGAGGGGTGTCGTGCCGCCTGGGCAAGGCAGCCTTCCCAGGCAACGTTCCCAGGGGCCTGGACCTACCTCCTGGGCCTGGGAGCCTCACCCTTCGCAGACGAGTCTCCTTAGATTGCCCCTCCTTAGAGAAGCTGCCTGCAGTCCTGGAAACTTCGCTCCGCCGTTTTTTCGCTCCACTTCGCTGTCCGTGTTTACCGCTCCAGCCTATCTCACACTATATTAAAAAATCAACTCAAAATGCAGTAAAGACCTAAAATGGTGACACTTCTACAAGAAAACATAGGAAAACTGCTATGATATTGTTCGATAAAATCATTTTTTTTGGATATGACTTCCAAAACACAGGCAACAAAATAAAAAGAAGATGAATGGGATTATGTCAAACAAAAAAACTATAGCTAAAGAAATAACAGGGTGAAGAGACAACCTATAGAAGGGGAGAAAATATTTGCAAAGAATTTATCTGATAAGTGGTTAATTTTCAGAATATATAAGGAACTCCTACAACTTAATAACAGAATAACATGTTTTTAAAAAATGGATAAAGTATCTAAATAGACATTTTTTCCAAAGAAGACATGCAAATGGATAACAGGTATATGAAGAAGATGCTCAAATTCACTAAGAAATGGAAATTGAAATCAAAATGAGATACCAACTTACACCTTTAGAATGGCTAAGGTCAAAAATATGACTTGCTGGGTGCAGTGGTATATGTCTATAATCCCAGCTATTCAGGAAACTGAAGCATGAGGATCACAAGTTAGAGGCCTGCCTGAGCAACTTAATGAGACCCTGGCTTGAAATAAAAAGAGCTGGAGATGTAGCTCATTGGTAAAATTGAGTTATCTATCCAAAGGAAATAAATATGTCAAAGAGACATCTGCACTTCATGTTCATTACAGCATTACAATAGCCAAGATAATGTAATCAAACTAAGTGTCCATCATTGTATCAGTCAATCAAGAAAAATTGATGCATATACAGAATACTTAAAGGAAATCACATTATTTGTGATAACATGGATGAACTAGAGGACATTTTGTTAAGTTAAATAAAGCAGACACAGGAAGATAAATTATTTGTGATCTTACACCACCAGTGAAACTCCACATCATGTACAAGAATGGGATCCTAATTAGAATAAGTTATACTCTATGTATGTATAATATGTCCAAATACACACTCCTGTCATTTTTTTTAAAAAGAACAAATAATAAATACTATATGGAAGGTTATGCAAATAAGCTATTCAATTCAACAGGCTAATATGACAGATTTCCTAATGGTGTCTGTTTAATTACAAAAAAAATTCATGGTATAACAAATGTTAAAGTACAGAAAAACAAAATTATGAAATTATCATTGATGTACTATATATATATATACACATACATATGATATGGATTCTAAAGATAATTGAACTCAAATTGAGAGTAGAATGGTAGTTAGGGCTGGTTGAAAAGGGAAATATTGACATTTCATTTACATATAAGGAATAAGTTCAAAAGATTTTTGTACATTATGAAGATCATAACTTATGACAATGTTTTCTCGAAAATTGATAACAGATTTTTAAATAGTCTCACTGTAAAAGTGATATGTATGTGAGGAAATGTACATGTTAATTAGCTGTATTTAGGCATTCCATAATGTTAAATATTTCAAAACAGTTGTATGGACAGATATGTACAATATTTTGTCAAATTTTTTTAAAAAGGCACAATGGATTTGTGGTATATATATCTGAAATCATCTTAGGATCATGAAATTCTTTAGGATTTTCTTTGCAAGGTCATGTCTCCAGCGACTAGAGAAAAGGTTTAGTTCTTTGTTTTCTTATTATTTCTTTACTTGTCTAAGTTCTCTAAAACTTCCAATACTATGTTGAGTAGAGGTGGAAGAGACAGATGCTCTTTTATCTTTTTTCTGATCTTGAGGGAAGCATTCAGGCTTTTATCATTTACTATTTTGTTTTCCTGTGGATTGTTCATATATATCTTTTCATGTTGAAAAGTTTCTTTCCATTCCTAGTTAATTGCATGTTTTTTTTTTTTTTGTTTGTTTGTTTTTGTGGTGCTGGGGATTGAACCCAGGGCCTTGTGCTTTCGAGGCAAGCACTCTACCAACTGAGCTATCTCCCCAGCCCTAATTGCATGTTTTTATCATAAGTTTGTTAAATTCTGTAAATAGAATGAGTTTTTTATTTAACCCAATCATTCCATTATTGTGGTGTGTTATATTGATTTTTGAATCTGAATCATCATTTATCACAAGTCCTACTTGGCCTTTTTGTGTAATTTTTTTTAATATGCTGCTGCATTTGGTTTGCTAGTATTTGGGGGGTAATTTTGCATTAGTATTCATAAGGAATATTGATTTGTAGTTTTCTTTACTTCTGATATCCTTTTCTGAATTTGGTACCTTAGTAATGCTGGACTCACAGAATAAGCTAGGACATGTTCCCCCTTCTTTGAATTTTGGAATAATTTAAGAAGAACTGGTGTTATTTCTTTTTTAAACTTCTTGGTAGAATTTATCTGTGAAACCTTCTGGTCCATGACTTTTATTTGTTGGGAGTTTTTGATTAATGATTCAACTTCATGTTATAGATCTGTTCACATTTTCTATGTTTTGTTCTGTTAGTTTGGGCAGCTTGTTTGTTTTAAGGAATTTGTCCATCTCATCTACTACCTAACAATGTTTTGGTATGTAGTTGTTTATAGTGTTTTGTTAGAATCTTATTTCTGTAAAGTTGATAATAATTTCCACCCTTTTATTTCTGATTTTAGTAACTTGAATCTCCTTCTTTTGCCCGCTGGGTCAATTGTAACTGAAGGTTTGTCAATTTTTTTATCTTTAAAAAAAACCTTTGGTTTTATCGATGTTTCTTTACTCTTTTTCTAAATTCCATTTATCTTCACCCTAATCTTTACTATTTTTTCTTCTAATAAACTTGGGTTTAGCTAGCTCTTCTTTTTATAGTTTTTTAAAGTGTGAAATAAGTTTCTTTGGGATCGTGTTTTAAAGGTAGAGAATTCCAGCTATAAATTTTCTTTTGAGTACTGGTCTTGTTGCACATCAGAAGTTTTTGGTATGTTCTGATTTCTTTTGTATTCATCTCAGAATATTCATTTCTCTTTTAATCTCTTCTTTGCTCCATTGGTTGTTTAAAACTATGTTGTGTAAATTGCATGTGTTTGTAAATTTTCTAGTTTTCTCCACTTATGGATTTTTAATTTAATTCCTTTGTGGTCAAAGAAGATACTTTGTATGATTTCACTCTTTTTAAGATTCATGGAGATTGGTTTTGTGGGTAAGTAATGTGTACCTTGAAGAATGTTCTATGTTCACTTAAAAATGTGTTTTGCATTGTTGTTGGTTAGAGTGTTTTGTATATATGTCTATAAGGTTTAATTGCTTTATGATGTCATTCAAGTTTTCCATTTCCTTAATTATTGGTGTGGTTTTCTTTTTCAGCTCAAGTGTGGTATGGTAGTCTCTATTATTTTGTAACTATGTATTTAATTCTGTCCAGGTTGCTTTATATAATTTAGGATTTTGGTATTTGATGCATATGCTTTTAATTGTTACATTTTCTTGGTAAATTGACCCTTTTATCAACATATAATGTACTTTTTGGTTTCTTGCAACAATTTTTGACTTAAAATCTGTTTTTGATATTAATATTAATATAGTTGCTGTAGGTCTTCTGTACCCTACATCTCATCATACACAAAAATCAACTCAAAATGGGTCAAAGACCTAAATGAAAGACCTGATACTTCCTTTTCTGTTCAACCTTGGATTTAGCACCTGAGTACTTCCTTGTGTATATGGCCTTTATGGAATACATAGCAAGTTGAGAATTTCTGCCAGTTCCTCTAAACAGGACAGGATTTCAACTGGAGTGGCCCTTTCTTTCTTGGGCATCTTAGCCTAGCGATACCTTTTTAAACCAGGCCAATGGCATCAGCCTTCTTGGTTCTAGATTTCTTCTCCTTAGTGTCTGACTTCTCTCCTTTTTCACTCACCTTCCAGGCAAAAGAATAAAGCATCTGGGAGGACTCTCAGTTGATCCTGGGCATGCCCAGTCCCTGTAAATGCTGACATAATGTCCTCTGGTTATGGTTGACCTGGGCATAGTTTCTAATCCAACACATGCATATAATGTATAATGGACAAATCAGGTTAATTAGCAATTCTGCCTCCTTACACATTTCCTTGAGTTTGGAACCTTTGAACTCTTCTCCTCTAGTTCTTTATAAAATATGTAATAGGTTGCTGTAAACTGTAGTCACCCCACTGTCTGTAGAACTTATTTTTCCTATTTAACTGTATTTTGGTACCCATTATTCAACCTCCTCCTATCTCCCTTTACAATTATTCTTTCTAACCTCTAGTAGTCACTATTCTATTCTTCTCTTCTTTGAGATCAACTTTTTAGCTTCCACATATGAGGACATGATAATCATTATTTTTAAATTGAAATTATCCCTGTCCTTTTCTTACCCCTCTCATCTTCTGAGAATCCCATAATTAATATATTAATCTGCTTGGTTGTATCCTATAAGTCTCTTCAGCTCTGTTCATTTATCTTTATTCTTTTATCTTATTATTCCTTTGTCTTTCTGTTTTTTAGACTTGGGAATTTCAACAAACTTATCTTCAAGTTTACTGATTTTTTTTTTATCTTCTGCATGTTCAAATCAGCTGTTGATTCCTTCTACTGAATTTTTCATTTTACTTGTCAGCTCCACAATTTCTGTTTAGTTTCTTTTCAGAATTTCCCTCTTTCTTGATATTCTAATTTTGTGACATATCACTTTCCCGATTTGTTTAGTTCTTTTTTGTGGGTTTTTCCATAGCCCTTTAAGTATGTTCCAGACAATTGTCTAGTAAGTGCAAAGGGTGGGCTTCCTCAGATATATTTTCTGTTGATTTATATTATTCCTTTGAATGAGCCATGGTTTCCTATTATTTCTTATGTGTTATAATGCTTTGACAAAGTCAGTCATTTGATTATTATAATGTGGCTGTCCCGGAAATCAGATTCTCATGTTTTGCTATTGATTTGATTTTTCCTTGTTTTTTAAAAATATTTTTTTATTATTGAAGGCTTTAGTCATTGATTTTGAGACTTTTCCAAACTATTTTTTGCAAAAATTATTCCTTGCTGTGTATACTGGTTGTAGTCTCTGTTCCTTTAGATCATGTTCACTTAATGTTTTGATAAAGGTTTCCTGAGACAGATAAAAATAAATAAATCAATAAATCAATAAATGTACACACAGCCATGTACATGCACACACAAGCACACAAAAGAGAAAAACCACTTTCCCCACTCTGAAGACTGACTTTGTCATGGGGAAGTCCTTCACTAACTTCACCTCTGAGTCTAGGGACAAGGTAAGATGGAAGCTTAAGGCAATCTCAGGACTTTCTCAGTGTACATCTTCCTAGACATAAATGTAGCCTTCTAAATTTTGTATTTTCTGTGATGTATGGTCACTGAAGTCTGTGTTTCATTGACTAAGTTCTTAGTATTTTTACAAAGTTTCCTTAAGTGTGTGAAGACAAAAAGAAAAAAATTTAGGGAACAAAGAAAAAACTACCAGTCGTTTTGCATATTGGCTCTGTGTTTACAATTTAGCCAGTTTTGTAATCCTGCTTTAGCTTTTACTTCATTCATGCCTAAGCCTAAAGGTCAGGCAGAGGTGAAAATGAGGAGTTCTCAGGACTTTTGTGAACAAGTGTCAATCCATGGGCATATATGTGACTTTCGTGATTCCTCAGTATACACGGGAGCTTTCAAAAACCCTACTTCCCCACGTGTGTCTTTTCTCAATGTCTTTTTTTCCACCCAACATCTTTTATCTGCCTATTGTTTCTCTTGAATGGTTATCCCAGTCCCAGTCTGCTGGGACCAATAGTTTGCTTTTAAAAGTTTTCAGCAGATGTTGCCTAGTAATCTGTCCAAATCTTTAGAGCACTCTTATAGATCTCTATCAGATGGACCAAAACAGTCAACCTCGATTCTTTTTTTTTTTTTGTTCTTTTTAGTTACACATGACAGTAAAATATATCTTATTCTAATTACAATCCCAGTCTTATGGATGTACATGATGTTGAGATTTACTGTAGTATGTTCATATATGTGCATAGAAAAGTTATGTCAGGTACATTCCACTGTCTTGTCTTATTCCTAACCCCCTCCCTTCCCTTCATTCTCCTTTGTCTAATCCACTGAACTTCAATTTATTTTTACAATGAAGTCTATATTGCCCGATTTTGCTCTAGCAACTTGTACCAAGCATACAGACTGCTAATTTATTAGTACCAATCTGAGGTCAGAGGGCACTAAGGCAAACAATCTAAAATTCCACAAGACAGTCTTACCACAATGCAGCCATTTCTGTCTTAAGCTTTCTCCTGGTTTGTGTAAATTTTTGACTAGATTACATGGTTTTGCAAAATCTAACTCCGATAGTTTTTTCCAGCTTATTAATTATTGTATGACAGAGTCCTGTAATTCCCTTTTTAGGATTGCCCCTTTTAGAGACTTTACCTTCCTGGAAGTCATTGCTTTTTAAAACAGCTTTAATTATTGGGAAGTTCTTTCTCGGGTTAAGCTTAAGTAAGTCTTGGAGTTTTGCATCATGTATTCATGTCTCTTATTTATATGCAATAAAATAAATCTGATTTATTTTCCTTTGATTGACAGCTCTTTTGATGTGTAAAGTCTAAAATTATTATTTCTATGCTAGTTTACAGGTTCAGTAAATCCCAGTTCCTTTCGCTCCTCTCATGCTACAGATGTGGATGACAAGCAGAAGGGGACCTTCCACATTGAGTACACTCATTCTGTTGAAGTAACGTAATATCACATTCACATTTTGGGCAGCAGCATCTCACTATTGATTCATATTAAGCCAACTCAACTAAACCCCTAAGTGTGCTTTACAAATGTTATTAAATTTGATCTCTACTCCATCATCAAATTGAATATTTAATTTTTGCCTTTATGCCCAGAAGAGTCACTTAATTGGTTTAGTTCTGAATTTCCTTATATAGAAAGTGGGGATAATATGACTCAGGGTTTTATTGTTTGCTATGTGAAAATAGTTTTGGATTTATTCCGTGTATCATTGTTCTCTCTTCTTTCCCTTACTCTTTCCTAACTACTTAGCACCTGTAAAAAAAAAAAAAATGATGACTAGGTCCAACCCCCCAAATAATCTGATTTAATTAGTCTGGGGTGATTTTTATGGTTTTTAAAAGTACTTCGGTGATTCCAATGTGTAGCCAAGAATGCAATTTACTGCCCATGAGAAAGACAAAAGTAGTAAGCAAACAATGAAAGTAGCTAACATTTACTATCCCCCCTATGAAAATAGGTACTACTTATTATTCTCATCTACATGTTATACTTGAGAAAGCCGCAGCATGGAAAGTGAGGAAATTTGTTTATGTAAATCACACAGCATCTAAATCTCAGAGACTAGCTTCAAATTTAAGGAGTCTGACTCTGGAAACCATTCCTCTACGGCTTCTGCTCCTGGCCTTCAGTTTTCATTTTACTATTGCTGTTTCTAGTTCATGCATTTCTCAGTCAGCATTTGGGCACAACAGCTATTAGATATTTGTCAGATAAAACTTAGTAGAGTTCAAAAGTTGCCTGTGATCGTGGGTCAGCAACCAGTCAGATAAGTGCAGAGAACAGCCTGAGAAGGCCAAATGAAGGTAATGAAGGGGATAAACAGGGAATTGAATATCAGATAAATCAGAAAGGTACTGGAATGTCAGAGGAAATGGAAGTAGGAAACAAAAGTAGGCTAGGGCCCAGAAGAAGCATTCAGATTTTTGAAACTGTAAGGTTAAGATTCACTTTACCCATTATACTTTATTTTACCTTTGTCCAGGATTTGCACAAGAAATTAATAGCAGAATAATCCTGTGGATTTGGGGAACTGTATAAGTATAATCTAGATTCTAGAAACTTAGGAAGTTTGAGTCAGCCCTAGAATTCAAGTTGTTAGGGAATAAAAGATAAGGGTAGATATGACTATGAACTACAGAAAAAAAAAGTACAGTACTCTTGTACATTTTTTATAATGTGATAAAAGGCATGGGGCATAAAATTTACTACTTTACCCATGGTAAAATGTAAAGTTTAGTGACATTAAATATATTCACAATGTTGTATATCTCCACTGTGCAGTTACAGACCTTTTTCAAAACCGCAAACACTATAGTTGTTAAGTAATAACTTCCTGTTTCTCTGTACGCACAGTACCTCGAAACCAGAACCCCTCTTACTGTCTCTAAGGAATTGCCTATCCTGGATGTTTCATACAAATGGAATCATACAATATGTGGACATTTGTGTCTGGCCTTTTCACCAGCATAATGTTTTCAGTGTTCATGTTGTAGCATGTATCAGTACTTCATTCCTTTTCTAGGTAGAAAATATTCCATTTTATGGTTATGCCACTTTTTGTTTACTCATTTATCCATTGATAGAAATCTGTTTTTTTCTCTTTTGACTCTTGTGACTAGTGTTGCTATGAATATTCAAGTACAAATATTTATTTGAACACCAGTATAATTTCTGGATCATGTGATAATTCTATTTTAGAAACCACCAAAACATTTTCTCCTTAACATTTCCACTAGCAATGTATGTTACATTTTATCCATATCTTGTCAGTATTTGTTTTCCATTTTTAAAATTATAGCCATCTACTTATAAAGTAGTATCATTTGTAGTTTTTACTCTTATACTTCTGTCTTTTATCCGTTTTTGCTGTTTTTTGTTTCTAGTATGAGGTAAAGTTCTTATTCTGTAGGTTTATTCCTGTTTCCCAGTACCATTATTAAATCATTCACTCTTTCATATTATTCATTCTCTATTGAGTATTTTTTTGTTGTTGTTACTGGGGATTGAACCCAGGGTCACTTAACCACTGAGCCACCTCCCCAGCTCTTTTTATGTTTTATTTTGAGACAGGGTCTTGCTAAATTGCTTAGGGCCTCACTAAGTTACTGAGGCTGGCTTTGAACTGAAAATCCTCCTGTATCAGCTTCTGGAGTCACTGGGATTACAGGCATGTGCCACTGTACACCTCTGATGAGTACTCTTGACACACAGACTATCAACTGACCACATGTATGAGTTTATTTCTGGAATCTCATTCTATTTCTCTGATCTATATGTATGTCCTTATAGCAGGACCACACTTTTAATTATTATAACTTTGTAGCAAGTTTTGAAATTGGGAAGTGTAAATCTTCCAATTTTTTCCCTGCTTTTCAATATTGTTTTGGCTTTTCAGGTTCCCTTGCAGTTTCATATGAGGCATAGAATCAGCTTTCCATTTCTGTAATGAAAGTTTGAGGTAAAGTATTCTACTCTTTTGATGCTATTGTAAATGGAATATTTACTTAATTTCTCTTTTTGGATCATTCATTGCTAGTTTGTGGAAAAACAACTGATTATTGTGTGTACACCTTTTAAGTAATTTTGCTGAATTGGTTTATTAGTTCCTATAGGTCTCTCCGCCTCCCCACCTGCTGTGTGTGTGTGTGTGTGTGTGTGTGTGTTCTAGGATTATATAATATATATATATATTATAACATATATATATATGCACATCTATATATGATATATATGCTCATGGCCTCTGTAAGTAGGGGATAATTTTTACTTATTCCTTTCCAATTTGAATATCTTATTTTTTCCTCTGGTTAGAACTTCAATACAATGTTGAGTAGAAGCAGTGAAAGCAGGCATCATTGTCTTATTACTAATCTCAGAGAAAAATCTTTTAGTCTTTAACCCCTGAATATGATGTTACTTGTGGGGTTTTCATATATGCTCTTTATTATGTTGAAGGAATTACTTTCTGTTCTTGGTTTGTCTATATATTTATTTAGTTACCAGGGATTGAACCAAGAGGGGCTTAACCACTGAGCCACATCTCCAGCCCTTTTTATTTTTAATTTTGAGACAGGGTCTTGCTAAATTGCTTAGGGACTCGCTAAATTGCTTAGGGACTCGCTAAATTACTGAAGCTGTCTTTGAACTCACGATCCTCCTGTCTCAGCCTCCCAAGCCACTGGGAATATAGGCATGTGCCATTGTGCCTGACCTATTCTTGATTTATTGAGTATTTTTTGTCATAAAATGGTTTTGAATTTTGTGAAATGTTTTTCTTCATCAATCGAGACAACCATGTCTCTTTTATTCCCTTCATTCTGTTATGGTGTAGATCATTGATTTTTTTTTTATATTGAGTCACATTTTTGTTCTTGGAATAAATCAATCATTCATATGTATAATTCTTTTAATATGCTGAAATGGGTTTGCTAGTACTTTGTTCAGTAATTTTGTATCTTCATTCATCAGAGACGTAAGTGTAGTTTTGTATTTTTTGTTTTGGGTACAAGGGATTGAATCCAAGGGCACATAACCACTGAGCCACATCCCCAGCTCTTTTTATATAAAGACAGGGTCTCCCTAAGTCACTCAGGACCTTGCCAAATTGGTGAGGCTGCCTTTGAACTTACGCTCCTCCTGCCTCATCCTCCCGAGTTTCTGGATTACAGGCATGTGCCACAATGCCCAACAGAAGTGTAGTTTTCTTTTCTCATGATGCCTTTACCTGGTTTTGGTATCAGAGTTATGTTGGACTCAAAATGAATTAGGAAATATTTTTGCCTTATTTTATATTACTGAAGCTGCCTAATGGGTTAAAGAAACATCTTCCTAGCAGAAGTTAAATTCTGTCCCCAAACTTATATTTCTTTCCTCTTACCTACAGAAGCCAGCTAGGAAAATGCTGTACTCACACTTTCCTGAACACCCCTTATAACAAGACTGTAGTAAAAAGTCATAGTTAGAAGAGCATATACCAGGAACTGGCCATGATAAAAATCAGGCAGGGATAGTAACAAAATGGCATGGCATTGGCACCAGAACAGACACATAGACCAATGGGACAGAATAGAAGACACATAAATACTGTTACCTCACTCTAGACAAAGGTGCCCAAACCATACATTGGAGAAAAGGTAGCCTCTTTAACAAATGGTGCTGGGAAAACTGGAAGTCTATATGCAGCAGAATGAAATTAAACCCCTATGTCTTACCCTGCACAAAACTCAACTCTAAGTGGATCAAAGATATAGGCACTAGAACAAAGACCCTGCACCTGATAGAAGAAAAAGTAGGCCCAGATCTTCATCATGTCAGTTTAGGACCTGACTTCCTCAACAAGATTCCTAAAACATAAGAAGTGAAATCAAGAATCATAAATGGGATGGAGTCAAACTAAAAAGCTTCTTCCCAACAAAGGAAACAATGAAAAATGTAAAGAGAGCCTATAGAATGGGAGAAAATTTGGGCCACCTGCACCTCAGAGCATTAATCTCCAGAATATATAGAGGACTCAAAAACGTTAACACCAAAAACAATAAATGACCCAATTAATAAATAGGCTAAGGAACTGAACAGATAATTCACAGAATACAATCAATCAACAAATACATGAAAAAATGTTCATCATCTCTAGCAATTAGAGAAATGTAAATCAAAACTCCAAGATGTCATCTCACTCTAGTCACAATGGCAATTATCAAGAATATAAGCAATAATAAATGATGGTAAGGATATGTGGAAAAAGGTAAAACCATACATTGCTAGTGGGACTGCAAATTGGTGCAGCCACTCTGGAAAGCAGTATGGAGTTTCCTCAGAAAACTTGGAATGGAACCACCATTTGACCCAGCTATCCCACTCCTCAGTTTATACCCAATGCACTTAAAGTCAGCATACTACAGTGATGCAGCCATATCAATGTTTATAGTAGCTCAATTCACAGTAGCTAGATTGTAGAGCCAACCTTGATACCCTTTAATAGATGAATGGATAAAGAAACTGCTATATATACACAATGGAATAGTATTCAGCCATAAAGAAGAATAAAATTATGGCATCTGCTGGTAAATGGATGGTGCTAGAGAATATCATGCTAAGTGAAATAAATCAAACTCAAAGAACCAAAGGTGGAATGTTTTCTCTGATATGTGGATACTAATTGACACTAAGGGTGGTGGGGGGTGGCTAGGGAAGAATAGAGGGATTTTGGACTTTGGCAGAGAGAAGAGTGAAGGGAGGGAAGGTGGTATGGGATAGGAAGAATAGTAGAATGTATGGAGCATTATCACCCTATGTGCATATATGTCTACAGGACTGGTATGATTCTATATCATGTACAACCAGAAGAATGAGAAATTATACTCCATTTGCATATGATGTGTCAGAATGCATTCTACTGTCACGTATAATTAGTTAGAACAAAATTAAAAAGAACTTGTGCTCAAAAAATGAAGAGAAATTTTAGCGATAGCTGAGAGAAAAATAGGAAACTGGCAGAATCCATTAGGGTTTTATAACAAGCATAACACTTTGGACTAGATTTCCCCCTCTACAAATAAAGCCTACAGAAACTCCTAAACGTTACCAAGAGAAGGTTACGCAGAAGGCTTAGTTAGGAGATAGTATTTGGGCTTTCAGCAGAAGGTCCTCAGAACATGCTTCAAAGGCAGTGGTTAATTTCATTGGTGGATTAAGGGCTCTTTGCCCTATAAAAAGTTGCAAGAAATAGCAATTCAAATGGTCTGACGAGGAGAGTACCATAGGAACATTTTCATAGTATCAGCAACACCTGGGAGATGGTTTGTTTGGAAGAAAAAAAAAGGCTTTGGGATTCCTAGTCAGGGGGCATTGTTTATCGCGCTCCCTCTGCCCGCAGAGAGAGACACGACAAACGTCTGAAGCTTTGGAAGTTTATTGTGCACAGTCCCTCTCCTACACTTCTCTTACTCCTAGCTTCCACGCACTCCCAGCTTCCGCGCACTCCCAGCTTCTCTTCTCTCAGCTTCTTCCAACTTCCGCGTCTCTACTCTCCCACCCACCAGGCTTATATACACTTCAACCAATCAGGGGAGAGTACACGAGGTAAACGCGGACAGCTGCAAGCATAGGATAGGTACACGAGGGGGGCATGCTCTAGTCACATCGTTAACTAGCCAATCATTGGAATTCGCTGGTTGTTTACTGTATAGCTGGCCGCTTTTGGCTCAGCGTCAGGCGCCATCTTGACCATGCCCAAAGGCTGGGGGTCCCGGAAACCCCGACAATTGTTTTGCAAAATTCCATTTTCTAGCCTTTTGTTTCTAAATTTAATATTTAAAAAATTATTCATTGCCAGTAGGATATATAGAGGGATCTTAATTTCACTGGAAATATTTATGTTGATAGAGTCCATGGTATGACATAAAGGGGGTTGGATTTTCTGCAGTTTGAAGTCAAAATAATTATCATTTGTTTTCTTTCCTACTATAGAGTCCTGGGAGAGGGTCATCAAATTGACATACTCGGGGAATTATAATCTTAGAATCTAAGACAAATCAGTTTATCAATATAATTCTTAGGAATAAAGTTGGCTACTCTCTTCTGTAGAGCTGAGGTTCTTGCCTGGGAAGAGGATTCATGCCAATAGCTAGCTTAGAAAAACATATAGCATACATGAACTCTTTTGATACAGTACATAAATCTAGCTAACTCATCAGAGAACCCAAGTGTGAGCCTTGTTGTATTGTGTTGTAGACAGTGATATGGGTTGGATTCTGTACAGTATATTTCTTAAAATCATGTTTGTGGTTATTTATCAATAGCATTGGGAGATATATATGGTAAAATAGGAATTTGATATTAGGATTTTTTTATACTATGGAGTTTTTCCCCCTGTAGAGAAATTGAAGCAAATAGTAGACCAACACATTCAGGGCTAAAAGTTATGTTTTGCCTCAAATTATGCCATGTATCCAAGACAACATGTCCAATAGGACCAAGTCAGAAAACATATTTTTTATTTCTACTTTTTTATATAATTTGTTTCCCTTTCCTTTTGGGATCTTTTGTGGAAATATGCTTATACTTTCCAACTAACTCCCATACTCCTACCTCACCCTGCCACTGGGATAACTTGAGAAAATGTTCCTTTAATTCACTTTTAGGAAATGAAGTGAGATAGGGTGAGGTATGAGGTATGAGGCTGAGCCAAAGTTGTATGTTAGAGGGAGACCATTGTGGTACAAATTTTGCTTGTTCTAAATGGTACCTTGAGGCTTTAAACAAATTGGAAACCCAAAAATGAGTGTCTGCTATCAGCCAAGTTCTGGCATATTAAGATTACATCAGTTGCAGTCATTTCTATCCTGATAAATACCCTTCCATTTTGGAGATTCTTTTACGTTGAGGCCATGAATAACTACCAGATGTGTTGGTTCAGACTTTACTAAGAGTACACACTCCAGTTCACCATTCCTGATTGTCATCCATTGGAAACTGAACATTTTTTTATGTATCCCATTCCTGTACATGCTTAAGATATCTCTTTTAGACTCTTTTATAATGAAGTAAAGTCATGTTTAAGGCCTATACATTCATTATGTGATAGATAAAGAAATGAAGAATGATGAGTTGGAGCAAGAACCCACTCCTGTCTCATAGTCTAATACAGAGCACCAGAGGGAGACAAACTTCCATCACAGTCATGGGTATGGTGTGGTAGGAAGAGCTAAGGATTGTTAGGAAGTTTCATTCCTTTATAAGAATAGAATATATATATCTCAGGAAATTCTGAAAAGGGAGGAACTGCTACCATTCTGGGAATTAGCAAAAACAAAACAAAGAAACCTGCATTTCAGACAAGTTTAGCTACTTCCTCCTGTGCAGGTAATGTACAGTTTTAGGAAGATTTGAATTGACAGCTGTGCATTAATATTATCACTGACACCATCAAAGAAGAGTCTACAGTCTTTTGATAATATTGTCTATGTCCTATGAATATTGTAGGGGTGATTTATAAGTTACAGATAATTATTCTTTTCTATATGCATACCATAATCAGGAGCTCATTTAAATCATCTGGTTCTATCCCCCTATGGGAATTATTGCTGATAGTTTATACTTATTTAATAAATAGCAGTTTGTTTAATAAGCATTTTGGATCAAAACTGGGAAAAGATAGATTAGGTTAAGCATAGTGAAAGTTGAAGAAATGCAGAGATGGCACCCAATCTAAAAACTATCAATCTTGAATATGAAAAATTAATATAAAAGTAACCACAATAGTGTATAGGAGTATAGCTAAATGGTAGAGCATTAGCCTAGCATATGTGAGGCCCTGGGTTCAATCCTCAGCACCACATAAAAATAAAATAAAGGTATTGTGTCCATTTACAACTTAAAAAAATTTTTTAAATGCCCACAACATCACAAATCAGAATTTTAAATGTTCTTCTTTATTTAATGGTGTGAGAAATGATTGGCCCTGGCTCCCTAACTGTGGGTGTGCATAGGACCTGTACTAAAAGAGAGCATAGTTTTCTGTAGTGTTTCTCAAACCTTCCTGGTTGTAAGAATTACCTGAGGTGCTTGTTAAAGTAGGACTTGACAGGCCCCACCTGCACATATAAAATCAGAATATCTGGGTAAAGAGAAGAGGAATCTATATTCCTAACAGCCACTGTAAGTGATTTTTTATGATGAGACAAATTTGGGGAAAGTGTTTGTAGTATACAGGAAAGATTTATAAAAGCTGTTGTCAACCTTATCTGTGCATTAAAAAAATCTAAGTAGTGGTACCCAAGATTCACAACCTACAGCCTCCACACCCATTCTGATTTAATTGATCTTGGCACTGGTCTGAGCATCTGAATTTTTAAAGCCCTTCTTACTGATTCTAACACATAATTACACTGAGAGCCCTTTATTTAGAAACAGAAATGTCTATGCTTACATTTTGAATCCTTTACTCAATAGTTGCATTGCATTAGCCAAATTCCTATACCTGTATTGGTCTTGGATGCTATATCTGTAAAACAGAGTTAATAAGACCTGTTAAAAGGAAAACTTCCTTAGACCAATTAAATTTAGTAGAGTTTGAGCAAGACAAAATGATTCACTAATCAGGCAGCTGCAAGAAACAGCAGTTTCTGAAAACTCTCCAACCATGTGATCAGACAGCATTTGTAGGAAAACAGAATTGAGGCATAGAAAAGAATTTAATTTGCTATAGTCTAGTTAAACAACCAATTGGTTACAGCTTAGTTAATTGGCGACAGGGCCTCCTAGAACAACCGAAGCTCAGTCATTGTGATTAAACTCTATTGGTTTGGTCTTTTGGACCCTGTGAAGGTGCCAGGTCCAAATACATGGCCTCTAACTCATTTTATTTAACTGTCCTATTTTACAGGTTGAAATGAATTGGATTAAATAAGAAAAACAAAAGTGTGAAGTGTCTAGAGCATATAATAGGTACCTCATAAATATTGCTATTATTCTATAATATTGACTATGCCAGAAAAGAATGTCGGTCATATCCAAGGTGGAAAACAAATCTGTGATGGCAGAGAGACTGGGATTCCTGAACCAGTTGAAATAAGGCCTAATTAAGTGGACCCAAATGATAATTCCAGTTTGCCCTTCAGCATTGGCCTCTGCTTTGTATCTTCCTACCTATCTGCCAGGAGCAGCAGCAGGGAAGCCATCCTGAAGAATATTTTATTCCATTGTGATAGGCAAGTGTTTTGGTTTTCCACTCTCGGGACTCCCTGCAGAGACCTACAAATGTCTCATCTGAACTCTTCTCCAGCTTCATCTGCTATTAACCCTGGCAGCTGTACCTGGCAGAAGGTACCTTGTAGGGCCTCTTCAGGAATCAGGGACCCTTGGTAGGATTAATTACAGAGTTGTGGAAACTTTGATTTCAGTAGTATACTTATCATTTGACAAAACTAATAAGTAATTTTAAACTAAATAAGTTAATATGTCAGGAGAAAGAGAAAATTATTATATTTTTTTAAATTCCAAAGTTCTTAGTTGTGCTGAAGTAATACTGTTATTAATGCTATGCAACTGTCTAATTACTCCAGTTTCTCTAGCCTCTTAACTTTTCAAATCTATGCTTAGGAAGTCAATCCAAACTGTTCTGCAGGCCTCTTTTTATTGGGGGATAAATGAAGATAAAAGAAATTAAGACCTAAAGGAAATGCCATTTCATACATGTATAATTACCTAGTTTTATTATTGAGCAAAACTGATACCCTTAAAATTTGCAAGTAGCCAGCAAATCATAACAAAGCTATAGAAGACTTTCAGTTGTACTTATATAGAATTAAAATTATAGTTGTTATGTATTATTTCAACTTTCAGTTAACCATCAGCAAATAGTCAGTTTATGACAAGTTATATTGAGCTTACTTTGATATCTTGTTTTCCATAATTTTTTAGCAGGTTTATTCTAACATTTTACACTTGAAATGTTTTGTCAGTACCTTCTATAGTTGCTTCTGACAACCTATTTAACACATATGATTATTCATACCCTTCATACTTCCTTAATAAAGTTAGTGAAGTTTAGTTCTCCCACAATCATTGTCATTTTTGAAACAGTTTGATAATATCAGGTTTTCCATACAATTTTCATTACAGGGCTGATTGCTCTTTAAAGCTGTTCTTAATTTTCTGTGTATACAACAAATCTAAAGCAGCTTATATAACAAAGCAATGATAAATATGATGGAGTTAAATTTAAAATTTAAAAGAATATAAACTTTAGGTGAGCAACCTTTGAAAATATTCGACTAATATATAATTAGAGCAGATTCTTGATTAATAACACAAAAATTAGCTTTCTTCATCTAACAGCTTTATATGATTAGTTGATTGGTTTTAGTAGTTTGCTTTTCTAAGTGGCATACAATTTTAATAGTTATTCTTCATGTCTATTTTTTTCTTTCCAGTTGATACCTTATGTGTAATCAACATATAGGACTTGGTAATCCAAAGTTCTGATTTGACATTTTCTTTGCATGGTTCAGTATATTTCTTGTAAGTATTCATCTGTCATGTAAGTCATATTATCCTTATGCTTAATCCATGGCCAATAGAAGTAGTACCATCTTTCCAATTCATGTTTCTAATATAAGACACACATATTCCACCAAGCCCATTATTTATTATTGGAGTTTGATAGTTTCATTATGGGATATTTGTTGGAGAGTAAATACAAAACTGTTAAGTTGTAAGAAATTGTGTTCAGTTTGTTCCAAATCTTGTGGACTATCCCATCCAATTGAACATTTCTTACATCCGTGTAAATAGCAATGTTTGAATTGTAATTAATTAAATATCTTGGAATAATAGGTACCCATTTAATATTAGTTTCATATTGCTATAGGCAAAACTTTACATTCTTTAGTCAAATTAGTTATTTCAGTTCAGTTTTAAGCAGTTTCTCCTCGATACTGCCAAATTTCATCTCTCCTATCTATAATGTGATCAACCTTTTCACACCACCTTTTATTCTCTTCACAATAGCACCATGTCAAATGCCTAATGATCCCCATAAGTACTTAAAATTATATAGTTAATGCTACAGTTAACATATCCTATAATTGTTAAATAGCTGGTTGTTTTTAGGTTATACGGGCGAGGGCTTTTTAGAAATCTTTAACTATATTTTGTTTCAATATGATTTTGTACCAAGCTATCTAATTCTAAATTCTTCCAATTGTCTTCTAATTTTACTCCTACTGCTATAAAAACCCATTAGGTTTTGTTTCAGTTAACTTTTTGTTGCTGCGAGCAAAAGATCTGACAGGAACAATGTAGAGGAGGAAAAGTTTATTTTGGCTCATGGTTTCAGAGGCTCAGTCCTTAGTGGGTCAACTCCATAGCTCTGACCTGAGGTGAGGCAGAACATGGCAAAGGAAAGCAGCTCAGGACATGACAGCCAGGAAGCAGAGAGAGCTCTGTTGATTAGGGACAGAATATAAACCCCAAAGTCATACTACCAGTGATCTACTTCCTCTAGCCACATCCTACCAACCTATAGTTACTGCCTAATTAATCCATCGGTGAATTAATCCACCAGTTAGGTTACACCTCTCATAATCTAATAATTTCACCTCTGAAAATTCTTGCATTGTCTTACACATGAGTATTTGGTGGGCTCATATCTAAACCATAACATGTTGTCATTCTATATTGTTTGCATTGAAATTACATGTTTCTGCAATTTATCCAAGAGGACTAATTTGTCAATATCATAAAATGTTGCATACCAGACCCAGTTCCTTTTCTATCAGAATGATATTTAATAAGTCTTTCAACTCAATCATAGTCCCATTTTGGCCTCTCTGTAAAATTTTTCTGTGGCAATAAAGCCCATCTTGTAGAAGTAGAATTGAACTGACACACATTAGCAGTGGTAATATAAAGTCCATTTAAATATCCTAGGGACTTGAAGTATAGGAACTGGAGATCATCAGGTTTTAAACAGGGGGTGCTTATTTTTATGGATGTATTTTAGGCCTTCTGTAGAAACAAATACTACTATTCAGCCTGGTATGTTTGTTCCTCATCTTTATATCCATCTACAGTTTTGTTAAACTCTACAAGTGTAAAAGACATAAGGGAATTGGAGTCCTGTAGTATTGCTTGGGGACTTTTGAATATATTCAGTTCTATTGTTTATGAATTCCTCGCATTATTCCATAGCACAATGGGTGAGGATATTTAATGTTCTATTATTTAATATGTGTGATATTGATTACAGTCTGTGGAAAGATTGGAATTTTTCATCATTCTTAAATATAAACCATCCAATCACTCAGTCTGAAGTGTCTGTCATTTACTAAGAATTAGGTTTCTCAAGCCTGTGCCTATATTCAAGATACTTTGCAATTGATTTAAAGATTGCAAAAGGCTGAGATATCTATTTTTTAAATGAAGAGTAATATTATAAGCTCCATGTTCAACTTTGTGTGAAATGGTATTAAAATATCAAAATTTGAAGTCAGGATAATTTAAAACAAGTAAATTTAACCACTATAGCTCTCTAAAGTGTTGTCTGTCAAAGAATTTCTTTTATGTTTCTTGCATGTTGTTGTAAATTGTTGTCTAGAGCATTTAAGGTCTTCAGTTGGAGTTATAACCTATCTAGTCATAGGTTCAAGTCTCACATATAAAATTTGTATGTTTGAATTTATCCTTCATTTTGATAGCAGCATGAGTAATTAGCAATATCTGATAGGATCCTTTCCAAAACAGTGATATCCATTCTGTGGTTGGAACAGTTTCATGTAGATTTGATCTCCTAGTATACTGACACACCTCCCCAGACAGATATTTATTCAGTATTTGACACAGGACAAATAATAATAAGCCTATGGGAACAAGAGACTTCTTTATCATGAATATTTTCCATTAAATCAGATAAGAGGTTAGAATTAAATCCTAAATTAGTATATCTTCCAAAAATTAATGCAAAAAGCAAAACACTATGACTTTATTTTTAGTAGAACCAATAGTAAGCCTTAATTTAACTTTAGTCAAAAAAAGTTAGGGTATAATTCATTTTTCTACTTGTTCAGAACATGATATGGAATATGGTAAGTTATTGGTATTCATGGGGTTTTACAGAGCCCCTGAATTACCACAGGGGAAAAACAACTCTCCTATTAGAGTCTAGGTATTTACTAATTTCAGAGGTTTCAATGCTTAAATTCAGGAAGGCGCTGATCACCATTTGAGCATCTTTACTCCATGAGAACACTTCTGGAAATGCAGACATTGTGTACCCTATTATTAAACAATGTATCTGATAGTAGAAATTCTATAAAGTTTATTTACCCATTTGACACCAGGTTTTAGGTAACATTGCCCTCAGTGAGCTTTCTTAATTTATCTACTCCCTATAAAGAAAATTTATGACAAACAGCATACCTTTGTATTATTTACTGAATTATTTGATCTTTATTCAAGTGTGGTAAGATTTCAAGTATTTCAGTACCTTCTTTTTTTTCCTTTTTGAAAGTATTGGGATGCCTCCAGAAATTAAGTACTTTTTAAATTTTTTTCTATTTTTTATTTGTTCTACTTGGTTATACATGACAGTAGAATACATTTTGACACATTTAACACAAATGGAGCATACTTTCTCATTCCTCTGGCTGTACATGTTGCTGTGTCACACCAGTAGTGTGTTCATACATGTATATAGAGTAATAATGTCTGTCTCATTCCATCATCCTACCCATTCCCACCATCCCACCCCTCTCCTCACCCTTCTCTGCATAATCCAAAGTTCTTTCATTCTTCCCTACAGGCCCCACACTATGGATCAGCATCTGCTTATCAGAGAAAACATTCAGCCTTTGGTTCTTTTTGGATTAGCTTATTTCACATAGCATGATATACTCTAATTCTATCCATTTACCTGCAAATGCCATAATTTCATTCTTCTTTAAGACTGAATAATATTCCATGATGGATATGTACTACATTTTATTTATCCATTCATTTGTTGAAGGGCATCTAGTTTGATTCCATAGTTTAGCTATTGTGAATTGAGCTGCTATAAACATTGATATGACTGTGTCACTGTAGTATGCTGATTTTAAGTGCTTTGTGTATAAACCAAGGAGTGGGATAGCTGGGTGAAATGGTGGTTCCATTCCAAGTTTTCTGAGGAATCTCCATACTGCTTTCCAGAGTGCTTGCATCAATTTGCAGTCCCACTAACAGTGTATGAGTGTGCCTTTTTCCACACATCCTTGCCAACACTTATTGCTTGTATTCTTGATAATTGCCATTTCAGCTAGAATGAGATTAAATCTTAGAGTAGTTTCAATTTACATTTCTCTAATTGCTAGAGATGATGCCCTCACACCCTCTTCCAGTCTTCCCACCAGTTATAACTGGCCCCTTTCATCCCTGTGTACTTCAGGACTCACTGAGGTGGAGAGAGCCCAGTTTTCTCCAGTTTCTTCAACCTCAGCTACCCCCAGGGAACTGCCTTAGTCTCCAGCTTTCCACAGGCTTGCCAGACCCAGACTGGCCCACAAAAACCCAGCTGCAATTTGATGGACCTGGGATTCAGCTTCCCCAGACCTGTCTTACTGTAGTCCCAAGATCTTGATGCCATTTCAACTTGCAGAGAGACCACCAGGGATGGGCTCACACAAATGGGCGACCCTGAAAAGAGGCAGCCAGATGGTAGCCACTAGCACACCCAGCAGAAAGACCGCAGGTGCAACCAGACCTGCACGTACCCCGATATGTCTCGAAGCCCTGGCCTGTGTCCCCAGACTGATATGGCTGTGCCCTGAGATGGTGGCACTGGTGGTGGCAAACCTGCAGGCCCTGGCTGGTGTCCCAAGATTGTGGTGGCCATGTGTAACCAGACCTGTGGGTACTATGACAATGGACTTTCAGGCAACAGCAGGCAGTGGGTAGGGGCAATCTGACTTGCAGGCTAACAGGCAGATGATCTGTGGGTGGACATCAGGTGGTGGGTGATGGGCAGGGAAGAGGCCGGCAAACTGGCAAATGGCTGATGAAAGGTGGCAATTGGTGAATGATCTGTGCTCAAAAGGTAGGCAATATACTGGCAGACAGCAAGAGATCGTGACCCAGGAATGGAGAGTAAACAGTAGGGGATTGGTGGGCAGTGAGGGTTGCCTCACAGAGAAACAGTATTTCCTCTGCCTGATCCCAAGTCATAAAGTGACAAGGATTGCAGCCTCCCTCTAGTTCACCATCTTGGATCCCGGTACATTCTTTTTGTTTGAGTTTTTTGGTTATATATAAAGATCATTCAAGCATGCAACAATTGACATATAGAAATAATCCCATTAATTAATTTCCATATTCCTTTGGCAATGTTCTTAAGTATTTTTAATTTCCAAATTTCTAATTCTTAGAAAGTTGCATATATCTGAAACTTTGAATAGGACTATATGGATACAAAGAAAGAAGCTTTAATTTTTCCATTCCAAAACTCAAAAGCTGTTTTCATGGTGTGACAGGCTGACAGATTTGGCTTGATGGAAACATTACAGGCCAGGCTATATGGGCAATGACTAAACAGACTCCATTTTGCTCTGAGACTCCATGTTATGTAGGAAATGAGCTTCTCCCATGGGAACACACTGCCTCTGTACCCATCATCAGTTACTTAGCATGACATGTTTAGCAAGACAAACTGACAATTCTTATATGATGAAAAATTGGTCTCTTCTGTGCTGATGATATAGCCTATCTCATAGGGCTCTTACCTAGCATGTGGAAGGACTGGGGTTTGAATCCCTAGCACCGTGGGGTGGGAAAAAATCCAAAAGAAAAAAATTGTTCTCTTTTGATTCCTGTTTCTCCTAAACAATGTACCATGTGGACAGTGATATCAACAATGATTGTGTGGATGTTAGTAACCATTCTTTAGTTTGTACCTAGGTAAGGGTCATTTTGATCTACTTCCCCCTCTGCTAATGATTTCATGATGTTAGTTTGTAATTTCAAATCATAGCAACAGACACTTATGATTCATGTGATTTTTGGTATAAGAACCCCTGCAACCCTGTGGTCAGGGCTGTTCTCCCAATAGCCATTTTTGGGGCATTGCGTGAGACAGTCAGCCAGCTGGCTTAATAAAGACTCTCAAATTTGGACTTCTCAGTGGTGATTGGTCTGTTCTTAAGTTGCACCCCACAAGAATGGCATATTCTACAAATTAAACTTAAATATTTATGTTGCTGTCAGTATGAGCTCTAGAACAAATTATGAAAATCTTCTAAACATGTTTCAATAACTAACAAATATTGAGCTGAAGTAAATAATATCTTATTGGATGTTTCAGTTGCTCTTAACATTAGTAACTTCTATCCTTTCTAATTTATCCTACATATGGCAGACTCTAAACATGTTCATTATGTTATATGTGTCATTAAGACTGGTAGAAAAATGAACAGCTCACATACAGCTATGAATTCCACCGTTTTATGTTTCTGAGTGTATAAATCTCTATAACACTGTGCAACCTGACTACTGCATGGAATACTACCTTTTTTACTCAGTTATAGTTTTTATTTTTAAATTTTATTTTTAACTGAGGCATAAAAATTTTATATATTAGTGGAGTACCAAGTTATGTTTTGATATGTGTATACATAATATAATGTTTAAGTCAGGTTAAACATTTACCTCCTCAAATATTTATCATTGCTTTATGGTAAAAAAAAAAAGTTTAAATGTTTAAAATCCTTTCTTCTAGCTTTTTGAAATATAGAGTACAGCCAAGTGTGGTGGTGCATACCTGTAATCCCAGTAATCCTGGGGAGGCTGAGTTCAAAGTCAAACTCAGAAACTTAGTAGGGTCCTAAGCAACTCAGTGAGACCCTGTCTCTAAATAAAATATATAAAGGGGTTGGGGATATAGTTCAGTGTTTAAGTGCCCCTGGTTATTGAACCCCACTACAAAAAAAAATGTACAGTACATTATTGTATTCTATATTCACGCTACTGAGCAATAGCATACCAGATCTTCTTGCTCTTCTCTCACTATAACTCAGTAGCCACTGGTCATCCTTTGCCCATCACCCCCCAGCCTCTTATAACCACGACTTACTCTTCTATAAGACGAACTTTTTAAAATCCTGCATTTGAGTGGAATCATGATACTTGTTTTTCTATACCTAGTTGATCTTTCTTAACATAATGATTTCTACTTGTATCCATGTTTTTGAAAATGAAAGGATTTCATTGTTTTTATGGCAGAATAGTGATATTATATATACATATAATCCATTCACCAGTTGATAGACACTTAGGTTGTTTCTACGTCTTGGATATTATGAATAGTGCTACAGTGAACATGGGATACAGACAGATGTCTCTTCTACCTATTTATTTCTTTTCCTTTGGATATAAACTCAGTGGTGGGATTACTAGATAATATAGTAGTTCTACTTTTAATTTTTAAAGAACCTCCTTACCCATTTTACATAATGCCTCTATTAAAATTTACTGAAAATTCCTTTCAACAGTGTGTGGAGGGTTCTTTTTTCTCCATATCCTTGTCAGAACTTTAATCTTGAGTTTGTTTTTAATAATATTCATTCTTAGTGGGCTGATACTTCATCTTAGTTTTGATTTGCATTTGCCTGATTATTAATGAGGTCAAGTATTTTTTCATGTACCTGTTGGTTATTTGTTATGTCTTCTTTTGAGCAATGTTCGTATAGATCTATTGCCCATTTTTAACAGGGTTGTTTGGTTTTTTTCATACTGAGATTTTGAAGTGACTTATGTGTTCTGGATATCAATCCCTTGTCAAGTGTATTCACTGCAAATATTTTTTCCCATTCTGTAGGCTGTCTTTGAACTCTGTCAAGTGTTTGCTTTGCTGTGCAAAAGCTTTTTAGTTTTATGTAATCCAATTTGCCTATTTCTGATTTCATATCCTGTGCTTTTAGGGTCTTTTCCACACACAAAAAATCTTTGTCCATCCCAATGTCCTGAAGTATTCCTCCTATATTTTCTTTCAATGGTTTCATAGTTTCAGGTAAATTGTTATTTCATCTTCAGTTAATATTTGCAAATAGTGAAAGATAGGGGACTAGTTTCATTTTTCTGCATGTGGACATCCAATTTTCAAGCAACATTTATTGAAAAGATTCTCCTTTCTCCAATGTGTGTTCTTTGTTGAAAATCTGTTGTCAGTATTTGCATGGAATTTTCTTCTAGGCTCTCTTTTCTGTTCCACTGCTCTATGTATCAGTATTTTTACCAGTATCATCCTCTTGTGTATACTACAACTTTATGGTATGTTTTGAAGTCATATAACATAATGCTTCCTGCTTTGTTCTTTTTTGCTCAAGATGGTGTTGGTTATTGGGGGGTTTTGTGGTTCCAAATAAATTTTAGAATTGATTGTTTTAGTTCTGGAAAGAATATCATTTGTATTATTATAGTATTTTTTTTGTTTTTAGAAATCTTTTTTTTTATTATTGTATACAAATGGGATACATGTTGTTTCTCTATTTGTGCATAGAGTCAAGGCATACCATTTGTGTAATCATACGTTTACATAGGGCAATGATGTTTGATTATTTTTTTCCTTCCCCCCCACCCCTCCCACCCCTCCCACCCCTCTTTTCCCTCTATACAGTCCTTCATTCTTACTGCTCTCCTTATCCCTAATCCTAAACCTAACCCTAAACCTAATGCTAACCCCTCCCACCCCCCATTATATGTCATCATCCGCTTATCAGTGAGATCATTCGTCCTTTAGTTTTTTGAGATTGGCTTATCTCACTTAGCATGATATTCTCCAATTTCATCCATTTGCCTGCAAATGCCATAATTATATCATTCTTCATTGCGGAGTAATATTCCATTGTATATATATGCCACAGTTTCTTTATCCATTCATCAACTGAAGGGCATCTAGGTTGGTTCCACAATCTGGCTATGGTGAATTGAGCAGCAATGAACATTGATGTGGCTGTATCTCTGTAGTATGCTGATTTTAAGTCCTTTGGGTATAGGCCAAGGAGTGGGATAACTGGGTCAAATGGTGTTTCCATTCCAAGCTTTCTTAGGAATCTCCACACTGCTTTCCAGAGTGGCTGCACTAATTTGCAGCCCCACCAGCAATGTATGAGTATTCCTTTTTCACCACATCCTCGCCAACACCTATTGTTGCTTGTATTCTTGATAATCGCCATTCTAATTGGGGTGAGATGAAATCTTAGGGTAGTTTTGATTTGCATTTCCCTTATTACTAGGGATGTTGAACATTTTTTCATATATCTGTTGATTACTTGTACATCTTCTTCTGTGAAGTGTCTGTTCATTTCCTTAGCCCATTTGTTGATTGAATTATTTGTATTCTTGGTGTAGAGTTTTTTGAGTTCTTTATAGATTCTGGAAATTAGCGCTCTATCTGAAGTATGGTTGGCAAAGATATTCTCCCACTCTGTAGGCTCTCTCTTCACATTGCTGATAGTTTCCTTTGCTGAGAGAAAGCTTTTTAGTTTGAATCTATCCCAGTTGTTGATTCTTGCTTTTATTTCTTGTGCTATGGGACTCCTGTTAAGGAAGTCTGATCCTAAGCCAACAAGTTGAAGATTTGGACCTACTTTTTCTTCTATAAGATGCAAGGTCTCTGGTCTGATTCCGAGGTCCTTGATCCATTTTGAGTTGAGTTTTCTGTAGGGTGAGAGATAGGGGTTTAATTTCATTCTATTGCATATGGTTTTCCAGTTTTCCCAGCACCATTTGTTGAAGAGGCTATCTTTTCTCCATTGCATATTTTTGGAACCTTTGTCTAGTATGAGAAAATTGTATTTATTTGGGTTTGTGTCCATGTCCTCTATTCTGTACCATTGATCTACCTGTCTATTTTGGTACCAATACCATGCCGTTTTTGTTACTATTGCTTTGTAGTAGAGTTGAAGATCTGGTATTGTGATACCCCCTGCTTCGATTTTGCTACTGAGGATTGCTTTAGCTATTCTAGGTTTCTTATTCTTCCAGATGAATTTCATAATTTCTTGCTCTATTTCTGCAAGGTACATCATTGGGATTTTAATTGGAATTGCATTGAATCTGTATAGCACTTTAGATAGTATAACCATTTTGACAATATTAATTCTGCCTATCCAGGAACATGGGAGATCTTTCCATCTTCTAAGGTTTTCTTTAATTTCTTTCTTTAGTGTTCTGTAGTTCTCATTGTAGAGGTCTTTCACCTCTTTTGTGAGATTGATTCCCAAATACTTTATTTTTTTTGAAGCTATTGTGAATGGGGTAGTTTTCCTTATTTCTCTTTCTGAAGATTCATCGCTTATGTATAAAAATGCCTTAGATATATGTGCATTGATCTTATATCCCGCTACTTTACTGAATTCACTTATGAGATCTAAAAGTTTTCTGGTGGAAATTCCTGGTTCCTCTAAGTATACAATCATATCATCAGCAAATAGGGATAGTTTGAGTTCTTCTTTTCCTATTCGTATCCCTTTAATTTCTTTGATCTGTCTAATTGCTCTGGCTAGAGTTTCAAGGACGATATTGAATAGAAGTGGTGAAAGAGGGCATCCCTGCCTTGTTCCAGTTTTTAGAGGGAATGCTTTCAGTTTTTCACCATTTAGAATGATATTAGCCATGGGCTTAGCGTAGATGGCCTTTACAATGTTAAGGAATGTTCCCACTATCCCTATTTTTTCTAGTGCTTTGAGCATGAAGGGGTGCTGTATTTTATCGAATGCTTTTTCTGCATCTATTGAAATAATCATGTGATTCTTAACTTTAAGTCTGTTGATATGGTGAATGACATTTATTGATTTCCTGATGTTGAACCAACCTTGCATCCCTGGGATAAAACCCACTTGATCGTGGTGCACTATCTTTTTAATATATATTTGTATGCAATTTGCTAAAATTTTGTTGAGAATTTTTGCGTCGATGTTCATTAAGGATATTGGTCTGAAATTTTCTTTCCTCGATGTGTCTCTGTCTGGTTTAGGTATCAGGGTGATATTGGCTTCATAGAACAAGTTTGGGAGGGTTCCCTCCTGTTCTATTTCATGGAATACTTTGAGGAGTATTGGAATGAGCTCTTCTTTAAAGGTTTTGTAGAACTCGGCTGAGAACCCATCTGGTCCCGAACTTTTCTTTGTTGGTAGGCTTTTGATGACCTCTTCTATTTCATTGCTTGAAATTGGTTTATTTAAGTTGTGTATGTCCTCCTCGTTCAGTTTAGGTAATTCATATGTCTCTAGGAATTTGTTGATGTCTTCGAGGTTTTCTGTTTTGTTGGAGTATAGATTTTCGAAATAGCTTCTAATTATGTTTTGTATTTCAGTCGTGTCTGTTGTGATGTTTCCTTGTTCATTCTGAATTTTAGTAATTTGAGTTTTCTCCCTCTTTCTCTTTGTTAGTGTGGCTAAGGGTTTATCAATTTTATTTATTTTTTCAAAGAACCAACTATTTATTTTGTTAATTTTTTCGATTGTTTCTTTTGTTTCGATTTTGTTGATTTCGGCTCTGATTTTAACTATTTCCTGTCTTCTACTACTTTTGGTATTGGTCTGCTCTTCTTTTTCTAGCGCTTTGAGCTGTAGTGTTAAGTCGTTTATTTGTTGATTTCTACTTCTTTTTTTGAATGCGCCCCATGAAATAAATCCTCCTGTAAGTACTGCTATCATAGTGTCCCAGAGATTTTGATATGTGTCTTTTTTCTCGTTTACTTCTAAGAATTTTTTTATTTCCCTCCTGATGTCTTCTGTTATCCATTAATCATATAATAGTGTATTATTTAATCTCCAGGTATTGGAGAAGTTTCTGTTTTTTACTCTGTCATTTATTTCTAAATTCAATCCATTATGATCTGATAGAGTACAAGGTAGTATCTCTATCTTCTTGTATTTGCTAACAGTAGCTTTGCGGCATAAAATATGGTCTATTTTAGAGAAGGATCCATGTGCTGCTGAGAAGAAAGTGTATTCGTTCTTTGTTGGATGGTATATTCTATATATGTCCGTTAAGTCTAAATTGTTGATTGTGTTGTTGAGATCTATAGTTTCTTTATTCAATTTTTGTTTGGACGATCTATCCAGTGGTGAGAGAGGTGTGTTAAAATCGCCTAGTATTTTGTGTTGTGGTCTATTTGATTTCTGGAATTGAGAAGGATTTGTTTGACATACGTGGATGAGCCAATGTTCGGGGCATAGATATTTATGATTGTTATGTCTTGCTGATTTATGCTTCCCTTAAGCAGCATGTAATGTCCTACTTTATCCCTTCTGACTAGTTTTGGTTTGAAGTCCACATTATTTGAAATGAGAATGGATACTCCAGCTTTCTTGCTGTGTCCGTGTGCATGGTATGATTTTCCCCATCCTTTCACCTTTAGTCTATGGGTATCTCTTTCTATAAGATGAGTCTCTTGCAGGCAGCATATTGTTGGATTTTTCTTTTTAATCCAATCTGCCAGTCTATGTCTTTTGATTGACGAGTTCAGGTCATTAACATTCAGGGTTATTATTGTGATATGATTTGTATTCCCAGTCAATTGACTCATATTTTTTTTTTTTGACATGATTTGGTTTCTTCTTTATTTGGCTATCCCTTTAGGCTAGCTCCTCCTGTTGCTGATTTGCATCGTTGTTTTTCATCTCTTCCTCATGGAATATTTTGCTGAGAATGTTCTGTAATGCTGGCTTTCTTTTTGTAAATTCCTTTAGCTTTTGTTTATCATGGAAGGATCTTATTTCATCGTGAAATTTGAAGGTAAGTTTTGCTGGGTATAAGATTCTTGGTTGGCATCCGTTTTCTTTCAGGACTTGGTATATGTTGTTCCAGGCCCTTCTAGCTTTTAGGGTCTGGATTGAAAAATCTGCTGATATTCTTATTGGTTTCCCTCTGAATGTAATTTGATTCTTTTCTCTCGCGGCCTTTAAGATTCTGTCTTTATTTTGTATGTTAGGTATTTTCATAATAATGTGCCTTGGTGTGGGTCTGTTGTAATTTTGTATGTTTGGAGTTCTATAAGCCTCTTGTACTTGGTTTTCCATTTCATTCTTCAGAGTTGGGAAATTTTCTGATATTATTTCATGGAATAGATTGTTCATTCATTTGGTTTGTTTCTCTAAGCCTTCCTCAATCCCAATAATTCTTAAATTTGGCCTTTTCATGATATCCCATAATTCTTGTAGATTCTGTTCATGATTTCTTATCATCTTCTCTGTTTGGCCAACTTTGTTTTCAAGATTAAATAATTTGTCTTCAATGTCTGAGGTTCTGTCTTCCAGGTGTTCTATCCTATTGGTTATGCTTTCTATGGAGTTTTTAACTTGGTTTATTGTTTCCTTCATTTCAAGTATTTCAGTTTGCTTTTTTTTCCGTATCTCTAACTCTTTATTGAAATGATCTCTTGCTTCCCGTATTTGGTCTTTTAACTGTTGATTGGTGCGATCATTTAATGCCTGCATTTGCTCTTTCATCTCCTCCTTCAATGCCTGCATTTGCTCTTCATCTCCTCATTTGCTTCCCTGATCGTTTTAATTACATACATTCTGAACTCCCTTTCTGACATTTCTTCTGCTGTGCTGTCATTGGGTTTTATTGATGTAGTATCTAGGTTTGTTTGGGACATTTTCTTCCCTTGTCTTCTCATATTGGTCAGCTGTCAGTGGGACCCTGAGATGTTGCAGATTTCCGCTATTGGCTTATAGTGTCCCTGTAGATTTCCAGTGTATCACCTCCCAGCCTTCAGTAGCCTGATGTCTTGGAGGAATTTGATAATGCAGTGCTTCTGAAGAAAGCTGCCCCTAGCCCCCTACTGGTTCCAGGTCTTGGAGCTGGCTCTGTGCGGAAAGACTCTAACTGGGGGCCTGTACCGTGCAGCTGGCCGTGTGGGAGGAGCCCACCGCCGGAGTGTGGAAGGCCACCTGGGGAAGACTCTAGCTGCCCTGCCCGGCTCCAATAAGCCACCCCTATCTGTGCCTGCCACCCGGGCCGAGCTTTACCCAGTGGGCAGACTCACCCGTGGCTCTATTTCAGTCCGAGTCTCTCAATGCCTCCCCTTCTTAACTCCTGGGTTCTGGAGCGACTGGGGATGCAGTCACCCTCTAGGCCGCCATTCTGGATCGCCCGTGGAAAGAGCCTGCGGCCGGAATGGGCAGAGCCGCCTGAAGAAGTCTCTGGCTGCCCTGCCCTGATCCCAGAGGCTGCTTGCAGATCGAAGCTCTCCGTTGGTTCGGGGACTTGTGGCTGGCTCTACGTAGAAAGCCTCTCACTGGGCGGTCTGCTCCGAGAAGCTAGCCTTGAAAGGCACCTCCCACCGCAGAGGTCCAGGCTACTTGGGGAAGTCTCTGGCTGCCCTATCCTGGTCCCTGAAGCTGCTTGCGGGCCGGAGTACACTGGGAGTACGCTGCGCTGGCTCCGCGACTTGGAGCTTGTTCTGGACAGAAAGGCTCTCACTAGTGGGCCCACTCCAAGAACCTGGAGAAGCTGGCTGTGTGGGCGTGGCCCACCGCTGGAGTGCGCAGGGCTGCCTGTGGAAGACTCTAGCTGCCCTGCCCTGCTCCGATAAGCCACCTCTATCTGGGCCTGCCACCCGGGCCGAGCTTTACCCAGTGGGCAGACTCACCTGTGGCTCTATTTTAGTCCGAGTCTCTCAATGCCTCCCCTTCTCAACTCCTGGGTTCTGGAGCGACTGGGGGTGCTGTCACCCTCTAGGCCGCCATCTTGGATCCTTATTATAGTATTTTTATAGGAATTACATCGAATCTGTAAGCTGTTTTGGATAGTACAGACATTTAATATTGGTACTTCTAATCCATGAACAAGGCATATATTTCCACTTTTTCACATGATCTACAACTTCTTTTATTAATGTTTTATAATTTTCATTATAGAGATCTTTCACCTGTTAGGGTAAATTTGTCCTAGAGTCTCAGTTTTTGTAGCTATTAGAAATAGAATTGCTTTCTTCATTTCTGCTTCAACTCATTTGTTACTGGCACACTACTGATTTTTTTTGTAGGTTGATGTTTTATCCTGAAACTTTGCTGAATTCATTTATTAGTTCTAATAGGTTTAGGGTTCTTCTATATATAAGATCATGTAATCTGTGAACAGTGACAGTTTGACTTCTTTTCCAATTTAGATATCCTTTATTTCTTTCTCTTGCTAGATTGCTTCCAGAAAAAGGTTGAATACAAGTGGTGAAAATAGGCATTCATGTCTTGTTCCATATTTTGGAGAGAATAATTTCAGCTTTTCCCCACTTAGTATAATGTTAGCTATTGTCTTATTATAAATAGCCTTTATTATGTTGAAATGTTTCTTCTACACCTAATTTGGTCAGCATTTTTATCATGATTATCATAATATCATGTTGAATTTTTTCAAGTGCCTTGCGTCAATTGAGATGACTATATGGTCTTTATCCTTCATTCCTTTGTTGTTGTATATTGTGTTTATTGATTTCTGTATATGGAACCATGTTTTACATTCCTGGGAGGAATCTCTCTTGGTCATGGTGAATAATCTTCTAATATTCTCTTGTATTTGCTTTGCTAGAATTTAAATTTTATTGAGAATTTTTGTGTCTGTGTTTATTAAGGATATTGCCCTATGGTCTGTCTTTTTTTTTTTTTATATCCTTATATGGTTTTGTTTTCAGAGTAAAACTTGTTTCATATAATGTGTTTGGAGGAATTTCTTCCTCTTCTCTGTTTTATTAAATAACTTGAGAGTTGGTATTAGTTATTATTTATAAGTTGAATAGAAGTCACCATTGGAGCCTTCTGGTTCTGAACTTTTCTTTGATGGGAAACTTTTTAATATCAATTCAATCTCATTATTTCCTTTTGGTTTGTTCAGATTTCCTATTTCTTCATGATTTGTTCTTAGTAAGGTGTATTGTCTAGGAATTAGTTCATATCCTCTAGATTTCCAAATTTGTTGCCATGTAGTTGTTTATAATAATCTATAACGATCCTTTGTATTTCTCTAGTGTTGGTTAAAATGACTTCCTCTTCAGTTCCAATTTTATTTTGTAGTCTTCTCTCTCCTTTTGTTAGACTAGGAACACTCTGTTTTGTTTATCTTTTTGAAAAATCATTTTTTGTTTCATTCATCTATTGTGTTGTTTTTAAGTTGCCATTTCATTTATTTCTGCTCTTTATTATTTCTTGTACTAACTTTGGGTTTGGTTTTGTTCTTGTTTTTATAGTTCTTTGAGACACAACAATTGGTTGTTTGAGATATTTCTGCTCTTTTGAACGTGATCATTGATTACTATAAGCTTCCTTCTTACTACTTTTTTTTTACTGTGTCCAATAGATATTTTTCTGTACAGTCTATATTTTCACTTGTTTCAAGATTTTTTAAACTTTTTTCGTTTCTTCATTGATCCACTGATCATTTAAAATAAGTTGTTTAATTTCCATGTATTGGTATAGTTTATAAATATTTTCTTATTATTGATTCTAGCTTTTTTGCATTGTGGTTAAAAAATATGATTTCAATTTTTAAAAATTTGCTGAGATTTGTTTTCTGGCCCGTTGTAAGATCTTTCCTGAAGAATGTTCCTTGTGCTAGTGAGAAAGTGTATTTGGCAAAGATTAGATGGAAAGTTCTGTAGATGTCCATTAGTTCATTGTGGTCTACGATACAATTTAATTATGCTCCTTTTTTATCTTCTTTTTGGCTCATCTTTCCATTCCTGAAAGTGGGATGTTAAATGCCTATTAGACTTAGAATCTGTCTTTCCTCTTTAGCTTTATTAATATTTACTTTTTATATTGGGTACATATATACTTAGAATCATTATTTACTTTCACTGAACTGATCTCTTTATAATTCATAATGGCACTCCTTGTCTCTTTTTACTGTTTTACATTTAAAGTCTATTTCATCTGATATGAGTATGGTCAGTTCAGCTTTCTTTTAGATTTCCCTTGCATAGAATATCTTATTTTATCCATTCATTTACAGGCTGTATGTGTCCTTAGAGATGAAGTGAGGTTTTTTTTTTAACCCATTTAGTCACTCTGTTTTCTAATTAGGCAGTTTAATCAACATACAAACAAAAGAAGAGAATATGCTAATAAGAAAAATCCCCACTTGCATTCACCACATTTTGAATTTTTGACACCCTATTTTACATCTTTCCATATTACGTTTCTCTTAATGTATTAATACCATTATTTTAAAATTATTTTTTAGTCTTCATACTAAAAATATGAATGGTTTATGTACCATGTTTATAATATTAGAGCATTCTGGATTTGTGTGTATACTTACTCTTACCAGTGACATTTATACCTTCCTGTTTTGTTCGTCTTCATTAATGTCTCAGTTTGAAGAACTTTATTTAGCATTTCTTGTAGAACAGGTCTGATAGAGATATATCCTCTCGGCTTCTGTTTGTCTTAGAATATCTTTATCACTACTTCATTCCTAAAGAATAGCTGTGTGAGCTAGGTGCAGCATTCTGGGTTCAGTTTCTTTTTCCCATTACTGTGAAAATCTCCTGTCACTCTCCCTGGGCCCGTAAGGTTTCTCCTGAGTAGTATACTACACTCAGGTTAATTGGGACACCTCTATATGTTATTTGTTTCTTTGATCTTGCAGATCTGAGAATCTTCTTTTTCTTTTGCCTTTGAGCTTGATTATAAGATCTCAGTCTTTAGACTTGATTGAGTGAATTCTGATTGGTGACCTTTAATCTTCCTGTATCTTTTGTATCCTCTAGGTTTGAGAGGTTTTCTCTTATTATTTCTTTCAATAAACTTTCTACCCCTTGAGCATTCTCAACATTCTTGAATGCTAATGACCTGAATATTTGATCATTTAATGTTGCTCTAAAGTTCTGTAAGTTTTCTTTATTCTTCTTCATTTTTTTTCCTCATACTGAATTTCTCAAACTGTCTTTGAGTTCAATAATTTTCTGCTGTTTGATCTATTCTATTATTAACACCCTTTATTGCATTTTTAATTTTCCTGAGTGTAATTTTCAGATGAAGAATTTTTGTATGATTTTTAATTTTTTCACATCTCTTCATTTAGTTTATGTTAGTGTATTGAAAAGTTTTTCTGTGTTTTCTTCAGGCTCATTGAGTTTACACAAAAGAGCTGATTTAAATTCTCTGAGAGTTATCCCATACTAATTAAAGCCTAGTTAGTGTCTGGCACCTTAATTGTCTTTTTTTTTCATATTTTTATTGATACACTATACTTGTACAAAATGGTGGGAGTCATTGTTACATATTTGTACATGCACACAATATAAAAATATAATTTGTCCCTTATCATTCCCCGGTATTTTCCTTTTACTTTCCCTTCCCCCCTCCATCCCTTTCCTCTACTCTTTGATCTCCCTTCCATTTTCATGAGATACTGCTTCCCTTTCTTTTCCTTTTTCTTCTCTAGCTTCCACGTATGGAAGAAAACATAGGACCCTTGACTTACTGAATTTGGCTTACATTGCTTAACATTCTTCAAGTTCCATCCATTTTTCTGCAAATGACATTATTTCATTTTTCTTTATGACTAAATAAAATACCTTTGTATATGTGTTCCACATTTTCTTTATCCATTCACCTATTGTTGGACACTGATGCTGGTTCCATAATTTGAGTATTGTGAATCATGCTGCTATAAACATGGGTATGCATGTATCACTATACTATGATGACTTTAATTCTTAAGAATAAATAATGAGGAGAAGTATAGCTGGATCATATGGTAGTTCCATTCCTAGTCTTTTGTTGTGTAGAAATTCACACTGATCTCCACAGTGGTTATACTAATTTACAATCCCACCAATGGTGTAAAAATGTCCCTTTTCTCCATATCCTCTCCAACATTTATTAGTGTATATGTGTGTGTGTGTGTGTGTGTGTGTGTGTGTGTGTGTGTGTATTTGGTACCAGGGAATGAACACAGGAACACTTGACCACTGAGCCACATCCCCAGCCAGTTTTTAATTTTTTTAATTTTAAGACAGGATCTCACTAAGTTGATGAGTCTGGCATTGAACTTGCAGTTTTCTCCTGCGTCCCTGAAAACAGGCATGACCCACTGTGCCTGGCTTATTGTTTGTATTTTTTTTTTTTTTTTTTTTTGGCGGTGCTGGGGATTGAACCCAGGGCCTTGTGCTTGCAAGGCAGGCATTCTACCAACTGAGCCATATCCCTAGCCCTTATTGTTTGTATTCTTGATGGCTGTCCTTCTGATAGGAGTGAGATGAAATCTCAGTGTACTTTTTTGATTTGCATTTCCCTAATTGCTAATCATGTTGAACGTTTTTTCATATATTTGTTGGTCATTTGTATTTCTTCATTTGAGAAGTGTCTGCTTAGTTCATTTACCCATTTATTAACTGGGTTATTTGGGGGGATTTTTGGTTTTTATTTTTTTTTAGTTCTTTATATATTCTATATATCAATCCTCTGTCAGAAGAGTAACTAGCAAAGATTTTTCTCCCATTCTGTAGGTTATCTCTTTACATTCTTGTTTCCTTTTCTGTGCCGAAACTTTTTAATTTGATTTATTAACTCTTTTCTTGGGCTTTAGGTATCCTACTGAGAAAGTTATTGCCTGTGCCTATATTTTTGAATGGGAACCCTACATTTTCTTCTAGGAGTTACATAGTTTGTGGTCTAATTCTTAGGTCTTTGATTCATTTTTTTTTTCTGCAGGATGAGAAATAAGGTATAGTTTCATTCCTCTACTTATGGAAAACCAGTTTCCCAGAACCATTTGTTTAAAAGACTGTCTTTTCTCCAATGTATGTTTCTGGCACCTTTGTCAAAGATCAGATGACTTTCTATGTGGTTTTGCCTCTCTTTTTAAATTTTTAAAAAATATTTTTAGTTGTAGATGGACATAATACCTTTATTTATTTTTTAGGTGGTGCTGAGGATCAAACCCAGTGCCTCACATGTGTAAGCCGAGCACTCCACCACTGAGCAACAACCCCAGCACTGTCTCTGTGTCTTCTATATACCACATTTTCTTTATCCATTCATCCATTGATGGACATCTAGGCTGGTTCCGTGTTTTGCCTATTGTGAATGTCTGACACCTTATTTTGAGTATCAGGTGAGATTGTAGTTTCCTGAAAGGTCTTAATGCTTATTGGCATATGATATCATCTGGATATAGAAGGAATAAGTATTTTGTTTACTCTTCATAATCTGGCTTTATTTGTGCATGTGCTTCTAGAAATTCTAAGCAGTCTCCTCATTTTCTCTGAGCCTCTGACCACTTCAGCACTAGATGGCACCCCAGATCAGATTTGCTTGGATTCTGCATGGGTGTATTGTCACTGTTTCAGTATTAGAGTGCAATCCACATCCAAGTTTGTCTCAAATATGCTGATGTTATATTGTGTAGAAAGTACTAGGAGATTATTGTCATAATAGCCTCGAAAAATACTTGGGAATCAATCTAATAAAAGATGTGAAAGACCTCTACAATGAAAACTACAGAACACTAAAGAAAGAAAATGAAGAAGACCTTAGAAGATGGAAAGATCTCCCATGCTCTTGGATAGGCAGAATTAATGTTGTCAAAATGCCATACCACCAAAAGTGTTATACAAATTTAATGAAGTTCCTATTAAAATCCCAATGACATTCTTCTTAAAAATATAAAAAGAATCATGAAATTCATTTGGAAAAATGAGAGACCCAGAATAGCCAAGGCAATCCTTAGCAATAAGAGTGAAGCAGGAGGCATTGCAATACGAGACCTTAAACTATACTATAGAGCAATAGTAACAGAGATGGCATTGTAAAAAAAAAAAAAAAAAAAAAAAAAGATGGCATTGTTTTGGCACCAAAATAGATAGGTAGACCAATGGTACAGAATAGAAGACACAGAGACAAACCCACATAAATATAGTTATTTCATACTAGACAAAGGTGCCAAAAACATATATTGGAGAAAAGATAGCCTCTTCAACAAATGGTGCTGGGAAAACTGGAAATCCATGTGTGGCAAAATGAAATTAAACCTCTCTCTCTCACCCTGCCCAAAAATCAACTCAAAGTAGATCAAAGACTAGACACTAGAACAAAGAACCCACACCTAATAGAAGAAAAAGTAGGCCCAAATCTTCATCATGTCAGCTTAGGACCTAACTTCCTTAGCACAAGTAGTAAAATCAAGAATCAATAAATGGGATAGAGTCAAACTAAAAAGCTTCTTCTCAGCAAAGGAAACAATAACATGAAGAGACAGCCTACAGAGTGGGAGAAAATCTTTACCACATATATCTCAGATACAGCACTAATCTCCAGGATATATAAAGAACTCAAAAACTTAACACCAAAAAACAAATAACCCCATCAATAAATGGGTTAAGGAACTGAACAGACACTTCACAGAAGAAGAAATACAATCAACAAACATGAAAAATGTTCAACATTCCTTGCAATTAGAAAAATGCAAATCAAAACTAAGATTTCATCTCATTCCAGTCAGAGTGGCAATTATCAAGAATACAAGCAATAATAAGTATTGGCAAGGATATGTGGAAAAAGGCACACTCATACATTGCTAGTGGGACTGCAAATTGGTGTAACCTCTCTGGAAAGCAGTATGGAGATTCCTCAGAAAACTTGGAATGGAACCATCATTTCACACAGCTATCCCACTCCTTGGTTCATATACAAAGCACTTAAAATCAGCATACTACAGTGACACAGTCATATCAATGTTTACAGCAGCTCAATTCACAACAGCTACACTATGGAACCAAACTAGATGCCTTTCAACAAATGAATGGATAAAATTTGGTGCATATCCATAATGGAATATTACTCAGCCTTAAAGAAGAATGAAATTATGGCATTTGCACATGGATGGAGCTAGAGAATATCGTGCTAAGTGAAATAAGCCAAACCCAAAAAACCAAAGGCTGAATGTTTTCTCTGATAAGCGTATGTTGATCCGTTGTGTGGGGCCTGTAGTGAAGAATGAAGGAACTTTGGATTGTGCAGAGGGGAAGGAGTGTGGGAATGGGAAGGACAATGGAATGAGATGGACTTTATTACCCTATATACATGTATGATTACATTACCAGTGTGACTCTGTCAAAGAAAGAAGTTGTGCTCCATTTATGTACTATGTGTCAACATGCATGCTACTGTCATGTATAACTAATTAGAAAAAGAAAAGTACTAGAAGAGTTTCTAGAAAGAGTATTCAGTCTCCACAAGCCTCTTCCTGGGACCAAGTTAGGTCCAGATGCCTCAGCCATAGTTATCCGTCTGTAAGCTGACACTGCAGTCTATATGCCCAGCTCTGAATAGAATCATCCAAAGCTCCTATGTCACAACTAAGGCCACCAGGCTGTATCACACCCTGTATGCACAACCCAACAACACATTGGGCACAATCCAAGGTCCACATTGCAATGGGCTGCCTATTGCTAAGGTGGACTCATGGTGTGAGGCCACTGTAAGCAGCCATGGGTGATGCTGGCTGGAATAGAAGTCCAATGGATTGGTGCCCTATGTCTTCCCCTGACACTGAAACTGGTCTAGAGGCTCTGTCTATAGTCAGACATGAGGATGGAGGCTATTAGGACCTGCCCAGTATTATGTTTTACCAGCTCAGCACTAAGTTCCAGGGCAAAGGCTTGTGCTTACTACACTGTCCTACCTACAGTGAAAGGGGAGTTCTGCCATGCATGCTTCTTTGATTTGGGTAGCATTGGTGAAGGCCATCCCTTGGTCGCCTAAGCTGATCTAAGGTGGTTTACACTGAGTCTCATAGCCATAATTACCTGTATGATCTCAGGGGTGTACCAGGGCCCACACCAAGCTGGTGATTATACAGGCTATAATATGAGTTTATGCCAATGACTTCATGGTAACTATGCTGCCCTAGATGGGTGACAGGTGGTGGAGACAGTTTCTTGACTACCAAGGCTGATACTAAGATGTATTATACCTGAGTCTCAGCTGCAGGGGCCTGCACTTGTCTTAGAAGTAGAGCAGGTATGCCTCAGGCCCACTTCAAAGCTTGAAATGATGCAGACTGAAACTCAATTCTGTCCCAGAAGCATAAGACTCCATCTGAGTCTGGGGTCAGTCTAGAGGCTCCATATATGAGCTCTAACCTGAATACAAAGCCTTTGATTTCTTGTTTCTTTCCGGTGCTGGTTGCACCCTGGCAGACCTGGCACTGGTTCCAGACAAATCCCTGTGCTAGTTTTTTTGCCCTGCTCCCCAGCTGTTGAAGTCTTGCTTCCTGCCCTGCTACCTAAGGTTGGAGACGATGTCTAATGGAGATGGTGGTCTTATATAGTTCCAGCAGTTCAGTTCATGAATATTATCCCAGAGGCAGAGGTGGTGGGGCTTTGCCCAACACTGAGTTTTATAATGATAAACCTGGTCTAAGGTATGGATCTCTTTCCAAGAAGGAGGCTTCTTTCTTCATGCTCTCTATTAGGAATTTGGGAGGGTTGACAAGGTGACTCTTTTCATCCTGCCTTCTTCAATGTATCTTTTTATTTTCTTATGCTAAAGACAGTCACTGTTTCATCTCACCTGATTTTCTTGGCTTCTGTGTATACAGTTTCATGTACTAATAACTATTCAACTTTGGGGAGATAATCACTAGAGGTTCATAGCCACCATCTTACTCTGTTCCCTGCATTAATTACTTCTGTATTTCCTTGTGTAGCTATCTTGTATGGTCCACCAATTAGCAACATTTTTTCAACATTGGGAAAAGGAACTGCAGGTAAGTGACTGTGAGATACTTGCATTTACCTATTTGGTGAGGATCTGGCAACAAAGCAAATGGGTTCAAAAGTTATACCACTTACTATAACATTACATAATAAAGTTACTCTGAATATAAGTCTATTACACAAAATGTTTAGATTGCATAGGTACATATGTTAAGATAATAAAGTACCACATGTGTCAGAAGAAACACAAATTTACTTATTTTTCTCAGATCTTGAACAAATCTCTAAGTAGATCAACCTTCCTTGTCTAATTTTATTTCCTTTCTCACAGGTAATATGGGAAATTAGAAGGCAAATTTCTCTTTTTTATTATTCTGTTTCTCTAGGTATCTCCTTAAAAGTTGAATTTCTTTTTTAGCTGAAGAGAGGAAAATTGTTTTACACTTGACTATAGTTTTGCATACACAGATGTGTTTATTCTTTGTGGTAAGATATGACCATAAGATCAGTCTCTTTTATTAAACCTATATATCATTTGTTTTAGGACCCATAAAGATGGATCTGTTTTCTATAATTCAGGTTGTTTTTCCACACAACACCATCATTCTCCCTTGTCACCCTTTTGATTCAGAAGGCACACATTAGCCAGTTCAGATGCCTTAACCTTCCAGGAGACTTGAAAATTCTTCATTTGGAGAACAAAACATGTTAGCCCTTAGTTTGTATGGCAGATTCTTTCTGAACAGGTTAACAGGAGCATCAGGAGACATAAGAAAGGCATTTTCCTCTAAAAATCATACTTATTTCCGTGGGAAACCCAGAAGTGAAAGGGCACATAGAGATGCAACTTGATCTTTTTATGCATTAGGGTAAGAAGTAAAATGTCAGGTGGTCTCAATGGTGCATGCCTGTAACCCTGGCAGCTTGGGAGGCTGAGGCAGGAGGATCTCGAGTTCAAAGCCAGCCTCAACAAAAGTGAGGCACTAAGCAACTCAGTGAGACCCTGTCTCTAAAGAAAATACAAAATAGGGCTGGGGATGTGCTCAGTGGTCAAGTGCCCCTGAGTTCATTCGCTGGTACCCCCCAAAAAATGGTAAAATTTCAGTTGAAATTGCAACTATATGACTCCCGTATCCACAAGAAAAGGACAGGGAAATATTAAGAGAAGGAAAAGAATGACATATAAGACTCCCATTTCTATCTTCTAAGTTACCTCATTATGTCAATTTTGATCATTAGTTTGTACTGCATGCCAGTGAATTCCTGTCTGATATCATGGAGGTTGGAAACACCCTGGAGAAGGTGGCAAAACGTCAGCATTAGATTGCATCACTCTTATCTTCCTAAATTATTATTTTCTTTCTCCAATAACTTGACATTTTATAAAGATGGAGAACAAAACGTGTTAGCCCTTATGAATTCCTTCTTATTTGTTGGTAATTCAGATAAGGGTTTGTTTTCTTAACCAGGAAGCTAACTTTGAATTTTTATATTTCTTTTTGTCTTCCTTATCTTTTCCTCCAAAACTGAGTTAATGCTGAATATACCTGAGAAACTTTGTGTTTTTACTGTCCAATCACATTTTCCCTTAATTTGTGTCTCAATTCCAGGGGGAAAAATATCACCACAAATTATAGAGAACCAGTGGTCTACTCTGACCCTGTATGCTCCTCATGAATTTAGAACGTCGGTCAGTGAACCATGTATGATAATACTGTTCACATTGAGATGAAAAATGTTAGTTTGTGTGGTATTTTAGTTTCACTTCCTGTTGGTTATTTAGTAACCCAACTTTTTTTATTCCCTTGTTTCCATGTCACTATGGCAACCACTAACCAAATCCATTAATACCTTCGTACTAAGACACTCTCTTATCCAAATTATTAATATTACCTTGTATTAGTTGCCTGTTGCTGCTGTAACAAATAAAAAACAACCTGTGACTTAATATAAAATGATTATTATACAGTTCTGAAGATCAGAAGTAAGAAATGGATCTTACTAAGCTAAAGCTAAGATGTTTGCATGACATTATTAATTCTGGAGACCCTTGAAGAGAATTTGTTTCCTTTCCCTTTCTGGCTTCTAAAGACCACTTTTATTTCTTGGCATGTGGCCCCTTCCTCCAAGTTAAAGCCATCACCTTAGCATCCTCAAATATCTAACTCTTCTACATTCTTCTACTAATGAGGACTCTGTATTTACACTGGGCCACCCAAATAATCTAAGATTATTTCACAATAGCAAGGTCCCGATTTGACTAGCAACCTTAATTTCCCCTTTGCCATGTAAAGTAACCTATTCACAGTACCTAAGGATTAGGAGAAAACATCTTTGAGGGGCCATTTTTCTGCCTACCATAAGCTTTCTTCCTATGTCTTAATAATGCCTGCTTCCTAACTATGCTTTAAATGATTGGTTTAGGGAAAAGAGGAATCATAACTTGTGTATCCCACATCAGGACCTTCTAATAAGTCTAGCAACACTCCCCTTTCCAAAGGAAAGTCATCCCTTGATCCTATACCCTCTGGAAACCATGACTCCATGAGGTCATTGCTCTTTTTTCCTAGGTTCTAGATCAAGGAAAAGAAGAGTAAGGGAAACAGAGAAAGCAGTAGTAGAGAAAGGTTAAGAAGCTGAGAAATAGTATTTCAGTTACTTAATTTTTTCTTCTAATTTTTAACTCATTATGACTATAAAGTTTGATCTTTTATTTCCTGATTAATTTTCATTGTCAAAATAACAACAATACATTTTGGATAAGGATTTTCTAAAAATCTGTTGACTTGCACTAATTTTTCTACCTCAAAAGAGCCTTCCTGTGACCATTGCCAACCAGGGCTTTTATAAGTTTACCCATTCTAAATATGACAAAGTAAAATAATCCTTTTAAGAAAGACTTGCTGATAACATTCTAAGCTTCCCATATTTTCTACTACTAAAGCTAATGGAAAATGAGATAATGTCTTAGAACCAAAGACCTGGTTAAATGATAACTGGTTAAATGATTCTGGTTAAATGATAACTGAGAATTAGCAGTGAAGATTTGGAATTTGCCTTAAAAACCTAATCACACAAATCCCAAGTAGTCAAAGGGAGTCTTTTAATAAATAGGGTGTCTTAACTGATCAAAGGTGGCCACAAAAAAAGGTAGCCACATTTTCTACAATACTGTGGAAGGTCATATTTGAAATCCTGTTGCCAAATTGTTAGAGGAAAAATAAAGACCCAGAAGGACATGCCCAGTTCATAAATATGAAATTGGCTACTGTCATTTGTTATTTACTATTAAGATTTTATATTGTCAAACAAATGTGTTATATGAAGTGGATAGGTAGCCAACAAGTGACTATAAAGTCACTCGTTTGTATCAATAGTTATGTTGAACTTATTCTGACATTCCATTTTTCATAATACTTAATTGCCAATTTACTCTGTGTTTTAGTCAGCTTTTTAGCTGCTGTGACTAGACAAGAACAATTTTCGAGGAGGATAAGTTTCTTATTAGGCTGACAGTTTTCAGAGATCTCAGTTCATAGAAAGCTGGCTCCATTCTTCAGGGCTCAAGCTGAGGCAGAAC
Source organism: Sciurus carolinensis (assembly GCF_902686445.1). Lineage (NCBI taxonomy): Eukaryota > Metazoa > Chordata > Mammalia > Rodentia > Sciuridae > Sciurus > Sciurus carolinensis. Next base: position 45,867,367 of record NC_062232.1, read on the forward strand.
ATCATGGCAAAAGGGGGTGGTAGAGGAAAGCAGCTCAAGACATCACAACAGGAAGGCGGGGGGTGGAGGGGGAGAGAGAGAGAGAGACAGACAGACAGACAGACAGACAGACAAAATCCTCTCACCAGGAACAAAATGTATACCCCTAAGGCATTCTGCCAGTGCCCACCTCTACCAGCCATATCTTACCAGACTTTAGTTACCAGTTATCACCCAGTCAATCCCTATCAGGGGATAAATTCACTGATTGGGTTAAGGCTCTCATAACCAAATCATTTCACCTTTAAGTCTTCTTGCATTGTCTCACACACTCAAACTAACATTTCTATCAACTCATATGCTACCATTTTACCCATGGTGAAAAATATTGAGATTTTCTTACTCTCTTAACAAATTTCATGTGTACTGCATTGTTATTAACTATTGTCACCATATTATAACTTAGGTATCCAGATATTATTAATCTTAACACTTAAAAGTTTTATCCTTAGAACAATATCTTCCCTTTCCCCATCTACTACCCACCTCCCCTAGCAACCACCATTGTACAATGAGTTTGATTTTTAAAAAATAAAAATTTTGGGGGGCTGGGGATATAACTCAGTTGCGAGGCAAGCACAAGGCCCTGGGTTCAAATCCCCAGCACCACAAAAATAAATAAATAAATAAATAAAAAATAAATAAAAATTTTTTAAGATTCCATATATAAATGAGACAATGCAATATTTGTTTTTCTGCATCTGTCTTATTTTACTAAGCACAATGTATTCATCCATGTTGTTGCAAATAACAGTATGTCATGCTTTTATAACGCTGAGTCATATTCCATTGTATATACACACTTATGTCTCACAATTTATTTATCCATTCATCTGTTGTGGAACTCTTTGCTTCCATATCTTGACTATTGTAAATAATGCTACATTAAGCATGGAAGTACAGATGTCCTGTTGGCATACCAATCATTTCTTGTTGACATATGTACAGAAATGAGATTGCTGGATCATATATGGTGACTCTATTTTTAAAGTCTTGAGAAGATTCCGCAATGTTTTTCATAAAGACTGTACCAATTTACATCTCCACAGTATACAATTGTTCCCTTTTCTTCAAATCTTCACCAGCACTTGTTTTCTTTTGACATTTTGAAAAAAACAATCCTAAAAGATGTGAGGTGATATAACATTATGGTTTGATTTGTATTTCCCTGATAGTTAATAATGTTGAGTGTATCTTCATATGCTTTTTGGCAATTCATGTCTTTTTTCAACAAAATGTCTATTCAGTCCTTTGGTTTGGTTTAGTTTGGTTTGGATTACTGAAATTAAGTTGAATGTATTCCTTATAGATTTTGGATATTAATCCATTACCAGATGTGTAAGTTGCATATTGTCTCCCATTCCTTAAGTTGTCTCTTCACTGTTTATTATTTTCTTTTCTATGCAGAAGCTTTTCAGTTTGATTTATTCTCATTTCTCTACATTTTCACTTGTTGAATTTGCTTTTGGTTCATATCCAAAATATCCTTGCCAAAAAAAATGTCATTAAGAATACCTTCTAGGGCTGGGGCTGTGGCTCAGTGGTAGAGCACTTACCTTGTACACATGAGGCACTGGTTTCAATCCCCAACACCACATAAAAAATAAATAAAGAATGCCTTCTATGTTTTCATATGGTAGTTTTATATTTTCAGGTCTTAAATGTTTAAGTATTTAATCCATTTTGAGTTAATTGTTGTATATGATGTGAGAATAGAATCTAATTTCATTCTTCTGTATGTGGATATACAGTTTTCTCAGCACTATTTATTAAATGGACTGTTCTTTTCCCCATTGTATGTTACTTGAATCTTTATTGAAAATTAATTGACCATAAAATGCATGGATTTATTTTTGGACTCTATTCTGTTCTATTAGTTTATGTGTCAGTTTTAATGCCAGTATATCATTTTGATTGCTGTAGATTTGTAGTAAATTTTCAAATTAGATAGTGTGATGCCTCTGTATTTGTTCTTTTTTTCAAGATTATTTCAGTAGTTTAAGGTCTTTCATGGCTCCATACACACTTTTGGATTATTTTTTCTATTTCTGTGAAAAATATTGCTGACATTTTGATAGATACTATATTGAATCTGTAGCTTATTTGGGGTAGTAGAGACATTTTAACAATATTAATTCCTCCAACCCATGAACATGGGGCATATATCCATATATTTGTGTCTTCTTCAATTTCTTTGATGTTTTATAGTTGTCCTTTTATAGATATTTCACCTTCTTGGTTAAACTTGTTCCTAAGTATTTTCTTTCTTTTTTAAAAATTTTGTAGCTATTTTGAGTTGTAATGTTTTCTTGTTTTTTTTCCAAGTAATTCATTTTTAGGCTGGAAATGCTATTGATTTTTGTATATTTTTTTATGCTAAAACTTTACCGAATTTATCAGTTCTAACAGTCGTGGTTTGCGGGTAGTATCTTCAGGATTTTTTTCTAGGTAAGTTCAGAGTCTTCTTCAAACAGTGACAATTTAAGTTCTTCCTTTCCAATTTGGATATATTTTTCTTCTTTCTTTTGCCTAATTGCTCTGACTAGGCCTTCTAGTATTATGTTGAACAGAAATGGTATGAGTGGGAATTCTTGTCTTATTCTTGATTTTGGGGGAAAAGCTGTCACCTTACCATCACTGACTTGATGTTAGATATGAATTTGTCTTGTATGGCCTTTCTTGTGTTGTCATCATTATTTTAATGTGTTGTGTCACATTTATCGATTTACATATTGTATTAGTTCATCTTCTGTTGATGTAGCAAAATACCTGATGCTGAATACTTATAAAGAGAAGAGGTGTATTTAGCTCAAGGTTTTGGAAGCTGAAAGTTCAAGATTGAGCAGTTCCATCTGTTTGACCTAAGGTAAGGGACTAATTGTGGATGACATCATTGCAGAAACATGTGTAAGGGAGAGATCACATGGCAAGACAGGAGACTAGAGAGTGGAAGGAACCAGTCTTGTTCTTTTTATAATAAGTCGTTTTCATGAGAACTAACTCTGTGAAACCAGCATTAATCTCTTCTAAGGGTGGTTCCTCCAGTGATCTACCTATGTCCAAGTAGACACCACCTCTTAAAGCTTCCATCACCTCTCATATCACCACATTAGGAACTTTAAGGGTATATTCAAATCCAATCATAGTACATATATTGAATCATCCTTGCATCACTGAAATAATCCCAATTGATTGATAAATAATCCTTTTAATGTGATGCTGAATTCAGTTTTTTAGTATTTTCTTAAAGATTCGTACTGCTATGTTCATCAGTAATATTGGTTTGTAGTTTTCTTGTAGTGTCTTTGTCTGACTGTTCTCATAAGTTTAGAAAGTGTTTCTTCCCCTTCAAGTTTTTGAAGCTTTTGAAGAACAAATGGTATTAGTTGCTCTTTAATCGGTTGGTAAAATTCAGCAGTGAAGTCAGGCATGGTGCCACATGCCTGTATTCCCAGTGACTCAGGAGATTGAGGCAGGATGATCACAAGTTCAAAGCCAACCTCAGCAATTTTGCAAGGCCCTAAGCAACTTAGACCCAATCTCAAAATTTTTAAAAAATAAAATAAAATAAAAAGAGCCAGTGTTATGGTTTAGATGTGGTGTCCCCAAAAAGCGCACATGTGAGACAATGCAAAGTTCGGAGGAGAAATGATTGGGCTATAGCCTTAACCTAATCAGTAAATTAATTCCCTAATGGGAATATCTGAGTGGTGGTAACTCAAGGCAGGTGGGAGGAAGTGGTTCATTGGGGGTGTGGCTATGGGGTATATTTTTTGTATCTGAAGAGGGAAGTCTCTCTCTTCTTCCTGAGCACCATGTGAGATGCTTCCCTCTGCCACATTCTTCCGCCATGATGTCCTGCCTCACCTCAACCCCTGAGGAATGGAGCCAGCTGTCTATGGATTGAGACCTCTGAAACCATGAACCCTAAATAAATTTTTCCTCCTCTACATTTGTTCTAGTTGGGTCCTTTAGTCACAGCAGCAAAAAAACTAAAACACCTGGGGATATAGATCAGTGGATATGTGCCCCTGGGTTAAATCCCCAGTACACCTTGAAAAAATTTATCAGTGAGGCCATCTGATCCTAAACTATTTTTTGATGGGGGAATTTTATTACTGGTTCAATCTTCTTACTCATTATTAATATATTGATATTTTCTATTTCTTCATGATTTAACCTTGATATGTTGTATTTATCTAGGAATTTATTATTTTCTTTGAGCTTATCCACTGGTTGGCATATAATTGTTTATAGTTGTCTCTTATGATTATTTTATTTCAGTATTATCATTTATAAAATCTCTTTCACTTTAGATTTTATTATTTGAACCTTCAATTTTCTTAGTCTAGATAAAGTTATATCAATTTTTTTCTATTTATATTTTAATGTTTTTGTTGGAGCATTATACTTATACATAATAATGGGGTTGATACTGACATAATCATACATGCATGGAATATAAACTAAATGGACTTCATTTTAGTCCCTAGTACTTTCTCTTTCCTTTCCTTCCTGCCTCCCCTATTCCCTTTCCTTTACTCTATTTGTCTTCCTTCTTTTTCTTTCTTTCTTAAATTGGTGCTTTATAGATATACATAAAGGTGGAATTCACTATGGTAAATTCACATATGTGCATAGCATAATTTGGTCAATTTCATTCTGTAGTTCCTCCCTTTTCCCATCTCTCTTCCCGCCCCCTCAATCCTCTCCTTCTTTTACATTGATCTCTTCTCTTTTTGTGGAATCCACAGGTTCCCCCTCCCTTCTTCCCCTTATTTTGCTATGACTTCCACATATGAGAGAAAACATTCAAACTTTGACTTTCTGAGTCTGGTTTATTTATTTAGTATGATGTTCTCCAGGTCCATTCATTTATCAGCAAATGCCATAATTTCATTATTATTTATGGTTGAATAAAACTCCACTGTGTATACATACCACATTTTCTGTACCCATTTATCTGCTAATGAGCATCTGGACTGGTTCCACAACATGACTATTGTGAATTGCACTGCTGTAAACATTGATGTGGTTAAATCATTATAGTTGCTGATTTTAGTTCTTTTGGATGAATACCAAGTAGCATAGCTGGGTCATATGGTGATACTATTCCTAGTCATTCAAGGAATCTCCATACTGCTTTCCAGAGTGGTTGTGCTAATTTGCAGTCCTACTAAAAATGCATTTTTGTAGCAAGGTATTATATGTCTCTGAAATCCAGTATCAATCTGATACCAAAATCAGATAAAGACACAGCAAGGAGAAAAATTACAAAACAATATCCCTGATGAGCATAGATGCAAAAATTCTGGATAAAATATTAGCCAAAAATTTTCAAAAGCATAACAAGAAAATTGTATACTATGATCAAGGTGGTTGCATCATTAGAGGTGCAAGGTTGGTTAAACATAATAATTATTTATCACATAGATAGAATTAAGAACTGAAATTGCATGATCATCCCACTAGATGCAGAAAAGTCCATCAGCAAAATTCAGCATCCATTCATGTTAAAAACCACTGAATAAACTAGGGATAAAAGGAACTTACCTCAACCTTGATAACAAACTTAAAGCCAGCATTATACTGAACAAAGAAAAAAAATGACAGCATTTTCTCTTAAATCATGAATAAGACAAGGATGTCCACTTTCACCACTGTTATTCAATATAGTACTTGAAACTCTAGCCAGAGAAATTAGGCAAGAGAAGGAAATTAAAGGGACACAAATAGAAGAAGTCAAATTATCTCTGTTTGCAGAGGTGTGATCTTATACTTGACCCAAAAAACTACACCAGAAAAAAATTTAGACCTCATAAACAAGTTGAGCAAAATAGCAGGATACAAGATCAACACACAAAAATCAATAGCTTTCCTATATGTCAATTATTAACCTGTTGAGAAAGAAATCAAGAAAACAATTCCATTCACAGTGGCCACAAAAATATAAAATACCCAGAAATAAATCTCATGAAAGAGATACAAGACCTCTATAATGAAAATTATACAACAGTTAAGAAAGAAATTGAAGAGGACCTTAAAAGATAGAAAGACCTCCCAAGTTCTCAAATAGGCATAAACAATATTGTCAAAATAGCTATATTATCAAACATAGTCTACACATTCAATGAGATACCCACAAAAATACCAATGACATTCTTCACAGAACTAGAAAGAACAGTATTTAAATTCATACGGAAAAATGAAAGACCCGTAATAAACAAAGAAATACTAAACTCTAAGAGCAATACTGGAGGCATCACAATACCCGTTTTCAAATTATACAACAAAGCTATATTAACAAAAAACAGCATAGTATTTGCATAAAAACAGATATGAAAGACAATTGGAATAGAAGACATGGAAATCCACATAGATATCATGATTTGACCCTTGACAAAGGTAACAGAAACATGTTGCAGAAAAGATAGCATTTTTAAAAAATGGTGCTACAGAAACTGTATATTCATATGTGAAAGAATGAAAGTAGGTAACTATTTCTCACCCTGCACAAAAATCATTTCAAAGTTAATAAAAGGCTGAGGAATTAGAAAAACTGCAACTGGCAGAAGATAACATAGTGTAGACACTCCAGCATATTGGCATAGGCATTGAGTTATTTAATAAGATTCCAAAAGAGCAATAAATAAAAACAACAATCAATAAGTGATACAGCATCAAATTTAAAAATTCTGCTTATTAAAGGAAACAAGAGCATGGAGAAAGAGTTTGCACAATGGGAGACAATCTCTGCTGGTTACTCTTCCATTAATATTCAGACTACATAAAGAACTCAAAGCACTTAACACCCACAAAGCAAATAACCCAATAATAAATTGGCAAATGAGCTAAGCAGACATTTCTTGAAGGAAGAAATACAAATGCCCAATATATATGTGAAATAATGCTCAATATCTCCATCAATCAGAGAAATGCAAATCAAATCTATACTGATATTTCATCTTACTCCAGTTAGAAAGGAAGTCATCAACAATACAAATAACAATAATTGGTGACCAGAATGTAGGGAGAAAAGTACACATGTATATTGTTTGTAGGACTGAAAATTAGTGCAACCACAATGGAAAAAGTATGGAGATTTCTTAAAAGACTATGAATGGAACCACCATATGATCCAACTATTCCATTCCTTGGTATTTATCCATAGATCTAAAATCAGCATATTCCGGTGACACACACATATAAATGTTTTTAGCAGCACAATCACTATAGCCAAGTTATGGAATGTGCCAAGGTGTCTGTCAACAGATGAATAAAGAAAATGTGTTAGTGTTAGGGTTAGGGTTAGGTTTAGGGTGAGGGTTAGGGGGGATGGCAAGAATGGAAGAAGGAAGGACTGTATAGAGGGAAAAGAGGGGTGGGAGGGGTGGGGGGAAGGGAAAAAATAACAGAATGAATCAACCAACATTACCCTATGTAAATTTATGATTACACAAATGGTATGCCTTTACTCCATGTACAAACAGAGAAACAACATGTATCCCATTTGCTTACAATAAAAAAATAAGAAAATGTGGTATATATACACAATGTAGTTTTACATAGCCATAAAGAAGAATGAAACTCATTTTCTGGTAAATAGATGAAAGTGGAGAACATAATGCTAAGTGGTATAAGCCAGATTCAGAAACTCAAATGTTGAATATTTTCTCTCATATGTGGAAGCTAGAGAGGAAAAAATAAATAAAAAAGGAATGTCATGAAAATGGAAGGGAGATCAATAGAATAAAGGAAAGTAATCTAGAGAAAAGGAGGGAAAGACAGCTTGGGGAAGTACTGGTGATCAAAATATACCAAATTTATGCTACATCAATAAACAAATATACCACAGTGAATCCTGAATCATGTTTTTATATACACAAAAATAGAGGGGAGATCAATAGACTAGAGAAGGAGGAAGAAGAGGATAACCTCGGGAGTACTGGTGAACAAAATCTAACAAATGATCTGTCCACGTATGTCCATGTAATTATATATATATATATATATGTATATATATATATACACACACACATATATTTATGTGTGTGTGTATAATTGTGATATAACAAAAAGTAATAATAATAGAATGGAGATCAGTGTAGTAGAGCAAGTGAATTGGGGAGGGAAGTAAAGGGAAGCTACTGGGGAATGAGATTGATCAAATTACATACATGCACAATGAAGCCATAATAAATTCCAGTATTGTGTATAATTATAATGCACCAAATGAACTAAAATAGCAACAGGATATACATCCTGTTAGGTAAATCTTGGAACTTCCTCCAAACCAGTTTATATTTTGGGTCATAAAGCACATCTAACAAATACAAAAAGTTAGAATAATTTCATGCATCTCATCAGATCACATCAAAATGAAACTAATGGGCTGGGGTTGTGGCTCAGTAGTAGAGCACTTACCTAGCATGTGTGAGGCACTGGGTTCAATTCTCAGCACCACATAAAAAAATAAAGATAGTGTGTCCATCTACAACTAGAACTATTTTTTTAAATGAAACTAATAAGCAAAAGAAACTATAGAAAATGTACAAACACATGGAGATTGAACCAAAGAAATTTGAATGATCAGGGGTCATTGTAGAAATCAAGGGAAATTTTTAAATTCCTAGAAATAAAAAAAAACACAAAATACCACAATCTGTGGAACATAGCAAAGGAGTTCCAAGAGGAAAGTCTGTAGCTATGAGTGTCACATTAAAAATCAGATCTCATATATATAACCTGGTCATACATTTGAAAGTCTTAGAAAAACAAGAAAAAAATCCCAAAACAATTAGGAAGGAGGAATATTAAATATCAGAGCAGAAATAAGTGAAATATAGAATAACAGAACAATACAAAGATCAATGAAACAAAATAATTGGTTCTTTGAAAAAATGAACAAGATTGATAAGTCCTTAGCCAAACTAACCAAACAAAAAAGAAGACCCAAATTATGAAAATTAGGATTAAAATAGTCTCTAATGTCCAGAGCATCATTAGAGACTATTTAGGAAACTTACTAAATTGAAAAACCTAGAAGATATGGAAAAATTTCTATACATATATGATCTGCCAAAATCGAATCAAGAGTTTTAAAATCTGAACAAATGAATAAAAAGCAACAAGATTTAAGCAGTAAATAAAGAGTTCCCATTAAAGAAAAACTCAGGATTGAAGAAATGCACTGCTGAACTTTACCAGAGAAGAAGAACTAACAATGCTTCTCAAGGTATTACATGAAATATAAAGGAATAGAATGTTTCCAATTTTATTCCACAAAGTCTGTATCACCCTGATACCATATCAGGATAACAATGAAATAAGAAAGAAAATTATCAGTCAATATCCTTGATGAACATAGATGCAAAACTCCTGAATAAAATACTTGCAAACTGAATTCAATAACATATTAAATAGACCATATGTCATAATCAAGTTAGTCTCATTCCTATGATTCAAGAATGGTTTAACATATGCAAACCAGTAATTGTAATATACCACATAAATTTAATCAGTGTTAAAAATCACCTGGTCATTTCAGTAGATGCAGAAAAGGCCTCAACAAAATTCAACAGCTTGATGAAGGCCATGGAAAAACTATACATAAGAGGAAATTGGCTTAACATAATAAAAGATATATATGAAAAACCGATAGCCAGCCTCATCCTAAATGGAGAAAAACTAAAATCAGGAATGAGAAGGATGTCCATTATTATCAATACTTTTCAATATAGTGTTTAAAATTTTAGCCAGAATGATTAGACAAGAGGAAGAATAAAAAGGGATACATATAGGCAAGAAAGAATTCAAATTATTCCTATTTACAGATGATGTTGTCCTCTATTTAGAAGACCCTAAAGACTTCTCCAGAAAAATCTGATCAAATTATGTATGAATGTGCCACAATGAAACTCACCATTCTGTTTAGTACTCACCAATAAAAATAAGATAAATAAAACAAAATTGTTGAAAAAGTTAAATAGTAAAGAAACAATGTTTTTTATGACATTTTCTATAAATGTCCCTGGGAAATGAACTATTGGCACTTGAATATTCAGAAGTCTGATCAAATAAAGTTAGTCTTGCTGGTGGCTTCCAATTCACCAGCAGGCAGGTATAAGAATGGCAATTCTCTTTGCATGAGGCTTTGAAGAAACTATAGTTCTGTTCTACACCCTCCATCGCTGCCAGTCTGGTGTTTTTTTATTGAATTGTGTCGCTGCTGGTTTTTAATAAGGATACCACAGTGCTGAAGAGAAATGGTAAGTGGGGAGGGCAGGGAGAGAGAGAAAGAAATGGTAACAGGGAAAGGTAAAAAGAAAAAAGCTTACTGTTCTGACTGAGTTAACTATTGTACTTGAAAAAAAATACCTCTCCCACCAGTTTGATGCTAAGTTTGTTTAATTTCTAGAGTTTTGAAAACGCTGGAGCTGGTCAATTTTTCCTCATTGCCTTTAAGGACGGGAAGGATTTTCAGGTATCCTTACTCTGTCATTTTCACTGTTGTAACTTTGCCTTTTTTTCTGAAATAGTTTCACTAGACAGAAGATTAATTATTAGGAGTGTGGGTAGTTATACATTTCTGCTCATTGACTATATCATCTTCCTTCTGGCTTCCAGGGATTCTGAAAAAGTCTGCCATTAATCTTATTGGGGTTCTCTCTTATGTAATGAATCATGTTCTCTTGCTATTTTTAAGATGATCTTACTCTTTCAATATTTTAACTAGATGTCTGGGTGTGAATATCTGTGTTTATCCAAATTTGAGTTTGTCAAGTTTCTTGTATGTGCAGATTAATACATTTTATCAAATTTGAGGAATTTTCAGTCATTTCTTCTAATGTATTTTCAACTCCTATATCTTTCTTCGCTCCTGGTACTTCTGTTATATGTATACTGGTATGCTTAACAATATCTTAAATATCTCTGATGTCTATTTTAGTCAACTTTTTTTTTTTTGCTGCTGTGAACAAAAGACTTGACAAGATCAAAATAGAGGAGGAAAAGTTTATTTTGAGGTTCATGGTTTCAGAGGTCTCAGTCCATGGACATCTGGCTCCATTCCTCAGGGCTATAAGTGAACTGAACATCAAGGTGGAAGTGTGTGAAAGAAGGATGCTTCTGTCCTGTGTTGTTGGGTTTGTATTCAATTTGGAGAATAATATCATACCATACCTATGTCTTGTTCTTATTGCTCCAGTGAGTGCAGGCTAGCATATGCACAAAATATCCCAATACTCCGAGTTGACTGTAATCCCAGGAGCATTCTTTTTGGCTCTCTTCCCCTTATTCTGTATATTAAATATATGGCTATCCTATTTCTCTTACATGATGGAATTACCAGCCTCTTCTTTGCTCTACACCAAGATCTCTGTTGTTTTCAAAAACACACTTAGGCATGAAGTTCTCCATTCAAGTGTCTCAGACATATCTATAGGTTTTGTTGTTGTTGTCATTTTCCCTATGGTCTGACTTTCTCCCTCAGGGTAACATCTGCATTACTGCTTTGGTACTTAAAGTGGGAACTTGATTTTCCAAGACTGACAACTCTGCTATACAAGTAGGCATTGGGCAAAGGAAAGAGAGGTGGCAGCTCCTTTTCCTCTCAGTTTGTTCCTCCTGGCATGGGACTTTTGACCTACAAGTGAGATATGTGGGTAGGAGTAATTCCTGCCCTAGGTAGGATTCTCTATCTTTCTGACCTGCATTTGAAGTCTCAATGTATGCAAGGCAGCCAGGTAGCTGAAGTGATCCCTAATTCTCTCTTTCTCACTTGCTTAGAGTTTCTGGGAAAAAAAACAGCTGAGAGAGAGAAGAAATAGGTTGCCTCTCCCAGTGGAGATTGTACCCTCAACCAGGAACTATGTCCAGAGTGAGTCTATCTATCTTCTTGGCTACACTTACCTAGAATTAAGCACCCTAACATAGAGCTCCAGTAACATAGATCTGGGTGTGTGGGGGAGGGTGATAATAAGGGAAATTGTTATGGTTCAAATGCCAGAGAATTTCGCTGTTTTTTTTTGTATTTGTTTTTGTTTTTTGTTTTTTGGTTTTTTTGCGGTGCTGGGGATTGAACCCAGGGCTTTGTGCTTGACAGGCAAGCACTCTACCAACTGAGATATCTCCCCAGCCCAATTTCGCTGTTCTTACTGATATTTGGTAAATTTTCTTAAATGAATGTTTCTCCATTTCCATTATGCTCATAGGAAAATTTCAGAGATTTAATGATTGTTGTATTGTTTTCAAAGCCAATTTTCACCAAATAAATTATTCTTTTGCTATGTAGAGAGTCCACTGAGTTTTAGTCCACTAGTCTAGAACTCTGTGGTTTTTCAAATATCTTTCACCATGACCCACAGTAAGAAACAGTTTTTGCATCACCATTCAGTACACATACAAACTTATTTACATAAATATGATGACAAAACACTTTCACAAAATTATGCCATTACTAACTGTGGTACACTCACTAATCTTCTATTCCTTTCAGATTCCCATTTATGACATACCTAATGTATTTTATGACTCATGCACAGTTTAAACTTGAAAGTCAGGGAGGCTTCACTAGGGCAGGTGTTTTAGGTGTTTTGGTCAGCTTTTTTGCTGCTGTGACTAAAAGATCTGAACAGAACAATTTTATGGGAGGAAAAGTTTATTTGGGGGTTCATGGTTATAGAGGTCTCAATCAACAGACAGTAGACTTCATTCCTCAGGGCTTGAGATGAGGCTGAACATAATGGCCAAAGATTATGGTGGAGGGAAGCAACTCACATGATGATCAGAAAGTAGAGAGAGAGAGACTCCACTTGCCACATACAAATATATACCCCAAAGTCATGCCCCTGATTCCAACCTCCTCCAGCCACACGCTACCACTTCAGTTACCACTCAGTTAATCCCTATGAGGGAATTAATTGACTGATTGGGTTAAAAATCTCACAACCCAATCATTTCTCCTCTGAACCTTCTTGCATTGTCTCACATGTGAGCTTTTGGGGGACACCTCACATCCAAACCATAATAGCAGGTTGAAAGGCATTCCAGCCATCAAGAAGAGCATGTTCTCAAGCACAGGAGTATGAGAGTGCATGGATTTTTTGAAAATCAGGTACCAAAAACAAGTCCTAATCTCTTTATCCAACATTGTAATTATGAATTCTGATGTTTCTCACAATACTAGCCTTATACAATTCTCTGTAGAGAAAAGATTTCATGATCAAATACATTTTGGAGAATGAGTTCTTGTGAAAATTGGCAATCACTTTTATATATTAAATATTTTTAGAAATCCTTCAATAAACTCAGCTTTTCCCAAATTTGTAGAACCATGGAATTGTTTTTTTCTTCTACACATGTTATTATCCCTTAATTATACAAATAATTATGTAGAGTAGTGAAAGTCAACATTTATATTTTATTCTACATAGGTCTGAATTTTGACAGTTTTAAAATGAAGACATATTTACATATTATTTTGACATATACATATACAGAAATAAAAAGCCTTGTGATATATTTAAAGTAATATGCATTCCATTAGTGTGATAAGCATTCTGTTAGTGTGGAAAAATAAGCAGTTCTTCAATGTTTGTCACAATTTCAGAGAGGCCTATAGTTTATATAGTCATTAGTAGCTCAAAGAAATTTAGTATTGATACCCAGTATGATAAATAAAGTGAGTAACATCTATTTGCATCCCATGAAAAGATTGTTCCACAGAACATATTTATATTAATGTTTATATAGAGAATAGCACATGCGTTTTGAGAGTAGTGGAAATGGCATGTGGCATGCCAAGGAAACAAGTATGAGACAGATTGTGGAAAATCTTGAATGCCCCATTAAAGACTTTGGAATTTCTATGCTGATATACAATAGATCTCCAGTAACATTAAATTTATGTTCTAAAAAAGATAATTCTGAGGCTGGGGTCATAACTCAGTGTTAGAGTGCTTGCCTACCATGTGTAAGGCACTGGGTTCAAGTCTCAGCCCTGCATATAATAAAATAAAAAGTGAATCCATTGACAACTAAAAAAATACTTCAAAAAGATAACTGTCAGTTATTTAAAGGATAGTTGGATGGAGGTGAGATTGGAAGCAGAACAGTTAAGAGAATATTACAATTGTCTAGAGGGGAATGATAGTTTCATTACTAGCATGATAGTAATGGGAATATAGAGGGAGCATATCAGATATTTAGTATGCAAAATCAAAAGGACCAAGTATCTGGTATCTAGAAGAGAAAAAGAGAAATTGAAGAGAACCATGAGATTTCAAAGTTGGATGATAGGGATAATGGTAATCACAATACTATTAAACCACATAAGCAACAAAGAATGAGGAAAAAAGAGATTGAGAGTAAAGTTAATGAATTCAGTTTAGGTTATATTGAATTTGATATTTCTGTAGATTATCCAGGCTCAATATGAAAATTAAAATGAGGGTTTGGCTCTTTGAAATGTAGTCTCTGCTGGAAACTAAAACTTAGATCTTTGTAGAATGGTAACTGAAACTATCAGAACAGATGAAATCAAGGAGAACCAAAGGAAGAAAAGAGGAACTGGAGTCCTGGGGAGAAACAACAATGAAGACAAACAATGCTGTAAAAGAAGAAGCCAAGCATTGGCATTCATAAATGTAGAGGGAAACCAACCGAGAAAGACATTGTGGAAGATGAGAAAGAAGAGGATTAAAAAGAGTGAAGGGAACAAATAAAATTTTTTTTAAAAAAAGAAAAGAATGAAGGGTCAACAATGTCAAATCATTTAGAAAGTTCATAAAGGTTAATTGAAAAAAGGTCTTTTTATATAATTTTTTTTATATTAGTTGTACATATTGATGGAATTCAGTGTTATTTCCACACATACATACAACATGCACTGATCAAATCTAATCTCCTTTTATCCACCCCAATACACCCTACCCAACTTTATTAATTACTATTCTACATTTAAGTCAAATTCTTTTATTTTTTTTACCTTCAATATGAGAGAGAATGTGTAGTTCTAGTTTTGTTGTGTCTGGCTTATTTCACTAACATAATGTACTACATTTCCATCCATTGTTACCTCATATAACAGGATTTCCTTCTTCATTATGGCTGAATAATACTCCATTATGTATATATACCACATTTTCTTTCTCTCTTTCTTTTTTCCCTTTCCACCCCCCTTTTCCATTGTGCCCCCCTCTATTTTCCTCCCTCCCTCTTTTTTTCTTTTTGTTGTTGAGGATCAAACCCAGAGCCTCACAAATGCTAGGCAAGTACTATACCACTAAACTATACCCCCCTGCCCCTATTCCACATTTGCTCTATTCATTCATCTGTTAATGGGCTTAGCTATTGTGAACAGTGATACAACATAAGCATGCAGATATTGTTTAACATGTTGATTTTAATTTTTTTGGATATATATACCCAGAAGTGGTATAGTTAGATCTTATGGTAAATCTATTTGGAATTTCGCGAGGAACTTCTGTACTTTACTCCCTAAGTGGCTATACTAATTCACATTCTCAACAGCAGTGTATAAGAGTTCCTGTTTCTGCACATCTTTGTCAGCATTTGTTATTTTTGTTTTTTGGGTTTTTTATAATACCTATTCTAACTAAGGTGGGTTTTGATTTGCATTTCCCTGATGGCTAATGATATTGATAATTTTTCATACACTTGTTAGTATGCATGACTTTTCAATGGGAAGATGACAGCTTGCAATGAATCAAAAATAAATGCAAATGGAGGTATCTAAAATGGATAACTATTTAAACAAATTTAGAGATAGAAATTAAAAGGGAAGACAGGTCCAAAAAAGTAATTTTAAGATGAGAAAAAATCTTTAGTTTGTTCTGAGACAAAGAGAAGTTTCTGAAAAATTAGAACAATCAGGAGAGATAGAGGTCTCTCAGAGTAGTTAAAGAAATTAAGCGATTTAGACTGAGAGAGGGAGGGACAATCACCTCTTTTTCTGAGATTTACTGGATGAAGAATAATGAAAATGAGTTGGGAATAGAGTGTAGGGGTTGAGAAGTTATGGACATTCAGTTCTGGCAGCTTACTTTTAGAATATAATTTTATAAACATGGACAAAAAATTATTTATATTATTTAGAGTAGTGAAAATGTGAACAACTTAAACATTCTTATTCTTATGGTTTGGATATGTAGTGTCCCTCCAAAAAGCTATGTGTGCGATGATGAAAGAATGTTCAGAGGTGAAATGTTTAGTTTATGAGAGTTGTAACCTAATTAGTGGATTAATACACTGATACGGATTAGTCAGGTGGTAACACTTAGCAGGTAGAGTGTGGATGGAGGAGGTGGGTCACTGGATACATGCCTTTAGGGTTTATATTTTGTCCCAGATGAGCAGGGTTCTCACTGCTTCCTGATTTCCATGTCCTGAGCTGCTTTCCTCATCTACATATTTCCACCATGATGTTCTACCTCACCTCAGGCTCAGAGTAATGGAGTTGTCAATCTATGAACTGAGACCTCTGAAACCATGAGCACCAAATAAACTTTTCCTCCTCTAACTTGTTCTTGCAAGGTAGTTTGGTCTCAGTCATACAAAAACTGACTAACACATCTGGGAATTATGATACACCCATATAATGATGTATGATAATACTATAAAAATAATTTTAGGGCTGGGGATATAGCTCAGTTGGTAGAGTTTACCTCACATGCACAAGGCCCTGGGTTCAATCCAGAGCACACAAAAACAAAATAATAATTGTAAAATACTTTAAAAGACAGCATTAGTAATGCCATTGAAAAAATTCCTAACATAAAGTTGGTACTTTATCACTATGATGAAAAACTTAACATATATCCTTTTATTCTGACTTTCAGACTGGAAGTCAGTGGCTATTTCTGTGTAACAGAAGAATAAGTGATTTGTATTGACTTCCTTCTTATAGATTTTTCCCATGATTCATGCAATCATCATATGTTACTTATAAATTCAGGAAAAATATGCCTAAAATTCAAAGGCAGCTCATTTTCCCCCCATTTTTACCAGACTATCTTAGTTCTTTCCAGTGGTCTACCAGCTAGACTTCTATGCTCATGCTGCTTCTCTAAATAAATGATCAAATGTTTCTAAAGTCAATGGTTATTAAAAACATTTATTAAAAAATTCAGTTCAAAGGTAAGCTGTCTGCCACCATTGCTCCTTTGTAGTCTTATCTGGGTCAAATTCTAATAGGATCATAAGGAAGAAAAAAATGGTAATTGCCACATACTGCTTTTAAAGACAGGGCTCCATAGAGTTCTTGGTTATATTGTTAAGAGAAAGCAGACTGTGAACCCCTTAATGCCTGAATTTGTGCATGCAAGTTTGTGTGTGTGTGTGTGTGTAATAGGTTCATGACCAACTTGCTGTGTGTGTGCGTGTGTGTGTGTGTGTGTGTGTGTGTGTAATAGGTTCATGACCAACTTGCAGGTCCAAACCTATTTGTATTGCACAAGTTTCCCCTTGCTTCTTACTTTCTTCCCCTTGCTTTCTTAGTTTTCAAAAATTTAGAATGCCATAGTAGATATAACCTTAGAGATTATACAGTTCCTTCATTTCAAAGATGATGAAATTGATGTCGAGTAGGAGATATAGCTTGTCTAAATTAACCCAGATTGTTAGTAATTGATCCTGATTTTCAGATTTCCAGGGAGATCTTTTCAAATTCCACACAATTGTATTTACATTTGTATCCCTTTCTTACTGGCATAATAGATAACTAGATTAATTCCTAAAAATTACTAATCTTCCCAAAATATTGGTAATTAATCCATGATGTTAGAAGGATAAAACCCACATTTAGCCTTCCTTTAAAGAACTGTTATAATCTAGCCTTACCCCCTTCCTCTTCCTTTTATTTATTAATTCAGCAAACATTTATTAAACCAATTACTGTATGGCAGATACTATATATACTACTTACTGAAGATCCAGTGGAGACCAAGACAAAGACAGTTCTTAATGTCCAAATAAAAGAGAGAGTACATAAAAATGAGGTACAATAAAACTTTTGGAGGAGAGAGAAGATGGCAGATCAGATGAAGGTACACTTCCCAACAGTTCTTTAGTTCAAGATTTAAAAAGTAGAAAGACTGCTACTCAGCAAAGTGGTAAGGGAATTCACCAAAATTCAACATTGGACAGTTAAACAAACCACAGAGACACACAAAGTCAGAAACTTCAAACATAATATAAGAAAAAATACATTACAGATGCACCAACTTGACTGGTGGCAGCTGCAACCCTGGTGTAAGCATTGCTAGTTCACAGCTGGCAGCAAGGAGCACAGGCAGAGAGAGACAAAGGTATGGCAAAAAAATTAGTTTAGGGGAACCCATAAAATAGAAAACTGAATAATACTCTTTTAAATGAGGAATGCATTATGGAAGAAATCAGAAAAGTCTTAGAAACAAGTGAGAACAGAGATATGACATATCATATTCTCTGGGACAGTATAAAGTCAGTTCTAAGAGGAAAGTTTATAGCATTGAATGTCTACATTTAAAAAGTAGAAAAATTCAAAATAAGTAATGCTCCATCTCAAGGCATTAGAAAAGAAAGAATGAACTAATGCCAAAATCAGCAGAAGACAGGAAATAATTATGAATAGAGCTGAAATTAATCAAATTGGGAATAAAACAACAAAAAGGATGAAATACAAAGAATTGGTTCTTTAAAAAGATAAATAAGGTTGATAAGTCCTGAGTCAAACTATCGAAGAGAAAGAGAAAAAACCCATATCAACAAAATTAGAGATAAAGAGAGATATCACCACACTTTTAAAAACCAGAGCATCATTAGAAACTAATTTGAAAATGTGTACTCCAATAAGCTACAAAATCTCAGAGATATTGACAATTTTCTAGACACATATAATCTAACCCAAATTGATCACTGAGGGTATAGAAAACTTATAACAACATCAAGCAGTGAAATTAAAGCAGCTAATAAATGTCTTCCAACAATGAAAAGCTCAGGACCAGATGGATTCTCAGCTAATTCCATTTACAATAGCTTCAAAAAATTAAGATACCTAGGGATAAATCTATCCAAGAGGTGAAAGACCTCTACAATGAAAACTATAGAAGACAAAAGAAAGACATGGAAGAAGACCTCAGAAGATGGAAAGACCTCCTATGTTCTTTTTTTTTATTGTAAACAAATGGGATACATGTTGTTTCTCTGTTTGTACATGGCGTAAAGGCATATCATTTGTGTAATCATAAATTTACATAGGGTAATGTTCTTTGATTCATTCTGTTATTTTTCCCTTCCCCCCACTCCTCCCACCCATATTTTCCCTCTATACAGTCCTTCCTTCCTCCATTCTTGCCCCCCTCCCTAACCCTAACACTAACCCCTCCCACCCCCTATTATGTGTCATCATCCGCTTATCAGTGAGATCATTCATCCTTTGTTTTTTTGAGATTGGCTTATCTCACTTAGCATGATATTCTCCAATTTCATCCATTTGCCTGCAAATGCCATAATTTTATCATTCTTTATGGCCGAGTAATATTCCATTGTATATATATGCCACAGTTTCTTTATCCATTCATCAATTGAAGGACATCTAGGTTGGTTCCACAATCTGGCTATGATTAATTGAGCAGCTATGAACATTGATGTGGCTGTATCTCTGTAGTATGCTGATTTTAAGTCCTTTGGGTATAGGCCAAGAAGTGGGATAGCTGGGTCAAATGGTGGTTCCATTCCAAGTTTTCTAAGGAGTCTCCACACTGCTTTCCAGAGTGACTGCACTAATTTGCAGCCCCACCAGCAATGTATGAGTGTACCTTTTTCCCCACATCTTCGCCAACACCTGTTGTTGCTTGTATTCTTGATAATTGCCATTCTAATTGGGGTGAGATGGAATCTTAGGGTGGTTTTGATTTGCATTTCTCTTATTACTAGAGATGTTGAACATTTTTTCATATATCTGTTGAATGCTTGTGGATCTTCTTCTGTGAAGTGTCTGTTCATTTCCTTAGCCCATTTGTCAATTGGATTATTTGCATTCTTGGTGTAGAGTTTTTTGAGTTCTTTATAGATTCTGGAGATTAGTGCTCTATCTGAAGTATGATTGGCAAAGATTTTCTCCCACTCTGTAGGTTCTTTCTTCGCATTGCTGATAGTTTCCTTTGCTGAGAGAAAGCTTTTTAGTTTGAATCTATCCCAGTTATTGATTCTTGCTTTTATTTCTTGTGCTATGGGAGTCCTGTTGAGGAAGTCTGGTCCTAATCCGACATGTTGAAGCTCTGGACCTACTTTTTCTTCTATAATCTGCAGGGTCTCTGGTCTGATTCCGAAGTCCTTAATCCATTTTGAGTTTAGTTTTGTGCATGGTGAGAGATATGGGTTTAGTTTCATTCTGTTGCATATGGATTTCCAGTTCTCCCAGCACCGTTTGTTGAAGAGGCTATCTTTTCTCCATTGCATATTTTTGGCAACTTTGTCTAGTATGAGAAAATTGTATTTATTTGGGTTCGTGTACGTGTCCTCTATTCTGTACCATTGATCTGCCTTTCTATTTTGGTACCAATACCATGCCATTTTTGTTACTGTTGCTTTGTAGTAGAGTTGAAGATGTGGTATTGTGATACCCCCTGCTTCACTCTTTCTACTGAGGAATGCTTTAGCTATTCTGGGTTTTTATTCTTCCAGATGAATTTCATAATTTCTTGCTCTATTTCTGTAAGGTACATCATTGGGATTTTAATTGGAATTGCATTGAATCTGTATAGCACTTTAGGTAGTATGGCCATTTTGACGATATTAATTCTTCCTATCCAAGAACATGGGAGATCTTTCCATCTTCTAAGGTTTTCTTTAATTTCTTTCTTTAGTGTTCTGTAGTTCTCATTGTAGAGGTCTTTCACCTCTTTTGTGAGATTGATTCCAAAGCATTTTATTTTTCAATGCTATTGTGAATGGGGTAGTTTTCCTAATTATTCTTTCCAAAGGTTCATCACATATGTATATAAATTCATTAGATTTATGTGCATTGATCTTATATCCCACTACTTTACTGAATTCACTTATGAGTTCTAAAAGTTTTCTGGTGGAATTTCCTGGTTCCACTAAGTATATAATCATATCATCAGCAAATAGGGATAGTTTGAGTTCTTCTTTTCCTATTTGTTTCCCTTTAATTTCTTTGGTCTGTGTAATTGCTCTGGCTAGAGTCTCAAGGACGATATTGAATAGAAGTGGTGAAAGCGGGCATCCCTGCCTTGTTCCAGTTTTTAGGGGGAATGCTTTCAGTTTTTCACCATTTAGAATGATATTAGCCATGGGCTTAGCATAGATGGCCTTTACAATGTTAAGGAATGTTCCCACTATCCCTATTTTTTCTAGTGTTTTGAGCATGAAGGGGTGCTGTATTTTATCAAATGCTTTTTCTGCATCTATTGAAATAATCATGTGATTCTTGACTTTATTGATATGATGAATTACATTTATTGATTTCCTGATGTTGAACCAACCTTGTATCCCTGGGATGAAACCCACTTGATCATGGTGCACTATCTTTTTAATATGTTTTTGTATGCGATTTGCTAAAATTTTGTTGAGAATTTTTGCGTCGATGTTCATTAAGGATATTGGTCTGATATTTTCTTTCCTCGATGTGTCTTTGTCTGGTTTAGGTATCAGGGTAATATTGGCTTCATAGAATGAGTTTGGGAGGGTTCCCTCCTGTTCTATTTTATGGAATACTTTGAGAAGTATTGGAATGAGCTCTTCTTTAAAGGTTTTGTAGAACTCGGTTGAGAACCCCCTCCTATGTTCTTAATAAGCAAAATAAATATTGCCAAAATGGCCATACTACTAAAAGCATAATACAGATTCAATGTAATCCCCATCAAAATATTAATGATATTCTTCACAGAACTAGTAAAAACAGTCCTAAAATTCATTTGGAAGAATAAAATACCCAGAATAGCCAAAGCAACCCTGAGGAAGAAGAATGATGCTGGATGCTTTATAATACCTAATCCCAAATAATACTACAGAGTCATAGTAATAAAAACAGCATTGGATTGGTATAAAAACAAATACAACTGGGCATGATGGCCCACAACTATAATCCCAACAGCTTGGAAGGATGAGGCAAGAGAATTGCAAGTTCAAATTCAGCCTCAGGAACTTAGCAAGACCTTCAGCAACTTAGCAAGACCCTGCCTCAAAATAAAAAAGTAAAAAAAGGCTGGGGATGTGACTCAGTGGTTAAGCGCCCCTGTGCTCAATCCCATTTTTAAAAAATAAATACATAAACAAATTGACTAGAATAGAGGACACAAAAATACATGCACTTATAGTCATCTGATTCTTGCATAGGTGCCAAAAACATACTAGAATCAAGACAGCTTCTTGGTGCTGGAAAAACTGTATATCCACATGAAGAAGACTGAAACAGGATAAATATCTTATACCCTCTACAAAAATCAAATGGATGTGTATCAAAGATCTTGGTGTAAACTAAACTTTGAAAGTACCAGAAAAAAATCATAGGTAAAACACTTCAAGATATGGGCACAGGCAATGACTTTCTAAACAGTACTCCAATAGCTCAGGAAACAAAAACAAAAATTGACAAATAGAATTATATCAAATTAAAATACTTCTTCACCACAAAGAAAACAGTCAACGGAGTGAAAGGACAACCTACAGAATGGGAGAAAACATTTGCCACCTACTTAACTAACAGAGTATTACTGTCCAGAATCTATAAAGAACTAAAAAATTATGGTTGACAAAATTTGATTGAACATTTCAAAATAGCTAGTAGAGATAATTTTTTAAATTAAGGGAAGATTGATCACAGCAGGGCTGTACTCATTCCAGAGGCTTTAGTACGTGCACCTGGGATCACAAGGGAATTCAGAACCACTGTAAGCCCGTCTCATCAACTGAGCTTTGGCAGTTTGTGGACCCACCAGCAAGCACACACATACGGGGGTGTAGCAAATGTCTAAGTTGTGTTCCCAGAATGCTTTTCACAATTAAACAACACAGATTTGCACCAGATAGGGTGCTAAGGGAACAAAGAGCTTTGCCAGTCTCTCAATGCTCTCAGAACTGGGCGCCATGCAAAATCATACACCATTGGTCTAACTCTTCCTCACAGAGGGCAGGACTGCTGAACACTGAGCTCTTCTGTCCGGTACCCAGTCACAGTCTGTACTCCCTGCTGCTCAGAATTCTCAACTGGTTTGTGATAGACATTCCCCCTGTCCATGACTGCCTCATGCAGCCAACTCCCACCCAATCAACGTGGCAGGGTTACCAAGGGTCCCTAAACCGTGATTGTTCCACACATTTTCTTATTTCCAGAGATGGTTCCTAGGAATAGCAATCTGAAAGCTTGCTGATCCATGTACTGAATCTTTTATCTGAAGCAGACTTGTGCAGAAAGAGTCACTTTCATACAAAATCCTTGAAATGAATTTAAAGCTTGAAAGGACCATGGATTTCTCCCACAGTTGGGCCTGCCAGTTCTCTATTATCATTGGGGTTGTCTGCACTGTCCAGCCTGTCTTAAGCTTGCAGCATCAGATTTCTCTTTCTGATCCAGAAGCATTGGACTGAAGTTTTAAGTTGTTTTATATTTGTCTCTAAGTTGCCTTTCAGCTTCTCCATGCTTTTAAGGTTTTCTGTCACTTATTTACTGGTTCTCAGAGTTTTTTCTCTCTCTCCTCAGAATACAGTGTCCCTAAATGTACTACTAATAGAAGATGCTGACAGTTAGAGGAAGCTGTGCATGTGTGGGGAGAGGGGCTTATGGGGACACTCTGTACTTTCTGCTCAATTTTGCTGTGCACCTGAAACTTCTTTGAAAAGAAACATTTAAAAAATATAAATAATGATGTGATAAACAACTGTTTACTAACCATTTGGCTTCAGAAATAAAGCATTACCAATAACTTCAAAAAAACAGGAAAATGCAAATCAAAACTACACTGAGATTTATCTCACTCCAGGAAGAACGGAAAGTATCAAGAATACAAATAACAAAAAATGCTAGTGATGATACAGGGGAAATGAACTCTTAAATACTGCTGATGGGAATGTAAATTAGTACAGCAACTATGGGAATCAGTATGGAGTTTTCTCAAAGACTGAAATGAATCTAACTTATGATCCAGCTATGCCACTACTTAGAATTTATTAAATGAACTAAAGTCAGCTTATCTTAGAGATACATGCATATTCATGTTTATTGCAGCACAATTCACAATAGCCAAGTTATGGAATCAGTCTAGCTGTCTGTCAACAGATGAATGGATTAAAAAAATGTGGTATATGTGCACAAAAGTTTTATTCAATAGTAAAGAAGGATGAAATTATGGCATTTGTAGGAAAATGGATGGAACTGGAAACCATAATTTTGAACCAAATAAATTTGACTCAGAAAAGCATCATATGTTTTCTCTTGAATGTGGAAGCTAGAAAGAAAAAGAACAGAAAAAAAGGAATTCCATGGAATTAGGAAAACAGAAGAGCAGAGGAAGAGACTAGGAGAGGGAGGAGAAAAGTGTGAGAGTGGTACTATGAAGTGAAATTTATCAAATTATGTTTTTATGTATATAAAAATGTGCTACAGGGGGCTGGGGAGATAGCTCACTCGGTAGAGTGCTTGCCTTGCAAGCACAAGGCCCTGGGTTCGATCCCTAGCACCCCAAAAAAAAAAATGTGCTACAATGAAACCCACCATTCCATGTAATGATTATGCAATTATTTGAAAAAAAAATACACTTCTTGCCCACATGTTCCTAAAGGACAAGGTACAATGTATAGAACTGAGTGTCCATTAGGAAGAGTTAGAACAGGGCAGAAATGGATACTTACTGGGGTTCTAGCCTAGGACCCAAACATGAGTCCATCCAACTGATTCCTTCTTTCAGTCATTAAACTTGTATAAGTGCTAATTATTAGCCCCACATATAGTCCCCTATGGAGGTGAAACTTTAACTGAGAAACTAAAAAAACATTATGACATATATTTTATTTTTTAATATTTTTTAGTTGTCAATGGACCTTTATTTTATTAATTTATACGTGGTGCTGAGAATCAAACTCAGTGCCACGCACATGCTCGGCAAGTGTTCTACCACTGAGCTACAACCCCAGCCCTGACATATCATTTTTTTAAAGTATTTTTTGGCTGTTGATGGACCTTCATTTTTAAAAATGTATTTATATGTGGTGTGGAAAATTGAACCCAGTGCCTCACACATGCTAAACAAGTGCTCCACCACTGACCCACAACCCCAGCCTAGCCTGACATATATTTTAAGAGACATAAATTCTAAGTGTAATTGGAACTTCAAGGAGAAAGAGGCTCATAGTTTGAGGGTTGGTGGAATTGAAAATAACTTCTACTCATCTTTCTTTTACTTCTTCCCTCTACAATGTGTTCTCCAACCAGTATCCAGACTATTCTTTTAAAAAACATAACCTCATTCCCTCACTTAAAAGCCTTCAATTCTTCCCCATTTTGTTCCTTACTATTGCCATAGGGCCCAATACACAATCTTCAACCACCCCTTTAACTTTCCTTCCACTCTTTTCCTTGTTTAATCTACTCCAACCAAACTTGCCCCTTCTTATCCTCTGTTGCTGGAACACACCAAGTGTGATCTTTTTCAGGACCTTTTCCACTTCCAAAGACCCTTTGCCTGAATCCCTTTCCAAAAAAGCATTATTAGTTTATCCTTTGCTTTCTTGAAGTCTCTACTATATGTCACTAAGAGAAGCCCTTCCTGACTGTCCTATGTGAAATAATACCACTCATCACTTTCTACCTCATTTTCCTATCTTGGCCTTCTCAGGGCACATATTTAGTTGATATAATTAATTTTGGTTACTTAGTCAATCATTTATTTAGCGTGTATCTCCCCCATCAAACTTTTAGCTCCATGAAGGCAAGAATTACTATTTTTCTTATTCAGTACCGAATTCTCAACCTCTATAATGGTTCCTGGCATATAGTAGCATGCAACAAATAACTTGTTCAATAAAAGAAGAAGGGAAATAGAAAAGATGCCTGATGCAAAGGTAAGGTAAAAGGAGGAGTTGTTTTGTTTTGTTTTTTTTTAACATGACAGGGACTTAGATAAGTTTTCATTCTTAGGAGAAAGAATCATAGAGACAAAGTAGTTAAAAATTCAAGAGAAAAGTATGGAAAGAATATGGAGCCAGAAAGAGATGTGAGGAAATAAGTCTACAATTAAAGATCAAGTTTGACCCTTCAGTTGATGAATGGATAAAGAAACTGTGGCATATTTATACAATGGAATATTATTCAGCCATAAAGAATGATAAAATTATGGCATTTGTAGGCAAATGGTCGAAATTGGAGAATATCATGCTAAGTGAGATAAGCCAATCTCAAAAAACTAAAGGACGAATGATCTCGCTGATAAGCGGATGAGGACATATAATGGGGGGTGGGAGGGGCTAGCATTAGGTTTAGGGTTAGGTTTAGAGTTAGGCTAAGGAGAGCAGTAAGAATGAAGGAAAGAAGGACTGTGTAGAGGGAAAAGAGGGGTGGGAGGGGTGGGAGGGGTGGGAGGGGTGGGGGGGAGGGGAAAAATATAATAAACATCATTACCCTATGTAAACGTAAAAAAATAAAAAAAAAAAAAAAGATCAAGTTTGAGAAAGAGAGCATAGTTTTCTCTTTTTAATCAGGAGAGAAAGAGGAAAAGTCAGTATGTGGAGAAGAGGGAAGAGTAGCATTTACTGACTGCATGTTTTACATGAGGGTTGATCATAGTTATTTTCACTGAATATCAATATAATTTAATCATTGCAAAAATCTTGTGTGGTATGTGTTACCATGATCACTACTTTAAAATAAAAGGCCCATAAAGTTTAACTTGTCAGGGATGGTTATAGACTGCAAGTGGTAGAAAGAGAATAAGAATCCAATTACATCTAACTCCCAAATCCATGACATTTCTAATACACATACTACATCTCATATATAGATAAATTTGTATGAGAAGGTATTAGGGTTCAGTTCTCACCAAGCAAAATTTTCTCTGTGAATTGGTCTTGGGCTAAGAGTGACAAAGCAAGACAGGGTAAACACTTAGAGAGACTTATTATATTATTATTGCAACTTAAAACAGTTGCAATAAGGATCTGATTGGGGACAAGTAGAATTTTTGTTGAGCTGTCTCAAAGACTGTGAATGAAGACTGAAAGGAATTATCAGAAAAGATATAATCTACACAAGGTCACAGAAGGTCTTGCAACAAGAATAAATGTTCTAGTTCCTGTGTTTACATGAAACAATCTATAAACTGTGTAACCTCCCAAGTCAGCCTAGGCACATTTCCAAGCAGTTTCTGGTCCACAGTTTTGTTACTTCTCTTGTCCAATATGCCCTGCATATTTAATTAAGTAGGAAGGTGGTAATGTCATACTGAAGTGGAAAAGTAGTAAGGAAGGAGGACCAGGGCACCAGAAAATACATCTCAGCAAAGGAAATTCAGTGGTTGAGAACTACATTTTAGACAAACATAGACCCCAGTTTATTCTTATTTAACTCCCTTTCTAGGACGCTTGGTAATAAAGACAACTATAGGTCAGGTATTTAGCAATTATTATCTCTAATTCTCCTGACAACTCCTCAAGTAGGAAATACAATACCAAAGAAGGTATCAAAACTTTTACAGGTGAAATGACCTGTCCCAGGTTACACAGTTATTAGTGAAGTCAGTTATTAAACTCTGGTTTATCTGGGTCAGAAGCCCATATTTTAACCACAATACTATGTTGCCTTACTACATGAACTGATTTTCCATGCCCAGAGTCAATTTCCTTTTTTTGATGTTTAACTCAGAGACCTTTTTTTCAGTATATGAGACAGAATGCATTAGTGAATCATGAAGTCAACATTTTAAAAATAAATAGTATTTTATTATAATGAAACATATAGATAATACATATAATAAATGTTGGTGGGGATGTGGGGATAATAAGATCTTACACTTAGAAGGCCCTAAAAGTTCTACCAGAAGATTTCTACAGCTGATACATTCAGCAAAGTAGCAGGAGACAAAACCAACATATGAAATTTAATAGTTTTTCTATATACCAACAATGAATCTGCTGAGAAAGAAATCAAGAAAACAATTCTATTCACCACAACTTTAAAAATTAAATATTTAGGAATAAATCTTACCAAAGTTTGAAAACCTCTACAAGGAAATTACAGAACGCCACAAAACAGAAAGAACTTCCATGTTCTTGGATAAACAAATTTAATATTATCAGAATGTCCATACTACCAAAAGTGAACTACAGATTCAATGCACTCCTCACAAAGCTATCAAAGATATTCTTCTCAAAACTGGAAAAAAAAATCCTAAAATTTATATGGAAAAAGGAAAGACCTAGAATATCCAAGGAAACTCTGAAAAACAAAGCAAAACTGGAGGCATCACAATACCCAACTCCCAATTATGCTACAGAGTCATACTAACAAAAGAAGAATGATACTGGCCTAAAAACAGACATGTAGACTATTGAAATAATGATAGAAGACACACAGACAAATCCACATGACTATACTCATCTGATTCTTGACAAAGATGCCAAAAACATACACTGAAGAAAATACAGATTTTTAAACGAATGGTTCTGGGAAAACTGAATATCTATATGCTTCATCCTATTTGAAACAAAAGAAATAAAACATCACAAGTAAGACTTATTTACACATTGGTAGTGGTCACTTCTTCATCGGGATCCTTCCCTCCCCAACCCTTATTCACGCTCCTAAATTTAGATTTCACAGGTTTTCTTTATCTTCATTTTTATACTTTAATATACATACCTAACTAAAAGCTATATATAGTGAATTTTGCATTTTTAAAATTTTAATTTACATAAAAGTGATCTTTGTGTATAATTGGGCAACTTCCTTTTTCACTCAACACATAATTTTGAAAGCAATCTGTGTTCAATTATAATGATCTATTTCATTCCTTTTAACTGCTATGTGGTATTCTGTTGTATAAATATGTACATTTTATGTATTACCTCCAAGTTAATGAATATTTGAGTTTTAAAATTTTTCACTCTTACAAAAATTCCTTATACACCTTGGATAGTATTTGGGTCAAAAATATGAAAAAAATTGCCATTTAGTGGTATCTCAATGTTATTTTAATTTCCCTTATCACTAGTGAGGTTGAACACCTTTTGTATGTTTATTGGATATTCCTCTTCTGTGATTTGTCTCTTTATAACTTTTGCTCACTTATCCTCATGATTATTTGTCTTTTTTTCTTCTCAACTTGTAGGTGCTTTTTACCAGGTTAGTCACACAGAAAGGGAAAAGACCACAGTAACATTGATTATGTGATTTGGGACTATTTCTATGTACGCTTTGGGTTACTGGGGCAGTAAGTAAGGTCAGTCTAACTACCTAGACCAGGACTATACTGTTGGTAAATCAGTTATATAGAGAAGATGAAAACCCTTCTACTAAGAAAATCACTTAAAAACCAGGTTGCAGTTCATTGTAATGTATGAATTGGTGCACTAAATACATTTTTTGGTGTCTGATTATCCAGGAATACAACTCCCATTTTTTTTTTCTGGAAATTACCCTTTCCCTACATTCAAAGTGTTAAGCTTTAGGTAACTGTGTTTCTACTGTGTGACTCAACCCATGATTATGATTATGGCTGACTGGACTAGGATTTAAATCTGATCAAAATTGAGCCAGTAAGATTCTTTCTCATGAGAATTTATAATTAGGATGAATTAGGATGAATCAAATTAAGTTTCTTTATGAACTCTAACTGTAATGAAAATTTGTGAGTTTCCCAGCTGCATATTCTGCCCAAAGTATGCATAGAAAATCAAGGAATGGTGCTCTCCTATAGAAAAATAGGATGAAGAATACACTGAGAGAAGATGACAAAAGCTGTTGAGAGCTAAACATAATGAACCCTCAGTTTGTGATTCTTTTCCTCTCTTGAGACACCTCTGAAATCCAACCTTTGAGTTTCATACTTCCACAAACAGTTTTAAGCAATATCCCCTTTTTGTAGAGATTTTCTAAGTTAGTTTGAGATACTTGCAAATAAACAGATTTCAGTTAAACATTGTGATCTTTGGAAGGGCAGCTAATGTTTAGAACACCTGGTACTGACATTTCCAAAGCAACTTGAGCCCCTATCCTTAAGGAAAATGAGTACTTAAACAGGCACATGTGTTATTCCACACCATTTCAATATTTTTAGGGGAACCCAAGTGTCCATCCACTCTATTTTGTCCATGTCAAATTTTGCCTGGTTTAAGTATTTTACTTCAGTCAAGTGAAATAGTAAAACACCCGTTACTGCTTTTTAAAATCAGTGGTTTCTTTCTTTTTTTCTTTCTTTTTTTTTGAGTGCCAACTTTGAATGGTACACTTCATTGATATTTCCTGCTTCAAAGGATGTCTGCCAAAAACATGTAACAAAAGACAATGCATGCAATGGGGAAGTGGAAATAAAGAGGAAGCATCTGAGCAGATGAGTCAAGGACAGAAATCCTGTTTTTATAAAGGTTTCTATGCAGGAAAGTAAGTTCTTTTACTGCCAAGAAGTTTCTGCAAGCAAAATATAGAACAGGACTTGTTGTTCTTTTCAGCACACCACGGAACACAGGAGATTTCTTACATATCCCTATATTTAACCATTAATAAACCATCAATAAAAATTTATCTTTGAACTAGGCTTTGAATGAAAGATGCACGGAAGTTAGAGGTTGGAATGAAAAAACTATCATCTTAAGTCGTATATCCTCATTCTGATATAACAGGTTCATTCTCCTTTAGGAGATTTTTAAAAGCTGAATATAAACAGAAAACAAAATTTCAGCCTCATTTAATCTCTGGGAGAAAAGAACAAATGCTAAATATTCTTCAACATGCATTATCATTATTTGAAATTGAACTTCAAGTTAGGAAAAGAGAAAGAATGACAACTTCCTTGTAAGCTGTTCTTTTTCTTCCACAATTTCCATTGTAAATCTAACTTATTCTCATGAATAGAGAATTACCACTCAAGCTACAGTTAACACTTGTCTAAGGCTACCACTGGAACTTTTCTTCTTCTATCCAAATACAGTGTCAGGCTCAGTAAAAGGTGTCCTATGTATACTTTAGGAATTTCATGTTTGATCTTTTCCACAAATGCTTCTTGATATTCCAAGTCTGAATTAGGAATCTCATCTCATTATTCTCTAAAATAACCGTAGTAATACTGTATTATTGTAGATTGCTACTTGAGAGTTAAGACAATGCCACAGATGTCTTTGTATGCACATCACCCACTCTCAAAATGGCTTTGTTGTATCTGGGAGTAGGACTGCAAGTCTCCACAGGGATCCTGGCCATCTCCTTCACCTACTTAACTGTAGTTGGATATAGATTGAATTGCACTCCTCATTCTCAGAGACCCTGTTCATGTACTGGGGAGTGGCATGTGGGATGCATCAGTCTGTCTTCTAGCCCCTCAGTGCTTGGGGAAAGTAGTCTCCACTTCTGACCCTGATCTCTTCTAGCACCCCCCACCCCGCCATCAACCATATTCACACCAGAGATAAGACTGCAAATTTCAAATGCAACCAGACTTTTTTCTTATTTGCTCTGAAGACTGATTGGTCACTCTGTGTTTCTCCCTAGACTGAGTTCCAGTTTCTCTTCAGTGTCCAGACTGACTCACAGTATGGGCGCCCACTGAATCAGTGAAAAGCAAAGACTAAGGGGTAGTTTGGTCTTGGATATTCAAAACTGATATGTACCAAGAACAAGGGAGAGAGAGAGAGGGGAGGGGAGAAGTGCACAAAATCTGAAAAACAATAGTAATTGTAGGAATTCCTAGTCTGCTGGTTTGGGTAGTCTAAATAGTCTCTTCAAGCTGTCAGTACATCCCTGCACCAACCACCTTTTCTGGGAAGTGCCGTGTCTCTCTCCAACTGGAGAGCTCCAGGACCTTCTCATATGTAGCCTCGCCTCCTCTTTTCTGAGCTCATTGTCTGCTCAGATTGTAAATATATTGATCAGCATCTGTTTTTCTTAAAAAGGTGGGAGAAATGGCTTTTGGCTCTTTGAAAAAGAGCTTTTCCTCCCACACTGAGCAACAGCATGCCCAACACTGACACTATCTCTTGCCTTTGCTAATTATTTTCCAATTCTAGAAAACAATATTTTGGGTTTCACCTGGTTGCTAGCACACTGAGTTGCCTCTTGGCTTTTTTCTACCATCTTCATTCCTCGGTTTGCTGCTATAGAACTGTTTTTTAAAAATTACACTCAGGGGACTTCTGACACAGTGGATTCCTATCATCACCATTTTGGTTTTTAAAAATCCCTTTGCTCATGGGTTGGAGATATAGCTCAGTTGGTAGAGTGCTTACCTCACAAGCACAAGGCCCTGGGTTCAAATCCCCAGCACCCCCCAAAAAAAAAAATCCCTTTGTTCTATTTTCGGAAAACCTGCCATGAGGTCCTGATAAATTCACAGAAGCAGAATGTTTGCACAAGATGAAATTGTTACTGGAAAAAAATCCCTAAATAATCCCTGTAGCTTCACTTATTCTTAGTTGACTTAAAAATCACTAAGTTTGGAGGTCATATAGCTGGGTAATAAATTATTGATTTCCCACTAGCTTTGCTGTAGATAGCACTTCTGACATGTGAATTATGATGATAAAGTTTGCATAGATTACTTGGAGGCCACTTTTGCTGAAAACACTGACCGTAGATGTCTGGTGGGTGATTAGAATGGGACCAAAAGGCTTGGCATCTCTGTTTTCATATTATAACTACCTGGTTTTTGCTGCCTTAACTTTTGGATCAGATTCTACTCAGCTTGGCAGGTACACATGTTGATTGCCCATTGAAACTTGTATGTGTTTTCTACCCCACCTTTGTGCTTTCTCAGAAGCTGTAGCAACCCCCAAACCTAAACTTCTTTGGCCCTATTAGAAGGCCTAGATTGAGTCACAAGGCCAGGACATTAGTGCTAGATGATAGAACCAGCGTAAGAGTAACTCAGCATTTCCTAGGACAAATTGACCATGACCACTGAGTCTCATGCAAGAAGAAATATCTTTTGGAACATGTCCCTGGTCAGTGGAAAATCGCTGAACTTTAGCTCACCACAGAAAATCAATAAAAGCTTGCTTTTTCCCTTTGTTCAGAGAGCAGCCTGTTCTCCACTTTGATCAGCACTGTGTCCCTTCAGCTTTGACCCTAATTAAATCCTTGCCTGTGTGTTCACAATATTTGGCTCAGTCTCATGTCTATCATTCCCA
The DNA here is from genome assembly GCF_902686445.1 of Sciurus carolinensis. NCBI lineage: Eukaryota > Metazoa > Chordata > Mammalia > Rodentia > Sciuridae > Sciurus > Sciurus carolinensis. The sequence goes on from NC_062232.1 coordinate 45,900,754, forward strand.
TGCCAAAAGATCCCATCTCCAGTAAAAAACAGACATATCAAGAATGTTAGATCCAACAGCAGCAAAATATACATCCTTCTATTTCACAAAGGATATTATCCTAGATAAATGACATGTTAGGCCTCTAAGCAAGTCTTAAGACTTGTTTTAAAAAAATAGAAAGACCTTAAATAAAAATCCTTACACCTCAAGAAACTAGGAACAGAACAACCAAATAAATATATTAGTAAAAAGAAGGAAATGATAAAGTAAGATAACAAATGAAATAGAAACTTGAAAAATGACAAACAATTAACAAAACCAAGGCTAGGTTGTTTTAGAAGGTAAACAGAAATGTTGAAGCATTAGATTGAATACAAAAGGAAAGAAAGAAAGAAGACTTAAATAAAATTATGCATGAAAAAGGAAACACTACAACTAATACTGAAGAAATATAAATAATCAAAGTAATACTATGATCAAATATATACCAAGAAATTATATAACCTAGAAGAAATGGATAACTACCTAAAAACAAGCAATCTACTAAGATTAAATTATGGTATATCTAAGAAGAACAAATTAAAATAAATAAAAATAAAGATTAAAAATTTTAAGAAGATTTAATTATGAAAAATCTCCAAACAAAAACAAAGCATGGGACCAGATGGCTTCACTGGTGAGTTAAGCCAACATTTAAAAAAGAATTAAAAACAATGCTTCTCAAATTCTCCCAAAAACTTGAAGAGGATTTATCTTTGGGGAGCAAGTATGGCTCAGTATATATAAAACAATAAATGTGGTGTATTACATTAACAGAATGAAGGATAAAATCACATAGGTATTTTATTAGATGCAGAGAAAGCATTTGACAAAATTTATCATTTGCTCATGATAAAAATACTTCATGCATTAAGTACAGAAGGAACTTACCTCCATATAATAAAGGCTCTATGTGAAAGTTCACAGCTTATATCTTATTTAATGGTGAAAATCTGAAAGTTTTTCCTCTAAGATCAGGAGCAAGACACTCGTTTTCACCATATCTGTGCAACTTGATACTAGAAGTCCTAGCCAGAGATAAAAAATTTAAAAAAAATTTTAAAAATTAAAAAAGAAAGAATAGAAATCTAAGTCATAAATAAATTGACTCTTTGCAGATGGCATGATTTTATATACAGAAAACCCTAAAGACCACACCAAAACTGTTAAAATTGAAAAATGAATTCAGTAAAAGTGCAATAATACAATGTCAGCATACACGAATAACTGTGTCTCTATACAGTAACAACATACTATCCAAATAAGAAATTAAGAAAACAATTCCATTTACAATGGTTTCAAAAAGACTAAAATATTTGGAATACTACTTAAATAAGCAAGTAAATTATCTTCATATTAAAAACTATAAAAAAATTGCTGAAATTAAGGAAAGACAAATAAATGCAAAGATACGTTCATGGATTAGAAGAATTAATGTTTTAATTGATTGCTTAAGTGTTAATATTACTAAAGAAATCTACAGATTTAATTGAATCCCTATTGAAATTCCAGTGATAATTTTGACAGAAATGAAATAAATAATCCTAAAACTCATGGAAGCATAAAAGACACAGAACAGCCAAAACAATTGGAAGCAAAATTTAAAAAACTTGAAGAAACACACTTAATAATTTCAAATTAAATTACATAGCTATCACACTCAAAAGTGTATGTTACTGTCATACAACCAGACATATAGACCAATGCAACAGATTAGAAAGCTCATAAATAAACCCACCTATATATGACAAAGTGATCTTCAAGAACAGTTCCAGCTGGGGAGATAGCTCAGCTGGTAGAGTGCTTGCCTTGCAAGCGCAAGGCCCTGGGTTCGATCCCCAGCACCACAAAAAAAAAAAAGAAAGCTTCCAAGAATGCTGAATAGAGAACAGACATTATCTTCAGTAAATGGTTTTGGAAAAACTGGATATCGACATGAAGCAGAATGAAATGAGACCCTCATTTCACGTGATAGAAAAAATTTAACTCAAAATGGAGAAAAGACTTAAATGTAAGAACTGAGACTGTAAAACTGCTAGACTAAAATAGCCCATTGAATTGCACAATGATTTGGATATGAGCACAAAAGCACAGGAAACAAAAGCAAAAGTAGACAACTGGGACTATATTAAATTAAAAAGATTCCTGCAAAATCTAAGGGAACAATCAACATAGTGAAAAGTCAATGTGTAGAATTGGAGATAATATTTTCATATAGTTTATCTGATAAGGGGTTAACATACAAAATAGAAAAATAAGAGAAGATTTTGAGATGGCTGAATAGAGGTGCCCAGCACTCACTTCCTCTATAAAGAAGAACCAAAACAGCTATTGAACAGCTGCATTTAGATTGAGCGGCTTAGGGAGAGTAACAGAACTCATCAAAGGAGTGATGGGGACCTTGTAGGACATAGAGACTTGGGGTGACAGCATAAAGAGAAGAACAAAGTGCCCAGCAACCACAAACTGAGCTCATCATCCTGGAGAACTCCCCATTCTAGTGTAAAGGATAAAAGAGAGAATCCCAAAGGACCCCATTGCTGTGGATGCCAGCAATTCTAGCTATTAAAAAAAAGTTCCATAGTTGTCATAAACTTGGAGTCCAGTTAGGATTTCTGTCTGGAGTCCACATGGCAACTTTGCTTCAAAGAAGAAACTCACAGTGTCTGCTCCCAAGAATAGAAATCATGCTGTTACTACATGGTGCCATCGTGTGAATGAAGCCACAATTAGTCTATACTATTCTAGGGGCAAAAAGCTACTACATATCACCTTCCTTGGAGACCCATAAATGTTCTACCACATTCACACAAAAGGCTGCAAACTCACCAACTCAACTAGACACAGCTGTGCAATTGTGATCCCAACTTGCAAGTCCACACAGTTTCCTTCACTACAGGGGACAGGTAGTCCAGCATGGCAGGGGATGCTTTCACTCAGTCCTTAGGAACCAAAGTGTCCCTAGAACGTGGAACTAATCCCCCACAAACCCACCACCACCCTCTATTGCTACTGGTGCTCATGAATGCAGAGACTGAAGATGCATTTCCTGAGGTCCATGTCCCCCAGTGCCACCACTGTCAGTGCCATCAGCACACACCATCACAGAACCTGAGGAGGTATCTACCACAGTCCATGCCTCAGAAACAATTCCATAGTCACCACAGGCCTCCACCAGCAGAAGTGCTCACTCAAGTGGGGCCTGGAATTATGTACCCCACACTCCAAGCCACTGGCACTGGCACTGCCACTGCCATTACTGGAGGACTCTACTGACAGCAGTGCTCACCGCCATGAGTACAGGGAATATGTCCCCCAAACTCCATGCTCCAAGCACCACCCAACAGCATTTCTGGATATCCTTTCCAATAGAAGGACTTGCTTCATTGAGACCTGAAGACACATCTGCCAATGGTCCATTCTCCCAGAGGTATCATTTCCATTGCCAGAGGTTCTTACTGCCAGCAGTAACCGCTCCTGTGGCACCTAAAGCCTCCCACAATTCATGTCAGCTAATACTGTTCCTTGCGGAACTAAGTGATCAGTTTTTATCCCTGACCCCTGCCAGGTTCTGAGATTACATATGTCTGATAACTCATACTGACTATAAAGTTGGGCTACTATCTCCAAAGATACCTGCAGCCTAAATTATTGAGACACATAGAGATTCTGCTGACATTAATCATGATTAAGAATTCACAGAGATTATACCTCTGTGCCCAAGCAGAACCAAAGCCAAAGCACCCTATGACAGGAAAAACTCTATCCTTATGAAAGCTACTCCATAAAATTAGAAGAGGTGACAGTTACACCAGATGCACAAATGACAAAGTATAGACACAAGAAGCATGAAAAAGAAAGCATGAGACCACCAAAGGAAAATTAGTAACTACCTAGAAACAGACCCTAAAGGAAAATATATTGATGAAATGCTTAATAACTAATTCAAAAAGATTCTAAGGAAACTCAGGGAAATATAGAGAATACAGACATGACAACACAATAGGGGGAAAAAACCTCACAATATGAATGAGAAATTCAGTAGGGAGATAGAGATCAGGGAAAAGAACCAAACAGAAATCTTGGAACTGAAGAAATCATTAAGTCAAATAAAAAGAAACATTAGAACCCTGGTTCAGTGACATGTGCCTGTAATTTCAATGACACATTTGGCTACAGTGTTTGAGGCCAGTCTGAGCAACATAGCAAAACTCTTTCTCAAAAAAAAAAAGGAAAAGAAAGAAAGAAAGAAAAAAGAAAAGAAAAGGGCTGCTGCTGTAGCTCAGTGGAAAAGTGCCCCTGAATTCAATCTCTGGTACAAAAAAAAAAACCAGTAGAGAGCCTGAACAACAGACTAGATCAAGCAGAATTTCTGAATTTAAAGACAGGTCATTGGACCAGATTGTGGAACCAACCTAGAAGCCCTTCAATTTATGAATGGATAAAGAAACTGTGGTGTATATATATATATATATATACACAATGGAATATTACTCAGCCATAAGAATGATAAAGTTATGGCATTTGCAGGCAAATGGATGAAATTGGAGAATATCATGCTAAGTGAGATAAGCCAATCTCAAAAAACCAAAGGACGAATGATCTCGCTGATAAGCAGATGACACATAATGGGGGGTGGGAGGGGTTAGTGTTAGGGCTAGAGTTAGGGTTAGGGAGGGGGGCAAGAATGGAGGAAGGAAGGACTGTATAGAGGGAAAAGAGGGGTGGGAGGGATGGGGGGAAGGGAAAAAATAACAGAATGAATCAAACAACATTACCCTATGTAAATTTATGATTACACAAATGGTATGCCTTTACTCCATGTACAGAGAAACAACATGTATCCCATTTGTTTACAATAAAAAAAAATAAATAAATAAATAAATAAATAAAAAATAAAGACAGGTCATTGGAAATAAATACAATGGCTATTATCAAAAGGACAAAAAATAACAAATGCCTGCAATTATACTAGGAAAAAGAACTTTGTATATACTGTTGGTGGGAATGTTAATTAGAACAATTCTTATAAAAAATAGTTTGGGAGCTGGGGAGATAGCTCAGTGGGTAGAGCATTTGCCTTGCAAGCACAAGACCCTGGGTTCCATCCTCAGCACCACACACACAAAAAAAAGTTTGGAAGTTCCTCAAAAAACTAACAAGGAAACTACCATATGATCCAATAATCCCATTACTATATATCCAAAGGAAAGCAAATCATTATGCCAGATCCCTACATGCCCATCTTTATTGCAGCACTATTCACAATAGTAAAGATATGAAATCAACTCAGATCTCCTTGACAGATTAATGGATTAAAAATGTGCTAAATATGTACACAATGAAATATTTTTCAGCCATGGAAGTGGTATCTATCATAAAATGAAAAAAAATGTGGTATATACATAATATGGAATAATTTTTTTGCCTTTAGAACAGGAAATCCTGGGACTGGGGTCAGCGGTTATAATGCTTGCCTAGCATATGTGAGACCCTGGGTTTGATCCCTAGCACAAAAAAATTTTCTGTCATTTTTGATAATATGGATGAATCTGAAAGATACTACGCTAAGCTAAACACAGAAAGACTGCATGATACGTGTATCATAAATCTAAAATAGTAAAATTCACAGAAATAGAGATTGGAATGGAGTTGCCAGTGGCTGGGTAGAGCAGAAAATGGAGAAGTATTAGTCAAAGGGTACAAGTTTGGGTTATACAGGATGGATAAATCCTAGAGATCTGTACAGCATTGTGCTATAGTTAATAGTACTATATTGTGTATTAATTTTGCTAAGAGGACAGATATTATGTTGTTGTGGGCCAGCCTATATGGGCAATGACCAAACAGACTCCATTTTACCTGAGACTCCTTGTCATAAAAGAAATCCTTCTCCCATGAGAAAACTCTACCTGTGCTATCCTGATCCTGCTTAGCACACCTTGCTTAGAAATGCAAATGTTTCTGTCTTCTTATACAATGCAAAATTGTTCTTTTTTTGGTTCTCATTTTTCTTGGACAATGTACCCAGTCAGAGAATGATTGTCTAGATGTTAGTAACCATTCTTTAACTTGTACTCAACTAGGGTCATTTTGACCCACTTCCCCTTCTTCATATGATTTTTAGATCTCATGATGTTTGTTTATGATTTTGAATCATAGCAACAGCTACTTATGATCAATGTGGTTTTGGACTATAAAGGTGTACTCTCTAGCCCTTAGAGGAGGTTGAGGAGTGTAGACTTGCAATCTGCCCTTGTCCCACCAGCTGGGGACCCACTGCTTCATGAATAAAGATGGTTTCATCTCTTGTGTTAAGATCAACTTGATGGGGGCTGGGGATATTGCTCAGTTGGTAGAGTGCTTGCCTCACATGCACAAGGCCCTGGGTTCAATCCCCAGCACCACACACACACACACACAAAAGATCAACTCTATGATTTATTGCAATCTCACCATAACATTGTTAAATGTTTTCATCACACTTAGCAATAACAATAATAATAATAATATTTGAGACAGCTGAAGGAGGTGATAAATAGGTTTACGGTATACATTAGTGTGATAGTTTCACAGATTCATTCTTATTTCCAAAACTGATGTACATATTTTTGTATGTCAATCATGTTTCAATAATTATGGTTCATAAAGTTATAACTAGGCCAGGCAGGGTGGTACACGACTGTAATCACAGAAGCTCTGGAGGCTGAGGCAGAAGGATCACAAATCAAAAGCCAGCCTCAAAACTTAGTGAGATCCTGTCTCAAAATACAAAATAAAAGGTGCTTGGGATGTGACTCAGTGGTTAAGTACCCCTCAGTTCAGTCTCTGGTACCAAAAACAAACAAACAAACAAAGTTACAATTAGCCAAGCATTGTGGTACACGCCTATAATTCCAGCAACTGAGGAGGCTGAGGCAGGAGAAATACAAATTTAAGGCCAGTGTGGGCAACTTAGCCAGACCCTGTTCCAAAAATAAAAAGGACCAGAGATGTAGCTCAGTGGTAGAGTGTCCCTGGGTTCAATTCCCAGTACCACAAAAAAAAGTTACATTGATTGATCACCCAAAATATGTCAGATATTATATTGGGAACTTATGTACATTTTATCAATTATATCTTCAAACAATTCTATGAGGTAATTATTAAGATTTCAATTCTGTAAACAAGGTACTGAAACTAAGAAGGGTTAAGTGATTTGCCTAAGATTACAGCACTACTATTTGCCGAAGCCTAATTTTATTTCTGAATACCATGTAACAGTTGAACTCTACTATATTTGTCACAAGAGAAAGGTATTTTGAAAAGTAGAAATGACTGAGTGAATTTTATACTGGTATTCCTCATAAAACCTAAGCTAAAAGTATTACTCAATAGGCTCCAGAAACATCAAATAAAAATAACCAATATGCCATGGTTAAACCACCATTAATAATTTAACATGCCCTATCAAGCTGATCAGAGTAGGCTATGAACAGGATAATGTTTTTAAATGGTGAAAGGGGACAAGATTAATCATTTACAATGCTTGAAAACAAATGAATCCAGAAAAGTGTGGGTTGCTATGGAAAGATTTTAGAATCAGGTAAACTTCAGAACTTGCAAACTGAGAGAATGAAATACATCATGGATTATTTTCACCAATAGTTACTCTACCGAGTTACAGGTAAACCAGAATTAATTCTTGCTCTCTGTGTTTCTTTGCCCCTTACTGAAATTCTTTCCTTCTCCCTACTGATCTCCCAAGTCTCTAATGACCCCTATTCCATCCTATTCATCCATAAGATTGACCATAGTTTCCCAAATGAGTAAGAACATGTGTGTTTGTCTTCCTGTGTCTGACTTATTTCACTAACCATGGTGACCTCTAGATTCATCCATGTAGCCACAAATAACAAGATTTCATTCTTCTTCGTGGTTGAATAATATTCCTTTGTGTATATATGCCAAATTTCCTTGAAACTATACATTGCTGCACATTTATAATCAGCTAAGATCATGCACGAGAAAATTATAGGAAAATTTTTAACTCTGTCACTTTTGTAATTCTCTCCTTTAAAATGACTAGAAGAGAATGAAATCCCCAACACACAAAAATGACTAATCTTTGAAGGGATGGAAATGCTTATTACCGTGGTACAATTATTGCATATTGTATACATATATTGAATTGCCACAATATATCCCATAAAGATGTAAAGTATTATATCTCAATAAAAAAATAGAATTGAAAATACAAATTATACTTAAAGAAACAGTAAAAATAAATATTTTTATGAAAAAAATATTAATGAGGATTTATTGATAAAAGGGGAAGATGAAGTATGCTTCCCATTTTCTTCTGGTTTTTTTCTAAACATTTGTTCAAAACATTTAAAACAGAACTACCATATTGTCCAGCAATCTCACTGTTAAGAATATACTATTGGGTATATATCCAAAGACAATGAAATCTATATGTCAAAGAGATACCTGCATCTCTGATCACTCAGCATGATTCACAACAGCCAAGAAATGGAAACAACCAAAATGTCTGTCAACTGAGGAGCAGATAAAAGAAATGTGATACCTATACAAAATGGAATGCTACTCGGTCATCATAAAGATGTAATTCTGTTATTTGTGTCAACATGATGGAATTGGAGATCGCTATGTTAAGTGCAGTAAACCAGGCACACAAAGCCAAATATTGCAAGACCTGAGTCATATGTGAAATCAAAATACCTTGATCATTTTTGAAATTGAGAGGAGATGGTGATTACCATAGGTTGTGGAGAGAGTAAGGACAGGGAAAGGGTAACAATGGTTACTAAGTTGAAGTTAGATGGAAGAACAAGTTCTTGTGTGCTATTGCATACTAGGGTGAGCACAGATAATGATGTATTATGTGTTTCCAAAAACTAGAAGGAGTAATATTCAAAGTTTTCATACTAAAGAAATGATAAATATTTGAGAAGATAGGCATGTTTAACCTGATATAAACATTACACAATGTATACATATATACACAAATATATGGAAACATCACATGGTACCCCATTAATGTGTAGATTTGGGGTGTTATGTATCAAAGAACAAACTTATTTAAATTTAAAATGACAAAAAGAATGAGGGGATGCAGCTGTTTTGTTTGGCTGATGCAGTGTCTAATTAAAAGAAAGAACTTCCAATGCTTAAAAATAAGATTCCACATAAAACTTCATATTTCTGATTTTGAGAAATTAGAAGAGTTGGCAACACTACATCTTATTCCCACCTGACAACCAGAGGGTGCACGCTTCTCCCTGTGTTTTATATTCTTCATTTTTCCTTATTTACATTACTTGTCTGTAAGCCTGAGTCTTTCACCCTTACAAATCTCAGCCATACCCATTCTTTTTCATTTGGAAACAAACAATTGGAAACAATTAAATAAAATTCTCATTTCTCTATAGAAAGGGATTATTTCATCTCCTTGCAAACTTGAGAATTAGATTAGATTAGATATACAGCATATTTAAGGGGATGTCTGAAACAAATTAGTTGTCCACCTAATGGCACAAGGTGATTCTCCTGCTCAGGAAATATAATTTCCCTGTCCTATGTTCCCCAGAGACTTGCAAAACAACTTAGGTGTCTCAAGTGTGAGAGTCTAAAATCACAATACTTAAGACAGTATAGTAGTCAGAGGTTCTTAGGAATCTTAATTGTCAGTAACTGTGTGACCCAAGGCAAGTTATCTCACATCTCTGAAATTCTGACCTTTCATATATAAAATAATGATAACTTGCCTTCATTAAGTTCCTATGAGATAGTGCAAATAAAGCCCTTGGTCAGTAGGAACAGTTATGTTAAAATGTAATTGTTAAAGAATTTTGGTCTTCCTAATACCTTCAGGAAAGACTAATATCATGGTTTTCCACACTGGCGACATATTAAAACCATTTAAGGAATTTTTTTCAAGACAGCAGTCTTGCTATGTTACTCAGTCTGGGCTCAAACTCAAGATGTCCTTCAGCCTCAATCTACCCAGCCGCTGAGATTACCCTGCATCTGGCTCACTTGAGGAATTTTAAAAACATTTTCAATGATCTTGTTCTACTTCAGATAAATCAGAATTTCTTATCATGAGGTCCAGAAATGGGACTCCTGGATCATTCTAATGTACATCTACAATTAAGAACTACTGGCATAGGTTGCAAACATAGAATCTGGTGAAAGCCAGACAAAATGTGTGTTTCCAACATCTGTCTTGAAGGAAGAAATGATCACCATGGAATGAGATGGCGATGAAGAGATGATTAAGGTTGCCTCAGCCCCAAACCACTAGAACTTAGGAGTACAGGAATAGTGCTAATGAAGTGTTTTTTGTGGGAACTTCAGAGTCTTCATCAGTTGTGTCCTACGAAAGATGGAAAAGAGGAAGGCAGGCTCTGTGGTGATGGGAATGTATAGCACTGTGTCAAAACCAAAGTGATCACCTTCATTGATATGGGTAAGTTGCCATTTTCCCTAGTTGGTGATTAGTATATGAGCCAAATAATGAAAATAAGAGCTAGGAGAGAGGGACCATATTCTTTTGGTTCTGTCCTTCTAGAGAACCCTAACTGAAGACACACACCATGGCTTCAACCCTGTTCTGTAGTCTACTAATACTATATGATTTTGGGAAAGTTACAGCCTCTCTGAATTTCAATTTTGTCATCTGTAAGACGAGGATAATAACATCTCCCTCCTAGGGTTTTTTTGGGAGGGGATGAGAGAGAAGCTATGAAATTATATAATGTGTGCCTCAGTAGTACCTTATACATGCAGGTCCTTATTAAATATTAGCTCCCTCCCATTATTAGGACTTAAATGACACACTTGATAAAACTGACTGACATGAATGGAAATCGCAGGAAACATGAGTTTAGCATATAAAGGGTAGGTGTCATGTGACTCTCCAAAACTTGCTAATAGCAAAAATTTACAAATAGTAAATGATTTATCAACTCTTTTTAAAGGTCTTTGTGTCTTCATTTAATTGGGTTAACATAATTCCTGTCCACTATTCAAATACTGTAATTCAGGGTACTATATTGTCCTCAGGTCCAGTCAGCATAGAAGGAAGTTTACTACAGAATGCAGGAAGAGATGATGACCCAGAATGGAGGCAGTGATGCTAGGGTTATAAAAAGAGTTAGAGGGTAAAAGTCAGACGCTAATTCCTACAGGGGCTAGTAAGGAAACATAAAGGACTGAAGGAAGTCAAATCTACTGTTGGGAGAAACAATACAGTGAAAGGGATTTTGAAAACTGAAGAACAGTCAAATGCAGGTAGCTGTAATCAGTTTCTCTTTTTTTGCATGTGATCTTCATTTATTTAAAATGTTCTTTCATTGAATTTGCATGTGTCTCATCCACTTGCTATTCAAATGTTGACTGACTGAGGTCTTCCCTTTCTAGTCTATATAAAAAGCATGCCTTGCCTCCTTATAAAATGTAATTTTCTTCATACCATATGACATCATAACATATATTTACATGCTTATTTTCTTCCCTCTCCCTACTAGAATGCATGCTTCTTGAGGACATTTATGTTTTTCACTAAGATCCTAATCTAGGGCTGGGGATATAGCTCAGGTGGTAGAGTGCCTGCCTTGCAGGCACAAGACCCTGGGTTCAATCCCCAGTACCAAAAAAAAAAGATCCTAATCTAGAATTGGTAGGTCATTGGCACTCATTACATAATTGTTGGGTGAATCAATATACAGTTGTATCTTTTTAGAATCTGATGTAAGTACCTGAATTTGTTTTTAAATTTTATTTGTTCTAATTAGTTATGCATGACAGTGGAATACATTTTGATTCATTGTACACACATGGAGCACAACTATTCATTTCTCTAGTTGTACATGATATAGAGTCCATACCATTCCTGCGATCATACAAGTACTTCGGTTAATGATGTCAATCTCATTCCACCATCTTTCCCATCCCCTGCCCCCTTCACTTCCCTCACTCCCTCTGCCCAATCCAAAGTTCCTCCATTCATCACCCCTCCCCCATTATGGATCAGTATCGACATATCAGAGAAAACATTTGACCTTTGGTTTTTTTGGGATTGGTTCATTTCACTTAGTATGATATACTCCAGCTCCATCCATTTACCAGCAAATGTTGCAATTTTATTCTCCTTTAAGGCTGAGTAATATTCCATTGTGTATATATGCCATGGTTTCTCAATCCATAATCAGTTTCTATCAATTGTTCACATGTGAGAATTTGTATCCATTAGATGCCATATATCCTTATTTTTAAAAAGAAGCATTAATATTTGAAATTTGTAATGTAATCTTTGTAAATAGTAGCACTTGATTACAAAAATGAACTTGTACTTTTGTAGCATACTTGAGGCCCCCCAGCACAAAACAAAAAAACTTAACTTTGAATCAAAATGCATTCTGCTATCATGTACAACTAAATAGGTCACATAATTTAAAAAATTAACTTTGTGTGGACTGATAATATTCAGGATAAACAAATGAATTTGGGGCTGCTTTTGGCTTAGAAGTTTTTTTTTTCAAAATGTGTCATCTTTATTCTATTTACAAATTACACACAGAAATGCATACAAATGCACACATAAAATTTTTCTCTTTTACATAAGTAGAATCACACTATTACAGTATTTTGTAACTTGCCCTTCCCTTTCAACAATGTTTCATTTTTCTGTATTAACTTTTCTTATACTATATAATTTTAATGATTCCATAGTAAACCACAATGTAGGGGTATTATAATAATATTTGGCCAGTCACCAATTGGTCTATTTAGGTTTCCAATTTATTATTATAGAAATATGCTGCACTAAATATTCTGGTAGCTGACTTATGTGCAACTATAATTGCTTCTTTTTTTACTTTGAAGATTCAAGATAATTTATTAACGGCTACTACAAACAGTAAGATAACTCAATTACATTACCAAGTACAAAATCAACATACAGAAATGGGTAGTTTACATCAGTAGTTACAATCTTTTGGAAGATTTAGTGGAAGAAATGATTTCATATATAACAGCAACAAAAAATATATTAATATGTTTGTCAATAAAAGTGTGAGAACTATTAAAAATAAAAATTAAAATACAACTGAAGGCAAAAAATAGCCTTTCTACAAATAGAAAGACCATATTATTGTATAAATTAATTTGTAAATTTAACTAAGTCTCAGTGAAAACTTAACAGTTTTAAGCTATATCACCTGATGCTAAATTTAGTAAAAAAAAAAAAAACATAGATGTGGGACCAGCACTAAAACACAATAAGTCATTTTAAAAAGCCTAAATAATTTAAGAGTATTGTACTGGTCTGTTAGCAAAACAGAATGCCTACAAGTAAGTATACTCAGATATATATAGAAATTGAATGTATAAAGAGGACATTATCTCAAATCACTGGGAAAATAGTCAATATATGTTATAGGGATAAGTAAAGTAATATCCCTGCCTTACCTCATATACCATGATAAATTCCATATGTACCAAAGATATTTTTTTAAATAACACAACCATTAAATGATAAGAAAACTTTAAAATTTTTTCTTTACAATTCTGGAGTTAGTAAGAACTATCTATCCTTTCATGACTCAAAATCCCCAAGTCATAAATTCACTCTGACAGTGGTGTGTTCAAGTCACTCAGAATTACTGTGTTGTGGTCTATTTGATTCCTGAAATTGAGAAGATTTTGTTTGATGTACATGGATGTGCCATTCTTTTTTTTTTTTTTTTTTTCGGTACTGAGGATTGAACCCAGGGCCTTGTGCTTGCGAGGCAAACACTCTACCAACTGAGCTATATCCCCAGTCCAGATGTGCCATTCTTTGGGGCATAAATATTTATGATCATTATGTCTTCCTGATTTATGGTTCCCTTAAGCAGTATGAAATGTTCTTCTTTATCATTTCTACCGACTTTGTCTTGAAGTCTGCTTTGTCTGATATAAGAATGGAAACCCCTGCTTTTTTACTGTGTCCATTTGTGGTTGATTGATGAGTTTAGGTCATTAACATTCGGGGTTATTATTGAGATATGATTTCTTTTCCCAGTCATTTTGGTTTATTTTTGGTTTTTAACTTGACTTGGTTTCTCCTTTGATTGGCTTTTCTTTTAGGGTAGTTCCTCCCTTTGCTGACCTATGTTGTTGTTTTTCACTTCCTTCTCATGGAATATTTTGCTGAGAAAGTTCTGTAGCACAGGCTTTCTATTTGTAAATTCTTTAACTTTTTTTTTATCATGGAAGGATTTTATTTTGTCTTCAAATCTGAAGGTTAGTTTTCCTGGGTATAAGATTCTTGGTTGGCAACCATGTTCTTTCAGAACTTGAAATATGTTGTTCCACACCCTTCTAGCTTTTAGGGTCTGGGCTGAGAAATCTGCTGATAACCATATTGGTTTCCCCCTCTATGTAATCTGATGCTTTTCTCTCACAGCCTTCAAAATTCTATCTTTATTTTGTATGTTAGTTATTTTCATTATAATGTCCTTTGGTGTGCATCTGTTGTAATTTTGTGCATTTGGTGTTCTGTAAGCCTCTTGTATTTGTTTTTACATTTCATTATTCAGATTTGGGAAATTTTCTGATATTATTTCATTGCATAGATTGTTCATTCCTTTGGTTTTTAATCTCTATGCCTTCCTCGATCCCAATATTTCTTAAATTTGGACTTTTCATGATGTCTCATAGTCCTTAGAGTTTCTGTTCATGATTTCTTACCATCTTCTCTGTTGGGTCAACTTTATTTTCAAGATTAAATATTTTGTCTTCATTGTCTGAGGTTCTGTCTTCCAAGTGATCTAGTCTGTTGGTGATGCTTTCAATTGAGTTTTTTATTTGGTTTATTGTTTCCTTCATTTCAAAGATTTCTGTTTTTTTTTCAGAATCCCTATTTCTTTGTTGAAATGCTCTTTTGCTTCCTTCAGCTGCTCCTTCAACTGCTTATTGGAGTGATCATTAATTGCCTGCATTTGCTCTCTTATCTTATCATTTGCTTAGTGAATCATTTTAATTAAGTATATTCTGAACTCCTTTTCTGACATTTCTTCTACCATGCTGTCATTGGATTCTAGTAATATATAATCTTGGTTTGTTTGGAACACTTTCTTCCTTTGTTTATTCATGTGGTTCATGAATCTTCCCCTCTAGCATTGCAGCTCTGGGGTGTTACAGTTTTCCCCCATAGGCTTATAGTGTCCCTGCAGGTTTCCAAAACCTCTTGCTTGAGGGGGAGATCAATATTAGCAGTATCCAGTACAGACAATATGCAGCCCTAAACCCAATAGCCCCTATGAAGATGATAACAATATTGTCATAATAAACAGAGAGAATGATTTCAATTATTATATACAGTATAACAAATAGATTTGAAATGAAGTCTACAATTTCAAATGTTGGACAAAGAGGTTGGGGAAGGGTGTAGGATGTAACTGTTAATGGGATAAGAAAAGAGTATATAGAAGTACTAGATCATAGGAAGAGTGAGAGTGGAATCAAAAGAAGTTGGTTGTTAACTTGAGAAAAGGCAGAAATAGACTCTGAGGAAACAGGTAAACAAAAGGAAAATAGAGTGAGAAAGATAAAGGAATAAAAACTTAAAATTTTTCAAAAAGGAGGAAAAAAATCTACACTATAATAGTCATATACTAATCAAAACTCCCAGTCTTCAGTAGTCTGATGCATGAGAGGTACCAGACAATGAGCTTTCAGTCTCCAGCGGGTGTCTCAGGATGGTATTTGCCCCACCTAAAGATGGGAGCTTCCACTTCCAGGATAATCCAAGATGGCCACTCTGGCTTCCAAACGTGTTGGCAAATGAGAAGCTGCAGCACCAGGCATGGGCACTGAGCTCATGTGGGGTGTGGTCAGTTGAGCAGGGGGTCCTGGAGGCAGGGCACAGTTAATCAGGTCAGGATTCCTGCAGGTCCTGGCTGTTGTCCCAAAATGGTGGCTGCCACATGTAACCAAACCTGTAGGTACTGTGACAGTGGACTTCCAGGTAACAGCAGGCAGCTGGTGATCCACTGGTGGTCTGAAGGTGGTCTGCAGGCTACCAGTGAACAATCAGCAGGTGGACCTCAGATGGTGGGTGATGGGTAGGTGAAAGGCAAGCAATGGGCAGGCAAAAGGTAGGCAAAGGGGCCAATGGCAAATGATAGGTGGCAGTGAGCAATCTACACTTAAAAAGTAGTCGATATACTGGCAGACTGTGGGTGATCAAGGTGGACAATTAGGGTAAAGAGCAGGGGATCCATGAGCAGCAAAGTCTCCCTCAAAGAGAAACATATTTTCCTCTGCTTGAAACCCAAGTTATTGAGCAATAAGAAATGCAGTCTCCCTCTAGTCTGCCATCTTGGATCTCTCTCAGCTTAGAAGTTTTAAGTTTATTGTTTTATTCTAGGAAATGCAAAGTTGATTGGGTCCCATTTTGAATTTTTGGGGTCTTGAGATAATGATCCTAATGCAAAAGGAATGAAAATTTTATAATACACTAAAATAAAAAGTGAAAACACAGTTAAAGCAAATACAATGTGATTGGAGAGGAATAAAGACACTATACAGGCATAAGTTCATATCAGTGTAGCTAATCAAGCTGGTGGGGAATTTCTGTGTTAAATCTGGGAAACACTCCAAGTTTAGACTGCTAATAGGGGAGCAGTGTCACCTTAAAATTAAGCTGGATCCAGGTTACTAAAAATCTAAGAGAGACTGCCCACCCCCCTGCCAGAGATGGACACCGGACACCTAGACCCTCCCACACCACACTGACTTGGTGTGCCCACACTGAGGCTCTCCAGATTCTTTGGAGGCTGCTCCAGGCATTTTGAATTATTTCTGAGAGCATGGCCACCATCATTGGAAGTGCGACTCCCTTCCTGAGATACCTACAGGAGATGGGAGGACCTTTGACAGGTAACTCTATTTACTCACTTACATCCTATACCCTTCCCCATCCTCTTCATTCACCTCTAGAAATACTTTAAATAATAATCAAGCTCATGCTATTTATTACAATAATGTTAAAGCCTTTACAGGGGCTATCTGGTTCAGGGTTGCATTTTCTTTGTATTGGGTGCTGCTAATATTGATCTCCCCCTCAAAGGAGAGGTACTGGAAAACTACAGGGTCATAATAAGCCTCCAGGGAGGAAACTTCAGTACCTCAGATCTTCATTGCTAGAGGGGAATATACAAAGACAATATAAAAAAAACAGGGGAAGAAAGTGTCCCTAACAAACCAAGATGCTATTTTAATAGAATCCAATGACAGCTTGGCAGTAGAAATGACATAAAAAGAGTTTAGAATCTACATAATTAAAATGATCCATGAAGCAAAAGATAAGAGAGCAAATGCAGGCAATGCATGATCACTCCAATAAACAGTTAAAAGAGCAAAGGCAGGAAGCAAAAGAACACTTCAATAAGAGATAGAGATTCAGAAAAAAAGAAACCTAACAGAAATACTTGAAATGAAAGAAACAATAAACCAAATTAAAAACTCAATAGAAAGCATCTCCAACAGAATAGATTTTGTGGAAGACAGAATCTCAGACAATGAAGACAAAATATTTAATCTTGAAAATAAAGTTGAACAAACTGAGAATATGTTAAGAAATCATGAATGGAACCTCCAAGAATTATAAGATATCATGAAAAGACCAAATATAAGAATTATTGGGATTGAGGAAGGCACAGAAATACAAATCAAAGGAATGAACAATCTGTTCAATGAAATAATATCAGAAAATTTCCCAAACCTGAAAAATGAAATGTGAACTTAAATACAAGAAGATTGCAGAACACCAGGTGCACAAAATTACAACAGATTCACACCAAGATACATTATAATGAAAATACTTCACATACAAAACAAAGATAGGGTTTTAAAGGCTGCTAGAGAAAAGCGTCCAATTACTTTAAGGGAAAACCAATACAGATATCAGCAGATTTTTCAGCCCAGACCCTAAAAGCAAGAAGGGTCTGGAACAATATATTTCAAGCTCTGAAAGAACATGAATGCCAACCAAGGAATCCTATACCCACCAAAACTAATCTTCAGATTTGATGATGAAATAAAGTCTTTCCACAATAAACAAAAGTTAAAAGAATTTACAAATAGAAAGCCTGCACTACAGGACACTCTCAGCAAAATATTTCGTGAGGAGGAAGTAAAAAACAGTAATGCAAGTCAGCAAAGGGAGGAACTAACCTAAAGGAAAAGCCAATCAAAGGAGAAACCAAGTCAAGTTAAAAACCAAAAATAAGCCAAAGGACCAGGAATACAAATCATATCACAATAATAACCCTAAATGTTAATGGCTTAAACTCAATAATCAAAAGACATAGAGTGGCAGATTTGATTAAAAAGAAAGACCCAACAATATGCTGCTTTCAAGAGACTCATCTCATAGAAAAAACATCCACATATTAAAGGTGAAAAGATGGGGAAAAACATACCATGCACATGGACCCAGTAAAAAAAGCATGGGTCTCTATCCTTATATCAGATAAAGTGGACTTCAAACCTAAGTTAGTTGGAAAGGATAAAGAAGGACATTTCATACTGCTTAAGGGAAGCATAAACCAGCAAGACATAATGATTTTAAATATTTATACCCCAAACAATGGAGCCTCTATGTACATCAAACAAACCCTTCTCAATTTTAAGAATCAAATAAACCAAAACACAATAATAGTGGGGGAATTTAACACATTGCTCTAACCACTGGATAGATCATCCAAACAAAAATTGAATAAAGAAACTATAGAACTAAATAATACAATCAATGATATAGACTTAATGGACATTTACAGAATATTTCATCCATCATCGAGTGAATATACTTTCTTCTCAGCAGCTCATGGATCACTCTCCAAAATAAACCATACGTTATGCCACAAAGAAGCCACTACTAAATACAAAAAATAGAGATACTACCTTGTATCCTCTCAGACCATATGAATACAATTAGAAATCAATGATAAAATAACAAACAAAACTACTCCTACAACTGGAGACTACATAATATGCTATTGAATGATGCAATGATAACAGAAGACATCAAGGAAGAAATAAAAAAATCTCTTAGAGGTAAATGAGAACAACGACACAACATATCAAAATCTCTGGGACACTGAAAGTAGTACTAAGGGGAAAGTTCATTGCATTGAGCTCACACATTAACAAAATAAAAAGTCAAAAACTAAATGGCCTAACATTACATCTCAGAGTCCTAGAAAAAAGAAGAACAGATCAACACCAAAAATGGTAGAAAACATAATATAATTAAAATCAGATCTGAAATCAATGAAATTGAAACAAGAAAAACAATTGAAAAAATTGACAAAATAAAAAGTTGGTTCTTTGAAAAAGTAAACAAAATTGATAAACCCTTAGCTACACTAAAAAGAGAAGGAAAGAGAAAACTCAAATTACTAAAATTTGGGATGAAAAAGGAAAGATCATGACAGAAACCATTGAAATATATAACATAATTAGAAGCTACTTTGAAAATCTATATTCCAACAAAATAGAAAATATCAAAGATATTGACAAATTTTTAGAGACATATGATCCTCCCAAACTGAATTAGAAAGACAGACACAATTTAAACAGATCAATTTCAAGCACAAAAATAGAAAAAGCCATCAAAAGCCTACCAACCAAGAAAAACCCAGGACCAGATGGATTTTCAGCCAAATTCTACAATACCTTTAAAGTAGAACTAATACATACTCCTCAAAGTATTCCAGGAAATAGAAAAGGAGGGAACCCTTTCAAACTCATTCTGTGAGGCTAGTATCACTCTGATACCCAAACCATATGAAAACTCATATGAAAGAAAACTTTGAACCAATATCCCTGATGAACATAAATGCAAAAATCCTTAACAAAATACTGGCAAATCACATAAAAAATATATTAAAAAGATAATGCACCATGATCAAGTGGAGTTTATCCCATGGATGCAAGTTTGGTTCAACATCTGGAAATCAATAAATGTAATTTATCACATAAATAGACTTAAAGTTAAGAATCATATGATTATTTCAATAGATGCTGAGCAATCATTTGATAAAATCCAGCACCCATTCATGCTTAAAACACTAAAAAATATAGGAATAGGAGGAACATACCTCAACATTGTAAAGGCTATCTATGCTAAGCCCACAGCCAACATCATTCTTAATGGAGAAAAACTGAAAGCATTCCCTCTAAAAACTGTTACAAGACAGGAATGCCCTCTTTCACCACTTCTATTGAACATTGTCCTTGAAACACTAGCCAGAGCAATTAGACAGACCAAAGAAATTAAAGGGATACAAATAGGAAAAGAAGAACTCAAGCTGTCACTATTTGCCACTGATATATTTAGAGGATCCAAAAAAAGTCCACTAGAAAACTTCTAGAACTAATAAGTGAATTCAGCAAAGTAGCAGGATATAAAATCAATATGCATAAATCTAATGCATTTCTATTCATAAGCAATGAATCCTGTGAAAGAGAAATTAGGAAAACCACTCCATTCACAATAGCCTCAAAAAAATAAAATACTTTGGAATCAATTTAACAAAAGAGGTGAAAGACCTCTACAATGAGAACTACAGAACACTAAAGAAAGAAATTGAAGAAAACCTTAGAATATGGAAAGATCTCCCATGTTCTTGGATAGGCAGAATTAATATTGTCAAAAATGGCCATTCTATCAAAGGTGCTATACAGATTCAATGCAATTCCTATTAAAATTCCAATGACATTTCTCATAGAAATAGAGAAAGCAATCATGAACTTCATCTGGAAGGATAAGAGACCTCGAATAGCCAAAACAATTCTGAGCAGGAAAGTGAAGCAGGAGGTATCACAATACCAGACCTTAAACCATTCTACAGAGCAATAGTAATAAAATCGGCATGGTATTGGCACCAAAATAGACAGGCAGACCAATGGTACAGAACAGAGGACACAGAGACAAAACCACTTAAATATAGTCACCTCATACTAGACAAAGGAGCCAAAAACATACAGTGGAGAAAAGATAGCCTCATCAACAAATGGTACTGGGGAAACTGGAAATCCATATGCAGCAAAATGAAATTATACCTCTATCTCTCACCCTGCACAAAACTCAACTCAAAATGGATCAAGGACTTAGGAATTAGACCAGAGACCCTGCACCAAATAGAAGACAAAGTAGGCCCAAATCTTCATCACGTTGGTTTAGGATCAGCCTTCCTTAACAAAACTCCCAAAGCACAAGAAATTAAAGCAAGAATCAATAAATGGTATGGACTCAAACTAAAAAGTTTTTTCTCAGCAAAGGATACAATTAAGACTGTGAAGAGAGAACCTACAGAGTGGGAGAAAATCTTTTCCACATGCACTTCAGATAGAGCACTTATCTCTAAAATTTATAAAGAACTTACAAAACTTTACACCAAAAATACAAAGAACCCAGTCAATAAATGGGCCAAGGAACTGGACAAACACTTTACAGAAGAAGACATATAGACGATTAATAAATACATGAAAAAGTGTTCAATATCTCTAGTAATTAGAGAAATTCAAATTAAAACAACTCTAAGATTACTAAAACTAGAATGGCTATTATCAAGAACACAAACAATAATAGATGTTGGCATGGCTGTGGGGGAAAAGGCACACTTTTACATTGCTGGTGGAGTTGCAAATTGGTGCAGTCACTCTGGAAAGCAGTGTGGAGAATCCTCAGAAAACTTGGAATGGACCCACCTTTTGATTAAGTACCTTTTCAGTTTTCAACAAAACTTACTTTTTCCATTGATGCTATTTTCATCAAGAAAACCAATGTTTTATTAACAATTCATTAGAGTCAATATATAAAAACAAATAGAAACAGGACAATATGGTGATGATTGAGAGCATGGGCTTCGGAAGGAAGACTTCCTGGACTTGAGTCAGTACCTATGCCCTTCTTAACTTTTCAATCATAACAAAATTACATAAACTTGCTAAAACTCAGTCTTATTATCTGATAAAATTGAGATCTACAACATAGATTGGAAGTGAAATACCTATGAAACATTTGGTGCACTGCCTGGAACATAGTAAGTACTCCATAAATGGAAATCATTTTCATTATTAGATTACAAGTAAGTGATATTGAGATGTAAGAGAGGGGCCATGTGAAAGTTTATTTACTTGAGGTTTGTGATACACCAATGTTTCACATAGATGATCAAATTTGTTTAGGAAAGTAACCAATTATTACTTGTTACAGATATTTAGGATCACTTGCAAATAATCAAAACCATAAATAACAGATCCATGAAGGGCAAACCTCTGCTATATTTGCTTCCTCCTCTGAGTGTTTCTGTGTTATTTGTACTTTAACACTCTTCACGTGTATCTGTCACTTATGAAAGACACTTTTTCTTCAAACTGTATCTAGCTTTGTTAAAGATACTTTTCACAAACAATGTATTTCAGCAAAACATAAACAATCATTAATATTACACAACAATTTCAATCTCCCTTCTTCAATGGACTAGGAAAATCAGAAAACCACCAGACAACCCAGTGAAGCCTTCATTTGATGTTCTGACTAGGAAAAGATTAGAGTGAGGGCTGACATGTCGCCTTTAGCATGTTGGCAATTTTTCCTGATTCTCAGAAAATTACATGAAGATGGCAGAATTATCTTTACTTTTTAATTTTTTTTTTTTTTGCGGTACTGGGGCTTGAACCCAGGGCCTTGTGCTTGCGAGGCAAACACTCTACCAACTGAGCTATGTCCCCAGCCCCAAGAGGGCAGAATTATCAATCTGAAGATCCACATTTTGGAATGGAATACTGCTGTTTTGAGAGATACCATCTCAATGACATCACTGGTGTCAAATTACCTGACATATTGTTAACTAATTTTGGGGGGTCAGATCCCAAGTGGTCTCTGATTTTAAGGGAATTAAGTCTACAGTGAAGGCAGGGAGGGAGAAATAAAACATAGAAACAAATTTTAGTTTTTCCTTACCACAAGGCCTTTGTGCCAAGGTGACTCTGTTAGTCAGTTTTTCATCAGTGTGACAAAATACCTAACAAAAACAAACTAGAGAGGAAAGCTCTCTTTCGAATCATAGTTTCAGAGAATTTGATCCATGGTCAGCTGACTCCATTACTCTGGGTGTAAAGCGAAGCAGAACATCAATGCAGAAGAATGTGACAGAGAAAAACTGTTCAGCCCATGGAAGCCAGGAAGCAGAGGAGGGAGAAGGGGCCACAGAGAAGATAAACTCATAGGGTATGCCTCCAGTGACCTAATTCTTCCCACTAGGTTCCTCCTCCCAGTAGTCCATCCAGCAATCAGTGGATTCATCCATTAATTCACTCATGAGTTTACAACCTATTGATACAATCATTACCCCAAAGTCCCTAAAAATATGAGAAATATGTGTATGGGGGGAAGAGGAATTGGATTGGGGATCATGCTTCCAACACATGAGTTTAGGGGGAACATTCCAGGTTCAAACCATAACAGTAGCTATGTGTGTCAACATTGGGGAACTCCCTCCTTCTGGGAGCCAAAGTCCCTCAAAACTAGAAAGGAAGCTGATAACTGGTGCATGCTTATAATCCCAGCTACTTCAGAGGATGAGGCAGGAGAATCACAAGTTCAAGGCCAGACTGGGCGACTTAGTGAGACCCTGTCTCAAAATACAAAATAAAATGGAATGGAGCAGAAGAGGCCCAGGTGGCTGACCGAGGAGCAGCAACTTCTTGGTGGGGAGTCTAGACCAGGAGCTGCCCAAAGACCAGAACTGGAGAGAAGCCAAAACAAATGGAAAACTTGGGGTTCCAGAGCTGTTGTCACTGGCACTGCAGCTTCTGCCACTGCTGCTTCTACTGCCACCATCTCCACCACCTCTGCCCCCAGAGTTCATGGCCCTGGGAGGCCCTGGGCTGAGGCATGGCCTGCAGAGCCCTAAGTGTTGCTGCAGTGAGTAAAACAAGTGCTCTTTCCACAGTTGTTTACAAATTAAAATGGAGGAAGTTTTGTTGACTAACCTAGATACTAACAAGCTAGAGGCCATTGCTCAGGAGATATATGTAGATCTCATAGAGGATTCTTGTTTGAGCTTCTGCTTTGAGGTACACTGGGCAGTCAAGTGCGGCAACTTCTACCAGAAGTTAGCAGAGATTGGTAGTGTAAAGGATTTTGGCATCCAACCAGTGGAAGATAAAGGAGCATGCCACCTTTTGCTTTGTTCCCTTCCTGGAAAACTGGGGATGGGCCTGATCAGCAGCTATAGCACTCACCTCCAGAATTCCAGTAGCTGCAACCTGAAAGAGTCTGAGAGTGACCAGGACAATAATATAGATTGGTCCTGTGGCTTGGAGGGGTGAGTAGGAAAACAAAATCATACAAAAGTCCCAGTTCCCCCTGAAGATCCTAGCATTTAGAATTTAGAAATTTGAATCCTTTTTTAAGTGTACCCAGGATCAGCTCTGAAACCCTGGGCAGGAGAAGGTGCAAGCCTGGGCACCATGCAATGTGTGTTGACCTCTAAGCACACCTGGATATACACAAGATCCCTGTATTGCCCTCAGTCACAGGTGAGCAGTTGTTGGCCCAGCATATAAAATCCTTTTGTTTCCCAAGACTGTCTTATCTGCTTGATGTCAGGGGCTTCCTGGACAGTTCAGACATAATTGATGGTCAGGCCATAGTCAATAGGACTGCTCATGTGATGTCTAACCTGCTGATTTAGGATTCTCTGATGCAAATGAAATGAAATCTAGATACTGTTATGAGTATGGACAACCAAGAAAAAGAACTCCTGTTGAATTTGGTAGGGAAGCTCTAAGACCTTGACTGCCAGAAGAGAAGCTCAAAACCACCTGTTTTCCAAAGGTCCAGCATTTGCAATAATTTCAGCAGACTTGGCACAAGGCATAACCTTTGACTGAGCAGAGCCCTCTTTCTTCTTTCCCCCACCCAGTGACATAGGCTTGGCAAAGAACAACTTGGCCAGCCAGGCAGGCTGAAGATTAAGTTGTGAGCCTGTGGGGAGGTAGTAGGTATCTCTGCAACTCTGTACCATCTCTCAAGACTGGAAGATATCTGGATGAATTGTGCTGAGGACACAAGTCTGGTTAGACAGTCCTTTCCTTCTCTTCCTGGTTACATAGCAAGTCCATGGTTCTGACTTGGTTAATAAGCCAGGTAACTACTTGCCACCTACTCCAGGTTTGGGAATAAACTATAGAAGAGCATCATGGCTGTGCAAGAGGTCATTTGAAAACCAAGATCAGAAAGAACCTTTTCCAGTTGTTTAAAAAAATGTGAATGGGTTATTGCTAAGAGCCAAGGAGCAGGACTGGGTAATCTCTCATCTGAGTAAGTGCAAAATCTTGTTGAATGCTCCTGTTCCTTTAGTTGGGCAGTCATCTCCACTATGGTAAACATCAAGTCACCACCTTCTTTGCCCCTCACAAGGAAGCAGTTCTTTCTTCTTTGTCCCCTTTAGACCTTCTTGACAGCAAAAACTGTTCTTTTGTTGTTTAAAGACAGAAAAGGACCTCCAGATTCCCTGTCTTTGGGAATTGGATAGGGGAGGATGGGAAGTAAGAGCTGCCTATCAAAACTGCCTTCTATTTTACTCCTGTAGTGAAGGTTTATAAAGTGTAGGAAGGTGGGAGAACTGAGGTGACCAGAATGGTGCTGCTTTATTTGAAATGCTTTCTTACTTCATTCTGTGCCCCACTAACAGAGCCCAGCCTCACCTGTCTGGCTCGGGTCCATTTTCCTATTCACGACTCCATTGCCTATTTGGTGCAACTGATGACTCCAGGTACTGCTTGCCATGCCAGCTTTCACATTGACCAGTTTCAGTTCATCTCTCTTAATGCTCCTGCTTCTGAAGTATGCTCAGTTTTCTATTTCTTGACCTCTTTTAAGTTTATATGTTGCTGCTTTTGCTTTCTCCTGTTTTGTGGAAGACTCGAAAGAGAATCTTTCTTGAAACTCCCTCTGTTTTGATTGGAATTAGAAGAGAACTTTATTTTTTGTATTTACAAGGAAATGCCATGCCTAAGCATTTCTCTATAGGACTTCCTTGATAGCATGCCCTCCTGCTTTGTCTTCATGAGTTATATCTTCCCCCCTCCACTTGGATACTGCCTCATAGGACCTAAGCAGAACAATGAAGACTGAATGACCCACACAGGGATAGAGTTGGTCCTGATTAACTTTCTCTAACCCTCACTGTGTATGTATCTTTTTTTTTTTTTTTTTTTTTGCGATGCTGGGGATTGAACCCAGGGTCTTGTGCTTCTGAGGCAGGCACGCTACCAACTGAGCTATATCCCCGTATGTATCTTCTTTATCCCAGAAGAAACTGGACGTTATGGATTGATTTGAGTTATATACTCTAGAGAGTTAAGGAAATCATAGTGATTGAACCTTGAGACTCTTGCCTTCTTCCCCTCAGGTTGCTCTGATAGGGAGTGGGACCCATTTACAGACTAGCCTTCTATCCAAGAATTAACTTTCAAAAAATCAGATGGCAGAAATAAAGGAATTTGGAGTTATCTTTGCCCTTGACTTTTTGTAGACATCTCCTCCTAAGAAAATAGACAGGGAAAGGAGGGTCTAAGTGAGACTCTGGCCTACTTCCCAACAGAGTTTTGGAAACAAGATGAATATAAGGGAGAAAGGCAGTGATCCACTCACTTTTCCTTCAGAGAGGGAACTCAGATCCTGACTTTACGATTTCCTTTCTAGTTTTTTCTGGTTATAGGAGGAAAATCTGGGAAGTAGTTTTAAGTAACAGTTTGTCCACATTTACTTCCTTTATTTTCCTTGTCTCCATGACCACCATAAGGGCAATAGGCCCTTGCCCTGGATAGGTATAAAGTGGGCTCAGTCCAGCAGAGGCCCTGAGGGGATAAACTACTTTTAAGGGAGAAAAATGTCCCCTACCATATATTTGACAGTGGTTAGGAACTCCCTTCCTTCTCTATAACAGAATTTCTGTTTTCCTCTCTTTAATTAATTGTATTGATCACCCTGTAATCCTATTAAGTATCTGAGTAGGGGGTGTGGGGGAAAGGGATTTTTAAAAATTTCTGTGGTTTGTGGATTTTTCTTCCATAGTTAGTACCCACCATCTCATGCCCAGGGGGCACTGCCTGGCATTATCACATGCTGGGATCATTGGGGAGGATAGTGAGAAACTCAACACTATCCTTTGTTTTGGAGATTATTGTTTTTACATAAGTAATCCATCCTATACATATAGCTGATTGTGTGTTTCCCTTACCCCTATGGCTGCTGGTATAAATAAACTACATCTCCCCATTACACAACAGTAATAATAAACAAAATTTTTAAAAATGAAAAATGGAATGGGGGTTTATCTCAATGGTAGAACACCCCTGGATTCAATTTCCAGTACAAAAAATAAACCTGGAGAGGAAAGGTGTTTTCCTCCACATCAATCCAGCTTTGCAGATATTCTATTAGTTACATATGTTCCTTCCATTAAAAACAAACAAACAAACAAACAAAACAGTCATATTTTAGCATTTGGAAGAGGTCCATATGCTAACAACATAGTTTAAAAAGTAAAACAAAATTCTACATTTTTAAAAAATTTTATAAAAGATACTATTTCAACCTATACAGTCACCTGAAGTACACAGTTATAAAAAAATGTATACACTTCACTTGTCATCTCCAGCACCTTCACCTTTCTCTGATCTGTTTTGGCATCTCCCTTTTCTGTATAGGGAATTCCCATCTTTGCCAACATCAAGTTTTCACTTTTTTCCTTTGAGTACCTTTTTTCCCTTGCAAGGATTATTTTAGGCTTGAATTTTGGCTTTAGAGGAGCAGGTTTAGCAGACAACCTTGCAGCTCTTCTCTGTAATTCATCCTTCACCTTCTTTTAGCATCTCCTTCAGCCTTCCTCCTCTTACATACAGTGGTCGTGGCAGTGGGTCATAGGTGCCAGATGTGGAGATAAATTCACACATGGGCCTGGATTGGTTCAGAGGTCATTCTTCATGATTCTTCACACTGTCCCTAAAAGTCACTGTAAATCATTTTACACATGGATAGTCTTATAAAACATATAATAATTTTGTCAAGCTTGAGAAAATGTTACATACTAGATATCCTCTTAAGGAAATCATCATATTTTCTTTGAAGGAATAAGTTAATATACCCCTTAAGATAAAGAGTAAAGACCTGAAGATGTGACTTAACTACAATGGAAGATATGAAATGGCTATGAGGAAGATGGGGAAAGGCATTTGTTTTGCTCCTAAAATGTGACAAATGAGTCTATGGGTAGAGGAGACAGTAAAACCAGTGAGATCAACAAGATTGTACATCACATGATGCATCCACTTCTTGTGACCTACAAATCCTCTGTTGTATACTACATACATCAAAGACCTGGAATGAGTGGATTTCTGTTTGAACTGAAAAATTCAGTTTTCATGGATTTTCATTGAACAAAAAAGGACTGTATAGAAATAGTTCACATATATTGTACTCTAGGCAAAGTACCATACACATATTTACTAATTTCATCCTCACAGTAACCCTATAAACTAATATACTTTCTGTTGTACAAATACAAACTATAAGTAGACTCTGCAAAGATGGTGGAATAAAGAGGTCCCTTCCCTGGAAGCTTCATGGCATGAAACCAAGAAAAGCAGAAATGCAGCATTTCAGCAAGTTTATTGAGAGCTTGGATGTCTCATTATTATATTTTAGTTTTGTTTTTATTTTTTATTTTTACTTTTTTCTATTTTTAATTTTTACTTCATATATATTTTTTCTCTCATTTCTTTCCCTTGATTCTCATTCTCCCTTTTCTCCTGCTAACCACCAACCTCTATAATGCCCTCTTTCACTCTTCCTTTTTCACTTCTATCTTCTCTCCTCCTTCCTCATAACCATCACATCCTATACGACTTCTCTCTCTTTGTTCACCATTTAAAATTGTAAACCCTCTTGCAAGTTTACTATTGTTATTGTAGGCAATAAGTAAGCATATAATTTGTTTGTTGCAACAAAACTGTAGACATCTTAGTAGAAATTATTTGGTTTAAGGCTGTATATTGTTTGCATAGGTTGCTGTTATTACTTGTCTCCCCCTTAAAGGTGAGGTACTGGAAACCTTCAGGGACACTACATATCCACAGGCTAGAAACTATACTGACTCAGATCCACACTGCTAGATGGGAAGACACACAAACAACCTGAAGAAACAAGGGAATGAAATGCCCCAAACAAACCAAGATGCTCCAATAATATAATCCATTGAAACCAAAATGGAAGAAATATAAGAGAAGAAATTTAGAATGTACATAGTTAAACTGATCTGTGAAGTAAAGAATGATGTAAGGAGTGAAATCAAAGAGAAAATTCAGGAGGTGAACAATCACTTCAATAAAGAGAGATTCTGAAATCAAGCAGAAATCCTGGAAATGAAGGAATCAATAAACTAAATTAAAAATTCAGTGAAAGCATCACCAACAGACTATACCACTTATAACACATAGTTTCAGAATGAAGATAAAATACATAATCCTTTTTACATACCTTTATTTTATTTATTTATTTTTATGTGGTGCTGAGGAACAAACTCAGTGCCTCACATATACTAGGCAAGAGCTCTACCACTGAGCCAAAACCCCAGCCCCAAAAATATATAATCATGAAAAGAAAGTTGACCATGGAGAAAAGATGTTAAGAGATCATGAACAGAACTTCCAACAAATATGGGATAACATGACTTATCATGATATAGATGAAGGAGCAGAGATACAAACCAAAACAACTCACAATATTTTCAATGAAATGATATTAGAAAACTCCCCCAAAACTAAATAATGAAATGAGAAATCAAATACAGACAGTTTACAGCATCGCAAATATACAAAATTACAACAAACTGACACCAAGGCACATTATTATGAAAATGCCTAACATACAGACTAAGGATAGAATTCTAAAGGTTGCCAGAGGAAAAAAAAATGTCAGATTACATTTAGAGGGAAACCAATTCAGATCTCAGCTGATTTCTCAACACAGACCCTTGAAGCTAGGAGATCTTGGAATAATACATACCAAGCTCTGAAAGAAAATGGATGCCAACCAAGAATACAATACTCAGTAAAATTAAGCTTC
The DNA here is from genome assembly GCF_902686445.1 of Sciurus carolinensis. Classification (NCBI taxonomy): domain Eukaryota; kingdom Metazoa; phylum Chordata; class Mammalia; order Rodentia; family Sciuridae; genus Sciurus; species Sciurus carolinensis. The sequence continues at coordinate 45,930,974 of NC_062232.1, forward strand.
AGATTTGAGGATGAAATAAAGACCTTCCATAATAAACAAAAATTAAAAGAATTCACAACTAGAAAGTCTGTACTACAGAGCATTCTCAGCAAAATATTCTATGAAGAAGAAATGAAAAATAAGTGAAAACCAGCAAAGGGAGGAACCACACTAATGGAATAGTCAATCAAAGGAGAAACTAATTCAAATTAAAGACCAGAAATAAACCCAAATGACTGGGAATTCAAATCATATCTCAATAATAACCTTGAACATTAATGGCCTAAACTCATCAATCAAGACATGACTGACAGGCTGAATTAAAAAACAAGACCCAAAAATATGCTATCTCCAAGAGACTCACCTCATAGGCAAAGACATCCACAGACTAAAGGTGAAAGGATGGGAAAAAAAATATCACTCACATGGATCATGTAAACACACAGGGGTTTCTATCCTCATATCAGATAAAGTGAACTTCAAGCCAAATTTAATCAGAAGGAGAAAAGATGAACATTTCATACTTCTCAAAGAAATTATACATCAACAAGGCATAAAAATGTTAAATATTTATGCCCCAAACAATGGAGTATCTACATACATCAAACAAACCCTTCTCAACTTCAAGAATCAAATAGACAACAGTACAATAATACTGAGTGAATTCAATGCATCTCTTCTACCAGTGGATATACCTTCCAAACAAAAACTAAATAAAGAAACTATAGAACTAAATAATACAATCAATAATTTAGACTTAACAGACATATATAGAGTATATCATCCATCAATGACCTAATAAACTTTCTTCTCTGCAGTCCATGAATCCTTCTCTAAACTAGAACATATTCTTTTTATTGTAAACAAATGGGATACATGTCATTTCTCTGTTTGTACATGGCGTAAAGGCATACCATTTGTGTAATCATAAATTTACATACGGCAATGTTGTTTGATTCATTCTGTTATTTTTCCCTTCCCCCCACCCCTCCCACTCCTCTTTTCCCTCTATACAGTCCCTCCCTCCTCCATTCTTGCCCCCCTCCCTATCCCTAACTCTAACCCTAACCCCTCCCACCCCCCATTATGTGTCATCATCCACTTATTAGTGATATCATCCTTCCTTTGGTTTTTTGAGATTGGCTTATCTCACTTAGCATGATATTCTCCAATTTCATTCATTTGCCTGAAAATGCCATAATTTTATCATTCTTTATGGCTGAGTAATATTCCATTGTATATATATGCCACGGTTTCTTTATCCATTCATCAATTGAAGGACATCTAGGTTGGTTCCACAATCTGGCTATTGTGAACTGAGCAGCTATGAACATTGATGTGGCTGTATCTCTGTAATATGCTCATTTTAAGTCCTTTGGGTATAGGCCAAGGAGTGGGATAGCTGGGTCAAATGGTGGTTCCATTCCAAGTTTTCTAAGGAATCTCCACACTGCTTTCCAGAGTGGCTGCACTAATTTGCAACCCCACCAGCAATGTATGAGTGTACCTTTCTCCCCACATTCTCATCAACACCTGTTTTTGCTTGTATTCTTGATAATTGCCATTCTAATTGGGGTGAGATGGAATCTTAGGGTGGTTTTGATTTGCATTCTCTTATTACTAGAGATGTTGAACATTTTTCCATATGTTTGTTGATTGCTTGTAGATCTTTTTCCGTGAAATGTCTATTCATTTCCTTAGCCCATTTGTCGATTGGATTATTTGCATTCTTGGTGTAGAGTTTTTTGAGTTCTTTATAGATTCTGGAGATTAGTGCTCTATCTGAAGTATGAGTGGCAAAGATTTTCTCCCACTCTGTAGGCTCTTTCTTCACATTGCTGATAGTGTCCTTTGCTGAGAGAAAGCTTTTTAGTTTGAATCTATCCCAGTTATTGATTCTTGCTTTTATTTCTTGTGCTATGGGAGTCCTGTTGAGGAAGTCTGCTCCTAAGCCAACATGTTGAAGCTCTGGACCTACTTTTTCTTCTATAAGATGCAAGGTCTCTGGTCTGATTCTGAGGTCCTTAATCCATTTTGCGTTTATAAACTAGAACATATCTTATGCCACATGGCAACTCTTAACAAATATAAAAAAAGAGATAATACCTTGCATCCAATCAGACCATAATGGAATGAAATTAGAAACCAATGATAAAATTTAAAAATAGAAGCTACTCTAACACCTAGAGACTAAACAATACACTACTGAATGACCAATAGATAGCAGTCACATCAATGTTTATAGCTGTTCAATTCACAATAGCTAAAATATGGAACCAATCTAGGTGCCCTTTAACAGATGAATGGATAAAGAAAATGTGGTATATATAAACAATGAAGTATTATTCAGACATAAAGGACAAATTATGGCATTTGCCAATAAATGGATGGAATTGAAGAATATCATGCTAAGTGAAATAAGCCAGTCCCCAAACACTAAAGATCAAATGTTTTCTCTGATATGTGGATGCTAACTCACAACAAGGGGGTGGTTGGGAAGAATAGAAGTATTTTAGATTAGACAAAGGGGAAAGAAGGGAAGGGAAGTTGAATGGGAGTAGGAAAGATAGTAGAATGAATTTGACATTGCTAACCTATGTGTACATATGATTACATGAACAATGTTATTCTACATCACATACAATCAGAAGAATGAGAAGTTATACTCCATATATGTATATCAAAATATATTCTACTATCATGTACAATTAATAAGAACAAATAAAAATATACATAATAAAAAACTATAAGCTTAGACAGTTTCTTTGGTCCTTTTATTTCAGTTAATGAATATTATAATTGAAATTAAAGCCCAAGTCTGTTTTATTACAAAATATTCCATACATTCAACCCAAAGAACTCAAGACATGAGAAGGTACAACTCTAGAAATTATCAGACTTTGAACTTTTTGGCAGGTGAGGAAGAAAATTCTGATCTTCAAAGTTAAGAATGAGCAAGGCATGGTGTTGTATGCCTTGTACCCCAGCTACTTGGGAGGCTGAGGCAGGAGGACTGCAAGTTCAAAGCCAGCCTCAACAATTTAATGAAGCCCTAAGGACCTTACTAAGATTCTGTCTCCAAATAGAAAGTGACTCAGTGGTTAAGCAACCCTGGGTTCAATCCCCAATACCAAAAACAAAACAAAACGAAGTTAAAACTGACTAACATAAATAAAAGCAAATAAAGAGATAGTACAGAGAAGGCAAAATAGAACCAAAAATACTGCAATATCATGAAAGTCAAGCGACAAATAATTTCAAAGAGAAAATGCATTGCAGTATCAAGTGCATAGGAGACAAAGAAGATGGAATTGAGAGAAGACCACCAATTTTAGCAATTAGGAAGTTCTTGGGGACCATGAGTAACAACAGCTCAGTCAAGCAGTATCAATGAAATGTGCATCTTATCAAAAAATGAGTGACTGAGAACAAAGATACAACATACCAAAATCTCGGGACACTATGAAAGCAGTACTAAGAGGAAAATTAATTTCATGTAGCTCACTCAATAAAAGAAGAAAAAGTCAACAAATAAACAACCTAACATTACAGCTCAAAGTCCTAGAAAAAGAATAGATCAACACTAAAAGTAGTAGAAGACAGGAAATAGTTAAAATCAGAGTTGAAATCAATGAAATTGAAACAAAAGAAACAATTGAAAAAATTGACAAAATAAAAAGTTGGTTCTTCGAAACAATAAACAAAATTGATAAACCCTTAGCCACATTAACAAAGAGAAGGAGAGAGAAAACTCAAATTACTAAAATTTGGGATGAAAAAGGAAATATCACGACAGAAACTTTTGAAATACAAAATATAATTAGAAGCCATTTTGAAAATCTATACTCCAACAAAATAGAAAATCTTGAAGAAATCAACAGGTTTCTAGAGACACATATGATCCACCCAAACTGAATCAGGAGGACATACAAAATTTAAATAGATGAATTTCAAGCAATTAAATAGAAGAAGTTATCAAAAACCTATCAACAAAAAAAAAGTCCGGGACCAGATGGATTCTCAGCTGAGTTCTACAAGACCTTCAAAGAAGAGCTCATTCCAATACTGCTCAAAGTGTTCCACTAAATAGAAGAGGAGGGAACCCTTCCAAACTCATCCTATGAAGCTAATATCACCCTGATACCAAAACGAGAGATATATCAAGGAAAGAAAACTTCAGACCAATATCCTTAATGAACATAGATGCAAAAATTCTTCACAAAATTATAGCAAATCACATACAAAAAACATATTAAAAAGATAGTGCACCAATATCAAGTGGGTTTTACACCAGAGAGGCAAGTTTGGTTAAACATCCAGAAATCAATAAATGTAATTTGCCATAACAACAAAGTTAAGAATCACATGATTATTTCAATAGATGCATGAAAAGCATTTGATAAAACACAGCACCCATTCATGCTCAAAACACTAGAAAAAATAGGGATAGTAGGAACATACCTCAACATTGTAAAGGCTATCTATGTTAAGCCCACAGCCAAAATCATTCTAAGTGGAGAAAAACTGAAAGCATTCCCACTAAAAACTGGAACAAGTCAGGGATGCCCTCCTTCACCACTTCTATTCAACATCATCATTGAAACTCAAGCCAGAGCAATTACACAGACCAAAGAAATTAAAGGGATACAAATAGGAAAAGAAGAACTCAAACTATCCTTCTTTGCTGATGACATGATTCTATATTTAGAGGAGCTGAAAAATTCCACCAGAAAACTTCTAGAACTCATAAATGAATTCATAAAGTAGCAGGATATAAAATCAATGCACATAAATCCAATGCATTTTTATTCATAAGTGATGAATCCACTGAAAGAGAATTTAGGAAAACTACCCCATTCACAATAACCTCAAAAAAAAAATACGTGGGAATCAATCTCACAAAAGAGGTGAAAGACCTCTATGATGAGAACTACAGAACACTAAAGAAAGAAATTAAAGAAAACCTTAGAAGATGGAAAGATCTCCCATGTTCTTGGATAGGCAGAATTAATATTGTCAAAATGGCCATACTACCAAAAGTGCTATACAGAATCAATGCAATTCCCATTAAAATCCCAATGACATACCTCACAGAAATAGAGCAAGCAATCATGAAATTCATCTGGAAGAATAAGAAACCCAGAATAGCTAAAGCAATCCTTAGTAGGAAGAGTGAAGCAGGGGGTATTGTAATACCAGAACTTCAACTATACTACAAAGCAATAGTAACAAAAATGGCATGGTATTGGCACCAAAATAGACAGGTGGATCAATGGTACAGAATAGAGGAAACAGAGATGAACCCAAATAAATACAGTTTTCTCATACTAGACAAAGGTGCCAAATACATACAATGGAGAAAAAATAGCCTGTTCAACAAATGGTGCTGGGAAAACTGGAAATCCATATGCATTGGAATGAAACTAAATCCCTATCTCTCACCCTGCACAAAACTCAACTCAAAATGGATCAAGGACCTTGGAATCAGACCAGAGACCCTGCATCTTATAGAAGAAAAAGTAGGTCCAAATCTTCATCATGTTGCCTTAGGATCAGACTTCCTTAACATGACTCCCAAAGCACAAGAAATAAAAGCAGGAATCAATAACTGGGATAGATTCAAACTAAAAAGCTTTTTCTCAGCAAAGGATACTATCAGCAATGTGAATAGAGCGCCTAGAGAGTGGGAGAAAATCTTTGCCACGTATCTGAAGTATGTTTCAGATAGAGCAATAATCTCCAGAATCTATAAAGAATTCAAAAAACTCTACGCCAAAGAAACATCATATCAAAATCTCTGGGACACTATGAAAGCAGTACTTAGAGGAAGATTTATTTCATGGAGCGCATTTAATAAAAGAAGTAAAACTCAAAAAATAAATGACCTAACACTACAGCTCAAAGCCCTAGAAAAAGAAGAACAGACCAACACCAAAAGTAGTAGAAGACAGGAAATAGTTAAACTGAGAGCTGAAATCAACGAAATTGAAACGAAAGAAACAATACAAAAAAATTGACAAAATAAATAGTTGGTTCTTCGAAAAAATAAACAAAATTGATAAACCTTTAGCCACACTAACAAAGAGAAGACGAGAGAAAACCCAAATCACTAAAATTCGGAATGAACAAGGAAATATCACAACAGACACGACTGAAATACAAAACATAATTAGAAGCTATTTTGAAAATCTATACTCCAACAAAATAGAAAATTTCGAAGACATCAACAGGTTTCTAGAGACATATGAATTGCCTAAACTGAAGAAGGAGGACATACACGATTTAAATAGACCAATTTCAAGTAATGAAATAGAAGAAGTCATCAAAAGCCTTCCAACAAAGAAAAGTCCAGGACCAGATGGGTTCTCAGCCGAGTTCTACAAAACTTTTAAAGAAGAGCTCATTACAATACTACTCAAAGTATTCCAGAAAATAGAAGAGGAGGGAACTCTCCCAAACTCATTCTATGAAGCCAATATTACCCTGATTCCTAAACCAGACAGAGACACATCAAGGAAAGAAAATTTCAGACCAATATCCTTAATGAACATCGACGCAAAAATTCTCAACAAAATTTTAGCAAATTGCACACAAAAACATATTAAAAAGATAGTGCACCATGATCAAGTGGGTTTCATCCCAGGGATGCAAGGTTGGTTCAACATCAGGAAATCAATAAATGTAATTCACCATATCAATAGACTTAAAGTCAAGAATCACATGATCATTTCGATAGATGCAGAAAAAGCATTTGATAAAATACAGCACCCCTTCATGCTCAAAACACTAGAAAAATAGGGAGAGTGGGAACATTCCTTAACATTGTAAAGGCCATCTATGCTAAACCCATGGCTAATATCATTCTAAATGGTGAAAAACTGAAAGCTTTCCCCCTAAAAACTGGAACAAGGCAGGGATGCCCTCTTTCACCACTTGTATTCAATATCGTCCTTGAAACTCTAGCCAAAGCAATTAGACAGACCAAAGAAATTAAAGGGATACGAATAGGAAAAGAAGAACTCAAACTATCCCTATTTGCTGATGATATGATTGTATACTTAGAGGAACCAGGAAATTCCACCAGAAAACTTTTAGATCTCATAAGTGAATTCAGTAAAGTAGCGGGATATAAGATCAATGCACATAAATCTAAGGCATTTTTATACATAAGCGATGAATCTTCAGAAAGAGAAATTAGGAAAACTACCCCATTCACAATAGCTTCGAAAAACATAAAGTATTTGGGAATCAATCTCACAAAAGAGGTGAAAGACCTCTACAATGAGAACTACAGAACACTAAGGAAAGAAATTCAAGAAAACCTTAGAAGATGGAAAGATCTCCCATGTTCTTGGATAGGCAGAATTAATATTGTCAAAATGGCCATACTACCAAAGTGCTATACAGATTCAATGCAATTCCAATTAAAATCCCAATGATGTACCTTACAGAAATAGAGCAAGCAATTATGAAATTCATCTGGAAGAATAAAAAACCCAGAACAGCTAAAGCAATCCTTGGCAGAAAGAGTGAAGCAGGGGGTATCGCAATACCAGATCTCAACTCTACTACAAAGCAATAGTAACAAAAACGGCATGGTATTGGTACCAGAATAGAAAGGTGGATCAATGGTACAGAATAGAGGACACGGACACAAACCCAAATATATACAATTTTCTCATACTAGACAAAGGGGCCAAAAATATGCAATGGAGAAAAGATAGCCTCTTCAACAAATGGTGCTGGGAGAATTGGAAATCCATATGCAACAGAATGAAACTAAACCCATATCTCTCACCATGCACAAAACTAAACTCAAAATGGATTAAGGATCTCGGAATCAGACCAGAGACCTTGCATCTTATAGAAGAAAAAGTAGGTCCAGAGCTTCAACATGTCGGCTTAGGACCAGACTTCCTCAACAGGACTCCCATAGCACAAGAAATAAAAGCAAGAATTAATAACTGGGATAGATTCAAACTAAAAAGCTTTCTCTCAGCAAAGGAAACTATCAGCAATGCGAAGAAAGCGCCTACAGAGTGGGAGAAAATCTTTGCCAATCATACTTCAGATAGAGCGCTAATCTCCAGAATCTATAAAGAACTCAAAAAACTACACCAAGAATGTAAATAATCCAATTGACAAATGGGCTAAAGAAATGAATAGACACTTCACAGAAGAAGATATACAAGCAATCAACAAACATATGGAAAAATGTTCAACATCTCTAGTAATAAGAGAAATGCAAATCAAAACCACCCTAAGATTTCATCTCACCCCAATTAGAATGGCGATTATCAAGAATACAAGCAACAACAGGTGTTCGAGAGGATGTGGGGAGAAAGGTACCCTCTTACATTGTTGGTGGGGCTGCAAATTAATGCAGCCACTCTGGAAAGCAGTGTGGAGACTCCTTAGAAAATTTGGAATGGAACTACCATTTGACCCAGCTATCCCACTCCTTGGCCTATACCCAAAGGACTTAAAATCAGCATATTACAGAGATACAGCCACATCAATGTTCATAGCTGCTCAGTTCACAATAGCCAGATTGTGGAACCAACCTAGATGTCCTTCAATTGATGAATGGATAAAGAAACCGTGGCATATATATACAATGGAATATTACTCAGCCATAAAGAATGATAAAATTATGGCATTTTCAGGCAAATGGATGAAACTGGAGAATATCATGCTAAGTGAGATAAGCCAATCTCAAAAAACCAAAGGAAGGATGATATCGCTAATAAGTGGATGATGACACATAATGGGGGGTGGGAAGGGTTAGTGTTGGGGTTGGAGTTGGGTTTAGGGAGGGGGGCAGGAATGGAGGAAGGAAGGACTGTATAGGTGGAGGGGAGGGGTAGGAGGGGTTGGGGGGGAAGGGAAAAATGGCAGAATGAATCAAACAACATTACCCTATGTAAATTTGTGATTACACAAATGGTATGCCTTTACGCCATGTACAGACAGAGAAACAACATGTATCCCATTTGTTTACAATAAAAAAAAGAAGAAAAAAAAACTCTACATCAAGAATACAAATCATCCAATCAATAAATGGGCTAAGGTAATGAGCAGACACTTCACAGAAGAAGAGCTACAAGTAATCAATATGTATATGAAAAAATGTTCAACATCTCTAGTAATAAGAGAATGCAAATCAAAACTACCCTAAGATTCCATCTCACCCCAATTAGAATGGTGATTATCAAGAATACAAGCAACAATAAGTGTTGGCGAGGATTTGGGGGAAAAGGGACACTCATACATTGCTGGTGGGGTTGCAAATTAGTGCAGCCACTCTGGAAAGCAGTGTGGAGATTCCTTAGAAAACTTGGAATGGAACCACCATTTGACCCAGCTATCCCACTCCTTGGCCTATACCCAAAGGACTTAAAATGAGCATATTACAGAGATACAGCCACATCAATGTTCATAACTGCTCAATTCACAGTAGCCAGATTGTGGAACCAACCTAGATGCCCTTCAATAGATGAATGGATAAAGAAACTGTGATATATATATAGATATATATAGATATATACAGATATCTCCACGCAATGGAATATTACTCAACGATAAAGAAAAATAAAATTATGGCATTTGCAGGCAAATGGATGAAGTTGGAGAATATCATGCTAAGTGAGACAAGCCAATCCCAAAAAACAAAGGCCAAATGATCTCTCTGATAAGTGGATGATGATATATAATGGGGGGGGTGGGAGAAAGGCAAGAATGGAGGAAGGAGGGACTGTATAGAGGAAAAAGAGGGGTGGGAGTGGGTGGAGGGAAGGAAAAAATAACAGAATGAGACAAACATCATCACCCTATGTACATGTATGATTACACAAATGGTATGACTCTACTTCATGTACAACCAGAGAAACAAGTTGTACCCCATTTGTTTACAATGAATCAAAATAAGTAAATTATATATATAAAAAAGAAATGAGTGAGCTATAGAGTCAGCAAATCTCTTAAGTCAGAAAAATCAATTGGAATGCAGGTTTAGACATAATCCAATTGTATAATAATTATGAAATAGGTCCAAATGAATAGAAAACTTTTCCTTCCATAGTCACTATCAATATTCCTAAATGGTGCAAGAGATGAGTTCACCTCTGGGGCTCCATTGGTAATTTTATTCTCAGATAAGTGAAGCGTTTTTACTTTCTCACATGGTTTCATTGGTTGCACTCATGGAATATTATGCCAATGCTTTCTCATGATGAATTCCCTCTATTTGTTGGTTCTAGGGAATGTTTCTTCATTAACATACACACCTTTTCCAATATTATTGAACTATGTAAAATATATAATCATACACTTAATAGAAAGCTATATTAATAAATATAATTAACATAAAGCACCAGTAATTTAATAGTCTGTACACGTAGCTGTCAACTCCCCTCATTTTTCTATGAACTACTAGATTGTTGATCTCATAATGTGTCTGTTGGCCAATATAAAAGACCTGGGTATGGAGGATAGGTTTTTAGTAAAAACGTCTATGTGATTCCTATGTTCGTACATGAATACAGGACCAGTGAAACTCCATATCATGTAGAACCACAAGAATGGGAAATAAGTATGTATGTATAATATGTATGTATAGTATGTACTATATTATATATAAAGCATTATTTATATACGTATTATATATTATATGTATGTATAATATGTCAAAATACACTCTACTGTCATGTATATCTAAAAAGAACAAATAAAAATAGAAAAAATTACACTCTACTGTCATGTCTACTGTCATGACTAAAGAAACTAAAGTGAAATAGAAAGATTGTGACCCACTGATTAAGACAGTCCCATGTTCAAAATACAAATCCCTCATTTACTCATTTGGTGTCTTTAACTTAAAGATTAAATAAGAAAAAAATTAAACATCAAGTACATAATTGATGTATATTCGATCAATTGTAACTGGTACCTAGGCCAGAAGTGCTGCTGGGGTTCTAATGGACTGAATATTAGTCATCCATCACATAAGAAATAAACAAATTATGTAAAAAGGGAAAAATGATTTTAATCACAGTTTGGCCAAAACTAGGAAGTAGCTAGCCCATCTCCACTGTCCCAACAGAAGCAATTATAATTTATAAAAACCAAACTTAGGAAATATACATATGTAGATTTAGCTGGGCTGTGCTAGCCAGAGAATATGTTACAATTCTAATTTTTCAACCCATGATAGCATCTGCCCAGGCTTTTTTGCCTTGGTTTCCGTTCTCAGCATGAGGAACCTAGTTGAAGAAAAGCAGTTTTACAGGAAATTTGGAAGGTTTGGGATTTAAATTTTAAGTGGGGCTCTGTTACAATTCCACCCTGTCTTATTTATCCCTCAATCTTGAAATAATCAAGGTTCAGGTCATCTAGTTTACTGTTGATTACTAGATCAATGTGTTGATTACATTGAGAACCTCTTTCTTTTTCCCAGAAGTACCATTATAAATTATAGTAGTTGGCAAAGTTCAAGATATTTAATATTTCTGCCTAGGAGACAGATTTTAGTATTAGGTAATCATGCATAGAAATTCTATAACTTCCCAGCCTTGTTTTTATTTTTAACAGAATTAACTCCATTTCAATCATGAAAATTTTCCCTCCTGACTCTGAACAATTTCCTCTGAATACATTGCTGAATATTTATCTAATGGTTTGGTTCCATGTTGCAAGAACTTTGTCTCTTTGTTTGATCTCTTTGGTTCACCTCCAGAGGGGAAGTGATAGCCATGAGTCAGCATCAAAATGTTAGGTAGCAGTTAGACAGGAGCAGTGGTTCAGGAGTTTAAGAAAATACTTAGTACAGAACAAATTAGTTAATCAACAGTCCTGCCTCAATGGTGCCTCAAGGTCTAACAAAATAGCTATTTCAGGACCTTTGCCTGATCTCAGCCCTGTAAACTATTTCTCTTATAGTAGAAGGAAGATAAATAAATTCAGGGGAGGACAAAAATTGCTAACACATCTTAAATAAGACCCTACAAAAACAACACAGACCAGAGATTCCCAGACATAGAAAAATAGGGTGATTAAGACTGAAGTCCACCACCCATAAATTCCATAGAGCTATTCCAATGAGAACCTGTCAGACAAGTCAAGATGATAAAGAGTTGCCCTTAGGTTGTAAGCTAATGCAGTCTGTCAATCCAGAACCAAGAGGTGATACTTGGGTAGGACCCTTTAATAATCTCCTTCCTACCCCAATAAAAGCTAGGACACAAAGAAGTGAGTTGTCACTCCCCTCTCTGAGAGAATCTACTCTTTCCCTTAAAGGTGCTTCTCGATTTAAGGTTGGGAAAGCGGCGGCGGGCGACAGTTGCTGTGGTTTCTGTCTTTAGGTGGCCTTGTGGGAGCCTATGCTAGCTGACCTAGAGTCGGCCGTTGGTGGCTGCAGGTCCAGAGGTCAGAAGTTCAGCGTCCCTTCATTATCCAGGGCCGGCCCCTGCTTTGCCTTTGTCACTCTATCATATCTCCCGGCCTAGGCCGGCTGTGGGGCAGCTGCGGAGAAAGCTGCTGGCAAAATGTTCAAAAACACTTTCCAGAGCGGCTTCCTCTCCATCCTCAACAGCATCGGAAGCAAACCCCTGCAGATCTGGGACAAAAAGGTGCGGAATGGCCACATCAAAAGAATCGCTGATAATGACATCCAGTCCTTGGTGATAGAGATTGAAGGGACAAATGTCAGTATCACATACATCACATATCCTATAGACCCTAAGAAGACACTGGGGATTAAACTTCCTTTCCTTGTCATGATTATAAAAAACCTGAAGAAATATTTTACCTTTGAAGTACAGGTACTAGATGACAAGAATGTGAGTCAGTGGTTTTGAGTAAGTAACTACCAGAGTACTACCCATGTCAAACCCTTCATCTATACCATGCCCATGCGGTTGGATGATGGCTGGAACCAGATTCAGTTCAACTTATCTGACTTCGCCCGTTGGGCCTATGGCACAAATTACATCGAGACCTTAAGAGTGCAGATCCATGCAAACTCTCGCATCCAATGGGTTTATTTCTCAGACGGTTCTACTCAAAAGACTGCCAGCAGAGTTCAAACTGTATCTCCCAGTTCAGAACAAGGGGAAGCAATAATTGGAATGCAACTCAAGGGCTAGACCCTGGACATGATTCTTGGTTTAAAAAGGAAACTATCTGGAGAATAATTGCAAAACCATCTCTATTAATTCACTGTGTTATGGTTAGCTTGTTGTGGACACCAGTGACCATATCTTAACTCCATCATTGATTGCTCTGTAAATGCAGTGGGGATCAGCAGTGCTTTGAGTTCAGGAACTGCTGGAGCTTCTCCTGCTTTCTGCCCCAGTGTGCAGGGAGATACTCTTACCATGAACTTAAAGAATTAAAGATGTCCTAGTGGTAATTTCAGACCAATATTTCTTCCTACAGTTTATTCTTTGTTTTATATATTATCTAAACATATGTATATGTGGTATAATACTCATAATCTGGAAATGAATAAAATGTTACATTCTTGGTTTGTTTTAAAAAAAAAAGCGTGCTTCTCCCCACCCCTTCTTCTTTCTCTTCTAATAAACTTTGCTGTACTTTTACTAAGTCTTGCATGAAATCCTCTCATGCAGAGATATAAGACCCTAGAACATGATGGCAATCTCCAGTAAGATCTTATCTCAGGTATGATCTGAACTCTGTTATCAAAAAGACCCATTTTAAAACCAAATTTAAGCAACTCTGGGTTTAGAAACAGTAGTCCTTAAGCTAAACTTACCTAGAATTCCACTGTTAAGAATTTTTGACAGGTAAGAAAAATACAAAACACCAATAAGAGTGAAGAAAATCTACTAGATTTGAATTAATAAGCATAATCTATAGTCCTGTAGATAGGGGACAGACACAAGAGTGGTGGGAACATAAGGTTAAGGGGATAATACTATAAACTAAGCCTACAATACTGACATTTAAGTGTTTCCTTTTAAAAAGCAATTGACCTGCAGCCTGGCCTGGCTTAAGTCAAAAGGATATGTTACATTCCTCCACAAACTTGTTATCTGCAGGAATAATGCAGTCCCAAAAGGCTCCTCTCTATTGATAAAGAGAACACAAATTACCTTGAAGAGGTTGTACTTTTGTGACCTTTACACAAACCAGATTCCAAAACTCAGGGAGATGTGATTATTAGGAGCAAAGCCATGAACTCTGTAAGAAAAAATTCCAACTAGAATCTAGTCAGCATGGGCCAAAATGACCTTAGATCTTTAACCTGCACTGTGGGGACTTGGAACTCTGATGCAATCTTGCTGTCAGTTAAAATTCAAGAGGTGGACCTGGGCAAAACTTTCCTGAAACCCCTAATTTTAAAAAGACCAGGAAGAGTGTGCTATCCTCCTCTCTGAGGGGACTCACTCTGTCCCTTGTGAATGTCCCCTTTTTTCTCCTTTCCCATTCATTCTGATAAACTCATGCTTGATACTCTGAGTGACATGTCGAAAATCTTTCCTGCTTGATAATAAGAACCAGTGACCCAGGGCCAACATGGCTTGCCTTGGCACCCTTGGCTCTTTTGGGGGCCCTTGCTCAGTAACACTATCACTTTTATTTAATCAAAGAAAACCAGATTGTTCTGTCAGAGATTTGTATTAAAGAGTGCCTTTTACCAAGGTTAATTACCATTTGGGTAGAAAGCTTATCATTTTAAGAATTACATTTTACAATGCCTTTAGAATTTTAATGTATACAACATAGAACTGAAAAAGTATTGGATACAGACTACAAGAATTAATGTTTATTTACCAATTAAGAACACACACATGTATGCATTTCAAATGTATTTTGCAAACCAAGTCACAATACAAACAGTATAACTGAGATAACTTCTTTCAAACAGCCAGTCTTATACATATCTCATATTAAAATGTCTAATTTCAAATTTATCTTAAAATGGAGAATGAATGCAGAAAGTTGTCTGTTATTAAATCCAGGGACATGGCTCTTTGTAAACATTGCTAAGAACAGATCAATATTTTAAGGAATCCTTTAAATTTCTCTAAAATTTAAACATTGTTCAAGCAAATCAGAAGGGTAGAATTTGTTTATATTTCTTTTCCCTCAATTTTTTTCCAGAAATTTCTAAGTATGCTCACTTGTAACAAAATAGGTATTCTCTGACATCTAGTGCTATCTAATGGCACACACCAAGTTCTCAAGTTCACATTCCTTTTGGGAAAAAAGTAATCATTTAAATCCAACACTCATTACTCTTTAAGCCTCATTATTGATAGGAGATACATGCAACAAATCTTTTTTTAAAAAATCTTTCAGAAAACAAAACTCATTATTATGTTATAGCTAACTAAAAAGGGAAGATGTAAAATAATACAAATCCTGAAAAAAAAACAGATATGATGAGACATTAGAAAGAGAGAACTACATTTACTGCCAAAAGATATAATCATTTTTCTAGTAAGAATGGCTCCACATTTAACTGATGCAAAATAGACTATTAACATCAGATATAGCACAAGATCCATTTAACAGCTCAGAGAGACATCTCAAGGAGGGAGTAAAGCACCATGCTGACATTGTAATTACCTGACATGTTTTATGAGCAATATCTTATGATAATAACACTTAATGATAACTGTACAATATCAAAAGAACTGATATATGTTTACAAAAATATTTTGGAAACAAATGAAACCAGGCCTTCAATCTTCTTTCACTGAAGGGTAATTAACATTCATTTTATTTTTAGCAATCATAAATTTAGGGCCTACATACCAACATGAACATTTTTTAATACAGGATTGGTAAGAAATAAACTTGAAAACAAGTCTCAAAAGCCGATGTTTAAAATTTATCAAACATCACATTTTTCTCTTATCTAGTATAAAAATATCAGAGTAACAATCATAATTTTGAAAATGTATATGACATGTAGGTTGCTAAATAAACATATAGACAGACTGATAGTTAATTTCTGAAAGTACTGCTAAAATTTGTGCTCAATTCGCAACAAAAAACACAATATTTATAGTTCATTATAAAACAATACCAGCCAAGGGTGGTTTTAATGCCTGGAATCCCTGTTACTCCAAAGACTGAGTCAGGACAATGGCAAGTTCAAAGCCAGCTTCAGCAATTTAACAAGGCCTTAAGAAATTTAGCAAGTTTCTGTCTCAAAGCAAAACTTAAAATAGGATGTGGTTTAGTGGTTAAGTGCCCCTAAGTTCAATCCCTGGTACCAAAACCAAAACAAAACAGAAACAAAAAAAAATCTTCAGTATAATTATTCTTGCAATGTCTTATTTTTACTTATTTATGTATTTATTAGGGCATTACACTTATGCACACTAGTTGGGTTCATTTTGACAAATCACACATGCATGGAATTTGATTTACTCTATTTCACTTCCCATCCCCCACTTTCCTTTTCCCCATCCCTCCCCATATTCTCATTCCTGTACTATATTGTTATTCATTCTGCTTATTTATTTATTTTTGATTGGTGCTGTTTGCATAAATATAAAGGTAGAATTCAGTGTGTTATATTTATATATGCACATAGTGAGACTTTCTTGATTTTATTCCACATTTTCTCCCCTTTCCTGGCCGTTTTCTCTCTCTCTCAATCTCCTTTCTTTATTCCATTGATCTTCCCTGTATCATTATGATATCTGATTTCCCCACTTTTTCCCCCTTATGTGGCCCTTTACCTTTCATATATGAGAGAAAAGATTTAATCCTTGATTTCCTGAGTCTGGCTTATTTCACTTAGCACATTGTCCTCCATTTCCATCTATTTACCATGAAATGTCATAATTTCATTCTTCTTTATGTCTGAGTAACACTCCATTATGTATATGTACCACATTTTATTAATGCTTTCATCTATTGATGAGTATCTGGCCTCAAACCATAATTTGACTATTCACAATTGTTGGGACTAATGACACGTTAACTAACTCAGGCTGACTCCTTACTTCCTGGTGAGTGAGCAGGATCAGGGCCTCAAAGGTGGTTTCAAAGGTTCATGACGATAAACTGGACCACGGTCAGGGATTGGTTAACAACAGTTCCGCAAACGTGATCAGCTCGTGCTTGCCATATAGTCCAATGGGACTCTCGCCTACGTGAACCCCCCTGCCTTGCTGACCTTTAAGCTGATTGGTTCCCGCCTAGCCCCCACCCTACATAAAAGCTGTGCGATTTCCTCAATAAACGAGTTCCTGCTGTGACAGGTCTCCCTGATGCGTCTGATTATCCTCCGCCTGGAGGGCTGGGAGAGGGCGGTCAGTCGGCCCTACCTATCCCGGTCTGACCTTGTTGGGGAGTGTCCCCTTCCCTTGTTGCTGGTTGAGAAAGGCAAGGGGGCTTAAGACCCCGACACACAATATATTTTATTTATTTTTAATTAATTAATTTTTTATTGTAAACAAATGGGATAGAACTTGTTTCTCTGTACATGAAGTAGAGGCATACCATTTGTGTGATCATACATTTACATAGGGTAATGGTGTTTGATTCATTCTGTTATTTTTCCCTTCCCCTCCACCCCTCTGACCCCTCTTTTCCCTCTATACAGTCCCTCCTTCCTCCATTATTGCCTCCCTCCTGCCCCCCATTATGTGTCATCATCCACTTATCAGCAAGATCATTCATCCTTTGGTTTTTTGAGATTGGCTTACCTCACTTAGCATGATATTCTCAAATTTCATCCATTTGCCTGCAAATGCCATAATTTTATTCTTCTTTATGGCTGAATAATATTCAATTGTATATATATATATATCAATATATATATATATATATATATATATATATACACCACATTTTCTTTATCCATTCATCCACTGAGTGGCATCTAGGTTGGTTCCACAATCTAGCTATTGTGAATTGAGCAGCTATGAACATTGATGTGGCTGTATCTCTGTAATATGCTCATTTTAAGTCCTTTGGGTATAGACCAAGTAGTGGGATAGCTGAGTCAAATGG
Organism: Sciurus carolinensis; assembly: GCF_902686445.1. Taxonomy (NCBI): domain Eukaryota; kingdom Metazoa; phylum Chordata; class Mammalia; order Rodentia; family Sciuridae; genus Sciurus; species Sciurus carolinensis. The sequence goes on from NC_062232.1 coordinate 45,948,950, forward strand.
ACGTTCCATTCCAAGTTTTCTAAGGAATCTCCACACTGCTTTCCAGAGTGGCTGCACTAATTTGCAACCCCACCAGCAATGTATGAGTGTACCTTTTTCCCCACATCCTCGCCAACATCTATTGTTGCTTGTATTCTTGATAATCACCATTCTAATTGGGGTGAGATGGAATCTTAGGGTGGTTTTGATTTTCATTTCTCTTATTACTAGAGATGTTGAACATTTTTTCATATATATATTGTTTGCTTCTTCTATGAAGTATCTGTTCATTTCCTTAGCCCATTTGTTGATTGGATTATTTGTATTCTTGGTGTAGTTTTTTGAGTTCTTTATAGATTCTGGAAATTAGTGCTCTATCTGAAGTATGAGGGCAAAGATTTTCTCCCACTCTGTAGGCTCTTTCTTCACATTGCTGATAGTGTCCTTTGCTGAGAGAAAGCTTTTTAGTTTGAATCTATCCCAGTTATTGATTCTTGCTTTTATTTCTTGTGCTATGGGAGTCCTGTTAAGGAAGTTTGATCCTAAGTCGACATGTTGAAGATTTGGACCTACTTTTTCTTCTATAAGATGCAGGGTCTGTGGTCTGATTCCAAGGTCCTTGATCCATTGTGAGTTGAATTTTGTGCAGGGTGAGAGATAGGGGTTTAGTTTCATTCCGATGCATATGGATTTCCAGTTTTCCCAGCACTATTTGTTAAAGTGGCTATCTTTTCTCCATTGTGTGTAAATTTTGGCACCTTTGTCTAGTATGAGAAAACTGTATTTATTTGGGTTCATCTCTATTTCCTCTATTCTGTACCATTGATCATCTACCTGTCTATTTTGGTACCAATACCATGCTGTTTTTGTTGCTATTGCTTTGTAGTATAGTTGAAGTTCTGGTATTGCAATAGCCCCTGCTTCACTCTTCCTACTAAGGATTGCTTTAGCTATTCTGGGTTTCTTATTTTTCCAGATGAATTTCATGATTGCTTGCTCTATTTCTGTGAGGTATGTCATTGGGATTTTAATTGGAATTGCACTGAATCTGTATAGCACTTTTGGTAGTATGGCTATTTTGACAATATTAATTCTGCCTATCCAAGAACATGGGAGATCTTTCCATCTTCTAAGGTTTTCTTGAATTTCTTTCTTTAGTGTTCTGTAGTTCTCATTGTAGAGGTCTTTCACCTCTTTTTTTAGATTGATTCCCAAGTATTTTATTTTTTTCAATGCTATTGTGAATGGGGTAGTTTTCCTAAATTCTCTCAGAGGATTCATCACTTATGAATAAAAATGCATTAGATTTATGTGCATTGAGCTTATATCCTGCTACTTTACTGAATTCACTTATGAGTTCTAAACGTTTTCTGGTGGAATTTCCCGGTTCCTCTAAATATATAATCATGTCATCAGCAAATAGGGATAGTTTGAGTTCTTTTCCTATTCATATCCCTTTAATTTCTTTGGTTTGTTTAATTGCTCTGGCTAGAGTTTCAAGGAGAATGTTGAATTATACATACTTTTTTTTGTGGTGCTGGGGATTGAACCCAGGGCTTTGTGCATGTGAGCCAAACACTCTACCAACTGAGCTTTATCCCCAGCCCCTTATATTTTAAATAATTATAAATCTTTTACAACTCAGTCCATGTTTACTTTTATAGTCTCAGGTAGTTTGGTGAGGAATGTGACATATCCTGTCCACTTAATACAGGCAGGACTGCAAGTCAATTACTTCTTAGAAAAGAAAGCATGTAAGGGTCAGCACAGTGGGCCCATTTTATAGAATTCTTTCCTCAACCTCATATTCTCACCACGGTTGTCTGTCTGTCTCCTAGCACCATGATAGCATTTGATAAGACTTTGGGGCCAATTCCTTGGTTTTCATTCTGAGCATGAGTAAGCTCTGTTGCAGAAAAAAGTTTATCAGGAAATTTGACAGATTAGGGCTTTAATTTTAAAAGGGCTCTGTTATACAATCATAATTAGGAAAACAACATAGAAATGACCAGTGATAAAATACAAGTATTGGGTGAAGAGGCTATAAAGATCAAGAAAAAAATCAGAAGTATGAGTTTACAGTTAGAGAAAAAGTATTTCCAAATTAAGATCACTAAAATTGAACAGTTTAGAGCAATAGTGATAAAATATCCATGTGAGGCATTGAGGTGAGGTCTTTAAAGAAAGAAATCAAATCTTCTCCAATTAACTCATAGGTAGTAGCATTTAAAACTAATTAAAGAATCAACAGGAAGAGCATTATACCACATTTCATCAGGATGTTACCTGCCTTAAAATACCACTAAAGTCTATTACTAAAACTTTCCTGGAAAATTGTCAGAGGTTTTCAAACAATTTCCTGATCTTCTGGAACAATAGCCATATGTTCTTTAGGCTATTCACTTAACTCATTGCCTAGCAAAATATGCTAAAGATAGGTAAAACCCAAAGGATGTTTACTGAATTGAAATGACCCTCTACACCCTTTGGTAATTTTATCCATAAATGAGTACAATGATGGTTTGCACTCATTTATAGGTTAAAGGATAAGATAGTGGTATCCTGAGGGCCTTCACAGCTCTTGGATCTGAGTTTCTAATATTCTGTTTCAGTGCTTTTCTCCTCTATTTTTAGTTCCAGTGTTTTTTGACTCCAGGAAGTGCCACTTCAACATGCAATAATAAGGTCTGACCTTTATCCTTCCTTAGGTGTCTGGAGCCAAACCAGACTATTTTAAGCATACAAAGAAAGGGAAGATAATAACAAAAAAAATTTTTTAACTAACTTATATGAAAGGCACAAGCATCAAAATTAAAAACTAGATAAAATTAGACTTCATCAGAATTAAGATCTTCTGTGCATCAAAAACCACTATTAAGAAAGCAAAAAGAGCCAGGAATGGTGGCACACACCTGTAATCCCAGTGGCTCGTGAGACTGAGGCAGGAGGATCACAAGTTCAAAGCCAGCCTCAGCAACTTAGCGAGGCCCCAAGCAACTCAGAGAGATCCTGCCTAAATCAAATACAAAAAAGGGCTAGCGATGTGTTTCAGTGGTTAAGTGCCCCTGGGTTCAATCCCTGGTAGCAGAAAAAAAAAAAAAAGAAAGAAAGAAAAGAAACTGGGGTGGTGGAACAGGTCTGTAATCCCAGTGACTCAGGAGACTGAAGCAGGAGGATTACAAATTTGAGGCCAGTCTCAGAAACTTAGCGAAGTCCTAAGCAATTCAGTGAGACACTGTCTCAGCATAAAAAGGGCTGAGGATACGGCTCACTTGTTTTAAGCACACTGGGTTCAAATCCCCAGTACCAGAAAAAAAAAAAAAAGAAAAAGTAAAGTAAGCAAAAAGAAAATATACTAATGGGAGAAAATGTTTGCAAATCATATGTCTGATAAGAGTGTAATATCCAGTGCATATAAAGGACTCCTTTAACTTAAAAACAACAAACAACTCAATTAAAAAACGGGCATGGGGCGAAGAGAAATTTCTGTAAAGGTGATATACACATGGACAATAATCAAATGAAAAAAATGCTCAGCATCATTAATCCTTTAGGAAATGCAAATCAAAACCAAAATATTACCTCACACCCAGTAGGATTGTTGTTGAAAGTTCCTTGTCCCTGATGCCAATCCAATAATGAGGACATAGTTTTGAGAAAAAGGAAAAGGTTTATTGCTTTGATAGCAAAGGAGAAACACAGGGGACTCCAGTCTCAAAGGTCGTGATTCTGCCTATCGGTAGGAACAGAGGGCTTTTAAAGAGGTGATTCAGAGAAAATGAGATTAGGGAGGAGATATCAGGAAGGAGAAGATCAGGGAGAAGAAGGTTAGGGAAAAGAAGATCAGGGAGAAAGTCAGGGAAAAGAAGGTTGGGAAAAAGAAAAAAAAAACATGTAAGTTTCAAAGTAACCAGGGATATAGTCAAAGAATCAAGTGAACCCCTGTTACAGGATGTATGTAATAATAAAAATAAATTTAAAAAATAAAATAATGGGTGTAAAGGGAACAGGGAGAAATTGGAAGGCTTGTGAATTGCTGGTAGGAATATGAAATCATGCAGTCACTTTGGAAAACAGTTTGGCTGTTTCTGAAAAGGTTAAACATGGAACTACCATACGACCCAGAAATTACACTCTAGGTATATATCCAAATGAATTGAAAGAAGGAACTCAAACATCTGTATAGCAATGTTCCAATGTTTATAGTATCATTACTAATAATAGCAAAAAAAGAAGAAAATAACTGTCCATCAACAGGTGAATGGATAGACAAAATGTGTCATATACATGAAATAGAATGTTAAAAATGGGAGTAAAAGCCATAAAAGGGAATGAAATTTTAATATATGCTACAACTTTGGAAATATTATGCTTAATAAAATAATCCAATAAAAATGTTGTATGATTGCACTTATATGAGGTACCTAGAATATGCATATTCATACAAATGAATTAGAATGCCATTAGGTTACCATGGAGGGAGGAAAGAAAGGGAAGAGGACTTATTGTTTAACAGGTGGCGTTTCTGTTAAAGATAATGAAAAGTTTCGAGTACCATTATAGTTTGGATCTGGAATGTCCCCCAAAGGCTCTTGTGTTGAAGGGTTGGCCCCCAGCTGGTGGCACTATTAGTAAGTGGGGCCTAGTTGGAAGACATAGGTCACTGGGGTCCTCTCTACTGGACAACAATGAGGTGAGAAACTTGCTCCACCACGTGTACCCGGTCATGGTGTTCTACCTCACCATGGGTCCAAAAATGACAGAATCAAGTGACCATGGACTGAAACCTCTGAAGTCATTTTAAAACTTAAATAAATCTTTCCTCATTTAAGTTGGTTTTCTCAAGCATTTTGTCACAGTGACAGAAAGCTAATAGGTATAGAGAGTAGTGATGGTTACACGACATTGTGAATGTATTTGCCATTGAATTATATGCTTATGAATGGTTAATATAATAAATATTGTGCTAGGTATATTTTAGTACAATTAAAATATCAGGCTTGCTAAGTGATGATAGTTCCTTCCTTCCTTGACTGTTGCCTTGATCTGGGGAACAGGACAGTACAAACTTGAGCAATTTTATGGCCTGCTGTGTGCCAGGCACAAAAAAAATGTTGCTGAAATACAAATGTTTCCCAAAATTTTGATTATCCAATTGTAATAAATACAGCTACTGACTTCAATAAGATAGAGTCAGAGTAGAAATAGCAATACAGTGGAGATCACACAGCAGTAAGAATATGAATATACAAAATGTGGGTCTATAATCAATAGAATAAAATAAAACAACTTTAAGAAATTATGTACTGAATATTTGTGGGGAAGGAAGATTACATGCAAAAGTGAGATTTTAGGAAAGTTATTCTTAGTGCAGTCTGAGGGTGAATTAAAGGGTGGGAATTAGGAGAGAAACAGGAGACAAGAAAAAACGGTAACAGTGCTATTATAAAAATCCATGCCCAAATCTCTGAACTAGAAATATTGGCAATGATCATGGAAAGAAAGAAACAAAGAGAAGCTTTCCGCAAGCAAAATCAGCAAGAACTGCTGATTTACTAGCTGCAGATGGCAATGGAAGAAGAAAAGTCATAAAGAACTTAAGGAAATTTTTTTTTGACAGTGCTGGGGATTGAACCCAGGACCTTGTACTTGCAAGGCAAGAACTCTATCAACTGAGCTATACCCTCAGCCCCTTTAGGAGATTTATGGCAATAACAGATACAGGAAATTTAAAGTGAAAAATCCTCACTTATGGGTAGGAGAGAGGATTGTGGCACAAAGATTGTAAGTTTGGATTTGAACATACTGAGTTTGAGGTATTGGTAGATCGAGGAGATATTCTGTAAACAATTCAAAATGTAGGACTATAATTTTAGAAAAGGGTAGGGAAGAAAATTTCTATTGCAGAGATCCTACAGTTATTGAGGATCCTTTCCTCAATAGTGGGAAGATTAAAAAGAAATGAACTATCAAGGCATGAAAAGACATGGAGAAACATTAAGTGCATATTAGTAAAGAAACTAACCTGAAAAAGTTTTATGCTGTGAGTCCAACTCTTTGACATTCAGAAAAAGCAAAAACATGGAGATGTTTAAAAGATTGGTGGTTTCCAAGGGTTTGAGGGATGAGGGATGAATATGTGAAGCATGGGAGACTTTTTAGGGCAGTGAAACTATACAGTATGATACTACAGTGTAGATACATTTGACAACTCATGAAAAGTACATTAACCCCAATGTAGATGATGGACTTTGGATGATAATGATGAGTCAACACTGGTTCATTGATTGTAACAAACAAACCATTCTGGTGATTGATGGTAGAAGAAGCTGTGTGTACCGAGGAAAGGGATGTATGGGAACTGTGTTTTCCACTGAGTATTTCTGTGAACCTAAAATTAATCCCACCCCCAAAAGGCTATATTTAAAAATCAGGAAGGTCATAATAGATTGTTTTATACCTAACCAATTACATTATTTTTTATTTGTTCTATTTAATTATACATAACATTAGGGTTCATTTTGAAATAATAAAAAAATTACGGGATATAATTTCCTCTAACTTTTTATACCTAACCAATTACATTATTTTTTATTTGTTCTATTTAATTATACATAACATTAGGGTTCATTTTGAAATAATAAAAAAATTACGGGATATAATTTCCTCTAACTCAGTCCCCTTTCCCTCTCCTCCTCCCTCCTCCCACTCTTTCCTTCCCTCTACCCTATTTGAATTCTCTAATTCCTTTCAGCAACTGGTAATCTAATATCTTCTTGAATATTCCTAATAATACAACTTACACCACCTGACAATCCAATTTTTTAAATAGTTCTAATTAATGGAATGCTAATGTGTGTGAAGAAAATTAGTTGTATCTGTAAAAATATGAATGTGTTTTCCAAGGAAAAATAGTCTGTCATTTCATTGTTCTATGCTATAACATTCTTCCTACAATTTTGTGGTTTGAAATATAATGGAAGGTGAGGATAGAACTGGGTGAGTTCAAAATCTAGATTCTAGACCCAACTTTACTACTAGTTTCCTTAACTTTCTCTAATGGGAACAGACATGTTTCTGAGCTAACTAGGCTCAGGGCCAGATCTTAAACTGTAAAGAATTCACTAAGGTAAATATAAGGTTCTTTAGCAGCCTGCAGGATTCTCTTGGTGACACCCTAACTTTGCCACGCCTTCTTTTAAAATTTCAACCACTGTAAACTAATCTAAGCCACAAATTAATTTAATTATTCTTTAAAAACAGAAGTATATGATCCATAGGGAAATCAGGTTTAAGATTCTCCACATAATTGTTACATACAAATTTGTATTTGGTTCTTACCTTGTCCCTAAAGTGTCCAGTAGTTTTTATTTTGGGGTACTATTTTGCTGTTAGAGAAATTCCACACCATATGTTTGATTAGTGCATAGTTTCTATACCTTCTATCTAGAGTCGGTAAAGGCTTAATTTATTTTCAGCACAAAGAAAGGTACTCAAACCACCATATTGATCCCCATACCAGCTTAGATCCAGTGTCAGGTATTACTAAGCATATATCATCAGTGTGCACCATGTATTTAATGTTTTGCCTTTCTTATCACACAACCTCCAGCCCTGGTACATAATTCTCATTCATTTAGGTAGGTGATCAATTATTCATTTATGTAATAAATGTATTTTGATCAACCACCATGTGCCAGGCATTAGAGGTAAAATGATGAGCAAAATGTGGGGCCTACAGTCTTGTGGGAGATATAAACCTTAATCAAATTCAAAAACAGGTCATTACTAACTGGTTTGCCTTATTAACAAAAAGTACTAGAAGTATTAAGTGTGAATCAGGAAGTCCTAGTCTGCTCTAGGGGGTGGGTTGTTAGGTATTTTAGGTATTTGGTGGATTTTTTAAAAGAGTGGCTAAATGATTAATTACATGATTAATTACAGCTTCCTTAGATTCAGATTCTACAAAAAAATGTGTCAAGAGACTGCTACTCATCTCTCAATAACTCTTCAGTTCTTAAAATACACACATTGTCAGGCATAGTGGCTCACGCTTATAATCCCAGCAGTTTGGGACACTGAGGCAGAAGGATTGGAAGTTTGAGGCCAGCCTCAGCAAATTAGCAAGGCTCTAAGCAATTTAGTGGGACCTGGTCTCAAAATAAAAAATAAAATGGACTGGGAATGTGGCTCAGTGGTTAAGTGCACCTGGGTTCAATCCCTGGTACCCCCCCCCCAAAAAATACACATGTTAACTAGGTAACTCAAAAAAAATTATGTTTCCTAGACTCTCTTGAACATAGATGTGACTACCTGACTAGGTTCTTAACAATATGATGTAAAGCAAATGTAATGTGTGGAAATGTAGTCATGTTCTTAAGGTGCAATTGTATGGCCCTCCTCTTTTCTTCTTCCCACTCATTTTGATTCTGGTGTGGTGCAGGCTTGGTGGCACACACCTGTAATCCTAGCAACTCGTGAGGCTGAGGCAGGAGGATCACAAGTTCAAAGCCAGCCTCAGCAATTTAGCAAGGCCCTGAGAAACTCAGAGAGACCCTGTCTCAAAATAAAATACAAAAAAGGGCTGGGGATGTGGCTCAGTGGGTAAGACCCGTGGGTTCAATCCCCGGTAGAAAAAAAAAAATTCTGGTGTGGTTATCTTGGACCAAGGGTGTGAAGAGAATACCACAGTGATGGTAGAGTCACAAGATAAAAACCTGGTCTTTGGCATCTTTGCAGAATAACATCCCAGCTTTTAACTGACATGAAATGTTTACAGATGAGAGACACTTCTTACTCAAGTTATTAGTTTAGAATTTTTCTGATATGCAGCTAATATCTTAATCATATAATGCTAAGGTAACCCATCCAGTTTCCCTCAGGGTACAACTAAAAAGTTGTGGCTTTGGAATCAGAATGATCTTGGTTCTAATCTTCTCTCTCACACAAATCAGTGACCTTCAACACATAACTTCACCCCTCTAAGCCTCAATTTCTTCATTGGTAAGATAGAAATAAAACTATGCCATTTATAAATATAAGAGGTAATCAATCTCTCCCTCTACTGGGGTTCCTGTCTGGGTCTTTGAAAGAGAAAAATTAGTCTTCTAAAAATGATTTTTATTCCATCCCCTCATTTACTCATCTTCAAAAAATAAGCAGTTATTTGTTTAGTGATATTGGAAAAAATTGTCCTCATGAATATGGCTTGCCTTCTTTCTTTCTCCAAGTATTCTGTTCTCACAATGCTCAAGTAACCAATAAAACCATAATCAACCTGTCCATGGAGAAGGTGGACTACAGAACTAGTTGCTCCACCTACATTTGAGTACAAACATTTAATTTTGCGGGGAGAATTAGAAAGCTGTGTTGTGGCCACAGATTCAAGATGCATTCTCCAAGTCAGTTTTAACAATATTAAAACTGATATTTTCGTCTTCCATCTGTCTAACTCTTGTGTTTATTTTTCAGCTGGTTCTGAATTCACAGCAGAATGAGGTGTGATGATACCTCAGACTTCAATAACAATATTTTTTGTAAAGACTGAAATTAAATAATGTATAAAAAGCATAAAGCTATGTGCATGTAAATATATCACAATAAATTTCACTTTATGTATAACTATAATGCACCAATTTTAAAAAATAAAAGGGAAAGCAGTAGAGTAGAAAAGGATCAGGGGGAGGTAGGAGGGGAGAGGAAGGGGAGGTACTGGAGAATGAAACTAATCAGATTATGTTATGCACATGTGCAAATACATCCCAATGAATCCCACTATTATGTATAATTATAATGCATCAATAAAAACATTAATTTTAAAAAATAAATATAAAAAATTTTAAAGCATATAGTGCTCAATTGGTGTTCAATAAATGATAATACTCTTGAATACCTCTTTAATTTCCTCAAACTAGCCAGGTATGGTGGCACACTCCTATAATCCCAGTTTGAGAGGCCAAGGCAGGAGGATCTCGAGTTCAAAGCCAGCCTCAGCAATTTAGCAAGGCCTTAAGTAATTCAGCAAGACCCTGTGTCTAAATAAAATATAAAAAAAGGTTGGGGATCTGGCTCAGTGGTTAAGTGCCCTTGTGTTCAATCCCCAGAACAACAACAACAAAAATCCTCGAACTAAGTACCAACTTCTCAGCACAGTTTTGAGGATTAAATAAAATAATACTCAGGACCATGTCTGACACATACAAGTTGGTATTAACTAAAACTTAGATATTAGGTCAAATTAATGGTTGTAAAGCTGATTTTTTCCCTTGAAACACTAACAACTTCAATTACCAAGTTATTTTCCATTGAGGGATCTTAAAATTAGTTCATTAAACTGACCCTGCACATTGTCTCAAATTCCTCACCTCGGGCTGGGGAGATAGCTCAGCTGGTAGAGTGCTTGCCTCACAAGCACAAGGCCCTGAGTTCGATCCCCAGTACTGCAAAAAAAAAAAAAAAAAAAAAAAAAAAAAAAAAAAAAATTCCTCACCTCTGCCCTCTTAGAGCACTAATCTATTTGACTTCAAAACAATTAGTTCTTAAATCATACTTATGGTTTGAACCATAGAACCTTATGATTCCCAGAGTTTGTTCAGGGATTCCACAAACAATAAATATAAGATGTTGGATATTAGCTGAGTGGTCCATTCATTATTTTTATTTTGTTTTATGTAACAGAGATCCCAGTAAGAATTTTTTCTTTTTAAAACTTTGAATGGCACTAGCTTAAAACAATATGTCATAGAAGATTTCTGTTAAAATATAACTACTACTTTGGTTAAGTAGCACAGAATAATGTCACCTGGGTTTTTTTGGTGTTTTTTTTCTTCAAACTAATGCAAATTCCTAAAACTAATTTGAAGATATAGAACCAATGATAATATTTTCAAAAAATGGATGTGGAAAATAAGTTTCATAAGCTGATTATATTGCAAGTTTTCCCCACATGGATAATTTATTATGAAGTCTGCTTTTACTTTTTCTACTTCAATTGACTTTCTTCTGAGTCTCAGATAGACATTTGCCACTTGAGGGCCAACAAGCACTTTAATGCCTTTCCTCCATTTGCAGAAGCTTGTATTTTAGGAGCCTGCTTCCTATTTTCAAAAATGAAAATGCTAGGGCTGGGAATGTGGCTAAGCAGTGAAGCACTCCTGGGTTCAATCCCTGGTACCAAAAATAAAAAATAAAATAAAAAAGACATTAACTATGGAGAGGATGGCTAAGAATCCATGTTCATATAAGGGCTGACATGACTGTTTAGGCCAGGTACAAGTTGAGGGAAAGAAGGTGATCTCTGTGGAGGGAGAAATATGGAACTAATAGGTTCTGGAAATGATGAAAGAAGAACTAGGTAACTTCTGAGAGACAACAGAGAACAGTTCTTAACAGCTCTCGAGGCCCTTTGAAACTTAACTGGACTTCATTTCCTGTCATTGGACTCTACAACACAAATAGATCTTTGAAATGCCCACCTGATCACACCCCTGATGTGGAAAAAAAACTCATGCCACTTTAAATGGGTTTTTGTTCCTTGCAACTCAAGAAACCTGACTAGAAAATAAATCAAAATATAACAAGCACAATTAAAGGCTGATGTTGGGGCAAAAAAAGCAAAGAATAAAGGAAGAGAAGGATATTTGATCACTGGGGTGTTATAAAGCTATTCAAAGTAGTGATAAAGATCCTCTAAAGTGGGCCCTGGAAGTCTCTTTTTCTTGACTTGTCCCGTCATCTCCAGCAAGTCAATAAATTGTCTCAATTCCCTGATGTTTTTGTATGAGGGTGTTTACTTTCAACCTGTATCATAAAAAGTTATCAGTAGAGGCTTCAGAAGATGAATTTTGATTTATTGTTTTTTTCTTTTTTAGTTCTCTTATTTCCTCTTCCTCTTCTACCTTCTCCCATTCCCACTCCCAGATAAAAACATACATACACTCACTTAGCTAGTCAAGAAAAAACAAGCTAATAACATCCAACTATCCATATACATCCAACTATCTGACCAGTGAAAAATAAACTAATACATAAATGTATTTACATAAAGCAATTATCTACATGCTATTGCATCTCAATACTAATGAATAAAACAGGTATTTGAGGGGTAGTATTTTAAAATGGCATATATGCTTATATCTGTGTAATAGCCATGGTACTCATCCTTGTGACTTTTCTCAGGTAAGAAGAATTTAAGTGCTAAGCCTTTATTCTTGGAAATAATCCCTTTAAAAATTGTTCTCTTCACCCACCATTTTTTTTTAACCCAGGGCCTCACACATGCTAGGTAAGCTCTGTGGTATATCCCCAGGCCTTTTGAGACAGGGTCTCAGTAAGTTGTCCAGGATAGTCTCAAAACTGTGATCCTAGTCTCCTGAATAGCTGGGTTTATAGGTAGTGCTACCATGCCTGGTTCTTTTCACCTACCTTTTGTCAAAATCAATTGACAATTTGAGAATTAGTTGATCTTTCTATGAACCTCTTGGACGACCCTTGTCAACTTCTTCCACTCAGACTGGTAAAATAATAGCAATTGTGCGTGCATGTTTTTGTGTGTATTTACTTTTTAAAAAGCATATTCATGGGCTGGGGATGTAGTTCAGGGGTAAAGGGCTTGCCTAGCATGCATGCGAGTTCTGAGTTCAACTCACACTACTGCAAAAAGAAAAAACACACATTCATAATTATTATAGCTCAGAATGAAAAATACAGGGTTTTACCTAGGTGAATACAGATAATAAGTCATGTAAGTGAGTCCAAAGTGTGGTGCTGAGAAAGTTTGGAAACCATGGTTCAGCATTTCTTAACCAACTAAATCTTGTGGCTCTATCTATCTGCATTCACCCAACAAGTTCATTTCTACTATCTATAGCAATGTGCATAGACATATGCCTACACATTGAATACTTTCCCTCAAAAGGCATCCAACTATACAATCCAATGCAGGTTGGAAGCCAGATAGAATGGGATGATGTATAAGAAGGAAAATGCCAAATAAGGTTCAACTGGTTATGGTGAAGGGAGTGACATTGTCCATGATTAGACAGAGGACTCAAGGCCAGTAATTTGTCTATTTCTAAAGGAGATAGTTGGCACTGGAAGAGAGAGAGGAAGGAGAGTTGACATTTGGGTTTGTATTTCCCAGGTGATTTTTTTTAAGCGTCACTCACGGTAGAAAACATATTCAGTGTAAGAGGTCCAGATCTTGTCATCTGTCTGGTCATGTGTGACAGTGCAGGTGCCAGTGGAGTTGCATGCTACCATGTGGAAGCCAGCATCAGCTAGTCTGTCAAAGGCTTGTTCCAGAAAGGTGAATTTGAGGTAGTATCGAGAAGTATATCGCTCAGGAGGACGGTCAGGGTCTCTGCTCTCATTTAGAGTATCTCCAAACACTTCTTTGGCCAAGGAGATCTTACCACACACCATGATTCGGGCCACACGGCGGAATTTGGCATCTGTTTGGCTGTCCCGACCCAGAGTATAGGAGCCCCGGTAGCCAATAGTGATGAAGCCTGCCTTCTTGAGATCAGAACCAGCACTTGTTGTCAGAGCTAGAGGGTTATCAGGGCCACTAGTATGGCCAATACTAGTTGAAGAGGGATTAAACAGGGTATCAATGCTGGGGGACAGCTCTTCTAGGTCATTTTGGCATAGGTCATTGCCAACTGAGTAGAGCTTATTCATTTTAGGAGCCAACATCTTGACCAGTTCTGGCAATCTGAAGTATTCTGCTTCTCTCTGGAGCCGTCCATGCTCTGGAAAGTGGTCAGGAAGCACTACTTGCCGGTCCCTCATATAATCTAGCACATAACGAAAGAGAAAACCATCTCGGTCTATGAAAAACCTTCCTTTGTTGTCCTGGATCAGGGAACAAAGATTCTTTTCACTGAACATTTCCCAGAGCAGGGAACCAGGAATGCTAATCAAAGTAGGATAGCGAGTAATGTACACCTGACCACCTACATTGAGTTCAATAATTTGAGGGAAATGACTGAAATCCTCACTCAGTTTGGTACAACTTGATTTTTCTGGCATGGCCATATTGACCTGCAAAAATAAAACAGATTGGTCTTAGGTAAGTGTTTACAGGATGGGGATTCTGTTTACAAGCAAAATTTTTTTTCTACACATATACACTGTACAAATCAAGAAACTCAAGCAAAAGCATGACCTTTTACTAATTAACTGTGCTTGAAAATGAAAGCATTAGAAAACATAGTGCATGGTTTAGTTTTGTAGTGTTTTCTAATGTCCTTCTAAATGCACGTTTCAGATGATAATAGTCCTCATTTCATGATGGCAGGTTATCACAGTTCATGTAAGGTCCCCTCTCTATGATGCTTATTTAATTCTTTTACTTTATCCTCTTACTACCTTTGCATTTCTGTCCCTGCCCGCAACACAATCATTCTGATAAGTTTAATGTGTATCTTTTTGTTTGTATGCATTCTTGCAAAATGGATTTTATGGTTTTAGATATATATTATTGTATTATAACTTTACTCTTCCCTTTTTTCATTATCAGCACTACATTACTAAGATTCCTTTTTGTTTCTATGTGTGTATTTAATCCCCTGTTTCAAATTGTGGCACCTGCTTTTAATGTGCACCTATCACATTTTACCATTCACTCTCCCACTGATTGAAAACCCACATTACTTTCAACTTCCTGATGCAATGTACACCCATGTACATGTTTTCTATGATTTCCAAATCCCGATCTCTTTCTCTTTCCTAATCTTCAGTTCCGTATTAGCAACTATTTGCTGACTGCCCTCACAGCACCTTGAATTCAGCATGTCTAAAATCACTCAATGTACATGAAAGTATTTTTTAAAAGTAAGTTATTATTAATTATTTCTCTTCATGTTTCCAGCCCAAATAGGTCATATTTTCTGACTTTTCCCCCCATCAGAAATACAATTTTTTCAGTAGTCTGAACTTGAAATTCAGAAACCTCAGTCATCCTATTGATTTATTCATCCTTCTTATCCATATTTCTCACTAACTTAGAAATTATTTATTTATGATACCTCTTGCATACACTTTGTTACTTCCACTTCCTATTCTTTATTCTGCACTCATACAAGAACCTCCAGTTTGGTCTGTCCATCTCTGGTTGCTACTTATTCATATTTATTTTCTCTTACTAACACACAGCCAAACTAAAATATCCTAAATTCTGCTATCAGAATAGTTATCATGTCATCTCTGTTTAACAATCTTTGGTGGTTCCACTTTACTTATACATTAAATCCAAACCCCTTACCTTGGAATTAAAAGCTATCTATAAGCTACTCCCATTCTCTCTTTAATAATGAGAATTCCTAACACCAATAGGACTTAATATGTGCTAGGCATTGTTCTTAGCTGATGAGTTTATCCCTGTTAAAATATATGCCCAACACATGTCTAATAAGTAGTTTTGCTGATGTCTAAACTCAAGCAGTAGCACTCTGGTGTCCATGTGATTAATTACTATGCTATACCTCTCCCTTTTGGTTATACCTGCTAAGACGTTTTTACACATAGAAAATAAAAAGGTATAGGTCATTGATCACTGCCAATGATATGTTTGTTCTTAATTTGGGGGGGGTTGTAAGTTATTTTTTTTGTCTTTATTCATACCTTTTCCCCTTCTGTAAAACCTTATTCCTTCTCCTTGACATCCACCTGTACTTCAAGGACCAATTCAAATCCCAAATAAGGTTAACCTCCTCCTATTTCTTTACTAATCTTGAAAAAAAGTTTTTAAATCAAATGACTTTCTACTCCTTAACATAACATCAGTAGTAGTAATAATTGAGCTATACTAAAAACAGCTAACATTTATGAAGCACTTACTATATACCAGTTCTCTTCTGATCCCTTTTCATGTGATAACTCAATTAATTATTTGTAACAAGGCAATGAGGTAAATATATTGCAATCCCCTTTTCTCAGAGAAAATAAAAAAGCAGATGCATAGGCTATTATAATTCCTCACAGGGACTACTGCTGTTAGTATCTACCCACTAATCTATTCTTCATACTACAACTGGAGTAATCTTTCTAAAATGCAAAACTAATTCTGGCCTTCCGTGCAGAAACATTATCAAAGATTCTTCAAAGTCTGCAGAATAAAGTTCATACATATTAAATACACTGTATGAAAAATTCCACAATCTTTGCTTGTTCTTGGTCTTTAATTCCAACCATTTTTCCCTCTGAATGACCCTAAATTTTAGCCACACTTTTTTTTCTAAGTCCAGTTCAAAAAACTCACCCACTTTTTCATGTCCACATGCCTTAAACTTACAATTCCCTCTACTTAAAATATCTTCTTTTACTCTACCCACCCCCAAGCTCCCTGTCCCTCTTGTGAAATAATATGACATAGTAGCTTTGGGCAGTTCTGAATTGAATCCCAGCTCTGCCACATAGAAGCTGAGTAACTTTAGGCAAAGTATTACTTTTCTCTGAGCCTCAATTTCCTTTCCAGAAAATGGATATAATAAAATACCCTAATTAATAAGATGAGGAAATTATATTTAAGGCAAATAAAGTACTTAACACACCACCTGGCATATCATAAATGCTTAACGGATGGTTGGTTACATTAGTTTCCTTAGTTTGTCTCAGGAAAGGCAGTAAAGGATTTCTTTTCACTGAATTGATTATGGCACTAGAAGTCTCATAATGATCCACTGAAATTCTGCTAAAATGAAATATCCTCTCTTACATTCCACCCCATCCTTTTATATTCGTTATCACTGCAGTTTATAAGTATCTCTATTGAAGCATTTATCACACCATACTAGAACTGTTTATTTATAAATCTGTCTGTGCCTAATAAACCCTAAGGCAACAAAGTCATCTTAATTTAAACTTCTGCATCCCCAGCACTGAGTCTGGTGATTAGCAAGCCTGTGGTAAGTAAGTTTTGAAGGATGAGTAAATCACAAACAAACAAATGTGACACTAAATCACACTATATTCACAATCCCACAGTATATGAGTAGAAATCCATTTACAGAAATTCATTTTGAATACACATATAAGAACAAGAAATGTACATACATTAGATTTTTGCAGATTTCTGAATACAAGTATTCATTCCTTCCAAAAACAATGACAAAAATCCAAGATGGTTTTTCCCCATTGAAAAAACAGATAATTTTATAGTACAAATAAGCATCTGGAAAATAGCAGTGAAAATTTATTATTTGCTTTTTCTTTCTTGTTGCTTTAGAGAGACTTCTGCCCAAGTCATCTAGTGGTTTAAAATTCTATGGGTATTCGATTTTGCCTCTCACATTAACTACAGAATTTTTAGCTAAATTCTAAGAACCAACTTTTATTTCTGGAGGTAGAAGTCAGAAAGAGAAAAGTTAAGCCTAGACCTGCATGGGACTTTTAAACTGCTGCCTCTCTTTGGTATAATCACAAATATATTTTTAACACACATAGAATTTTTCTCTGAGAAATTTTACCCTGAAAGCTAGGAATCTCAGAAGAGTGTTTTTTTTTTTTTTTTTTTTTAAGAAATAAAGGGCTGGGGAGATAGCTCAGCTGGTAGAGTGCTTGCCTCACAAGCACAAGGCCCTGAGTTCAATCCCCGGTACTGCAAAAGAAAAAAAAAAAGAAATAAAAATGGAGGTAGTTACCTCACTAATGAAAAAGTCTAATTCAAAAGAGCCCCTGGAATATTATCATAACATGAAGTCAAGAATAGTAAGATTATTACTATTCCCAAATAATAAGATTATCATCTGTTTGCATGTATTTGCAATTTGCATATAAAAATCTCTTAATATTCTCTCTTTTCCTATCCCAGTGTTTTCTGTTCAACTGGTTTTGCTCCCGAGGAAGTAAAAAGCAGTTCATTCAATCTAACCATTCATCAGTTTTTGAAATGCTTGTTTGGCAAGTACTTTTTAAGGAATCCTTGAAATGTCTCATTTACTCTCTTGTGCATAAATCAGAGATTGATAAAGATTTGTGGTTATTTACCTCAATAAATCAAAGATATAAGTCTCTGTAAAGGAGGGAGTAAATGAGACGATGTGTAATGTAAATGATTTAAACCAGATGAAAAAAAAGTCCTTGAACCCAGCTATACTGCAAGCCCAAAAGAGCTGAGCTTTACACTTCAATGTTTCAAAGGCACTGAGGAAAGTAGCAAGTTCATCCTTCCCTTTCTACAAACAATCCTCCTCCTAATTGTAGTACTTGTAACCAAGATCCAGTGTTTCTAAAGAAAAAAAAATATCAAATATATGAAAACAAACTCTACTATAACCTCTCCTAAATGATGCCTTATTTCCTCCTGAAAATGCAAAGGAAGAGTTTTCTAAGGAAATCAATTTATAAATGACCAACTTCCAATTTTATTAAATCTGAAATTCTTCTGTCCTGTTCTTTCCTCCCTCTCCCTTTTCTCTCCTCTCCTTCCTCTTCCTTCTTTGCTCTCTGTCCCTCTATCTCTCCCCTCTGACCAGTTTGTTTGAAATATGTACTCACTTATAAGAATGTACCCACCAATTTTAAATGTGGTTCCCACCTTTTCTGTTGCTCCAATTCAGAGAGTACAAGAAATCAAAGTAGGTAACAGCTGAACTGGAAGTGTAAGCAAAAGGAGAAAACAACTTTAATTAAGAAATAAGAAATAGTTTTTCTTTTACTGCAGGAGAAAATCTTCAGCAGCATTCCCTTCCCTTTTCAATTACTTTATATCTATGGCTTTAAGCCTGCTCATAAAAATGAAATGCCAGTACCCAGGTGCTTTAAAAACAAACAAAATGTTTTCTTTTCAATTAACCAAATGATAAATGGCAATCTGAGTTTTCAGAATCGCCCTTCAGAAAGAGCCTCCCCTGTTTTTGGATCTCTAGCCTGCTTTCCAATCAGCAGTTTTAACATGCAGTCCTCTCTCGGTACAAAGAAAGGACAAACAGATACATGCGCATCCCCAGCTCAAATGCAGAAGCTCCTGAATTCCAGAAGCAGTTTACTGGAAAGGAAAGACAAAGAGATCAATGGAGTAGTTACCTTGAATCTCCAGTTTCTGTGATATTCCCAAGCAGAGTCTCAGTCCCTGTCTGTCTCGCTGCCCTGCCAGCTCAGCTCCGCTTGTGAAATGACTTCCTGCTCTGCTTCCTTTCTCTGGTTGTGTGCTTTGGCGCTTGAGCTGAGTTTTCCCTTTTAATACTAGCAAGACTGTAGACCCTCCTCCCCTTCTGTGACAAACTTGGTTCGCTCCGCTGCCGCCTCCCAGATAGAAATGGCAAACTCTTTATTCTGCAGTTTGGGGAGAAAGCAAAGGAAAGAGAATAAGATAACTGAGGTGGTGATGTCAAAGGGGTCGAATTTGGGGATAAAGGAGAATTTTTGCTTATCGTTTTCTTGGTTCCAGTAAAACAAATAAACATTTAGCACATGCAAATTACCCGAGTGTATTTTATTTTTACTAAAGTATTGACTGAATTCTAAACTTGAATATATAGGTGTGATTAAGAACTTTATTGTGATAAGTACTCAAATGGTATAGATACTTCAAATAATTAATTTACTAAGCACTTCCCAGTGTGCCAGATAATATATTAAATGCTGAGGATAAAGAAATAAACAAATTTTTCATTCTTAAGACTTACAGGGCTGGGGTTGTGGCCCAGTGGTAGAGCGTTTGCTTAGCATGTGTGAGGCACTGGGTTTGATTCTCAGCATCACATAAACATAAGTAAAGTCCATTGACAAATAAAAAAATAAAAAAAAAGACTCTTACAGTTTAGTCCAGGAGAAAAAAATTAATTGGCTATAAAATGTTAAGTGTCATGGAATAACTAAGCATAAAGTCTTGTAAGGACACAAAGGAAAGAAGACCTAGGTCATCTAGGGACACCTGAAGGGTTCTTGGAGGATGTGACTAAACAGTTTTACCAAATAAATAAGAATTAGTAGAAGAAGATAGGAAGTGTATTCTAATCAGAAAGAACAGTGTCAACAAAGAGTAAAAACAACATGTCAGCTACTAGAAACTGTATTAAATTTATTAAATGCTGAAGTAAAGAAAGGCAGGCTATTTAATTCTCAAAGTTTACATTAATTTTCTTCAGATTGTCTACATAGCCCAAGGAGAATGGGCCTATTTTCCTACCTGAGAATCTATAAAATAAATTATTTCATTTCATATGCAATTGCTCTTTTTTTTTATTGTAAACAAATGGGATACATGTTGTTTCTCTGTATGTACATGGAGTAAAGGCATACCATTTGTGTAATCATACATTTACATAGGGTGATGTTGTTTGATTCATTCTGTTATTTTTTCCCTTCCCGCCCACCCCTCCCACCCCTCCCACCCCTCTTTTCCCTCTATACAGTCCTTCCTACCTTCATTCTTGCCCCCCTCCCACCCCCCATTATGTGTCATCATCCGCTTATCAGTGAGATCATTCGTCCTTTCTTTTTTTGAGATTGGCTTATCTCACTTAGTATGATATTCTCCAATTTCATCCATTTGCCTGAAAATGCCATAATTTTATCATTCTTCACAGCAGAGTAATATTCCATTGTATGTATATGCCACAGTTTCTTTATCCATTCATCAATTGAAGGACATCTAGGTTGGTTCCACAATCTGGCTACTGTGAATTGAGCAGTTATGAACATTGATGTGGCTGTATCTCTGTAGTATGCTGATTTTAAGTCCTTTGGGTATAGGCCAAGGAGTGGGATAGCTGGGTCAAATGGTGGTTCTATTCCAAGCTTTCTGAGGAATCTCCATACTGCTTTCCAGAGTGGCTACACTAATTTGCAATGTATGAGTGTACCTTTTTCCCCACATCCTTGCCAAAACCTATTGTTGCTTGTGTTCTTGATAATCGTCATTCTAATTGGGGTGAGATGGAATCTTAGGGTAGTTTTGATTTGCATTTCTCTTATTACTAGAGATGTTGAACATTTTTTCATATATCTGTTGATTGCTTGTACATCTTCTGTGAAGTGTCTGTTCATTTCCTTAGCCCATTTGTTGATTGGATTATTTCTATTCTTGGTGTAGAGTTTTTTGAGTTCTTTATATATTCTAGAAATTAGCACTCTATCTGATGTATGAGTGGCAAAGATTTTCTCCCACTCTGTAGGCTCTCTCTTCACATTGCTGATAGTGTCCTTTGCTGAGAGAAAGCTTTTTAGTTTGAATCTATCCCAGTTGTTGATTCTTGCTTTTATTTCTTGTACTATGGGAGTCCTGTTAAGGAAGTCTGATCCTAAGACAACATGTTGAAGATTTGGACCTACTTTTTCTTCTATAAGATGCAGGGTCTCTGGTCCGATTCTGAGGTCCTTGATCCAGTTTGAGTTGAGTTTTGTGCAGGGTGAGAGATAGGGGTTTAATTTCATTCTGTTGCATATGGATCTCCAGTTTTCCCAGCACCATTTGTTGAAGAGGCTTTTTTCTCCATTGCATATTTTTGGCAACTTTGTCTAGTATGAGAAAACTGTATTTATTTGGGTTTATGTCCATGTCCTCTATTCTGTACCATTGATCTACCTATTTTGGTACCAATACCATGCCGTTTTTGTTACTATTGCTTTGTAGTAGAGTTGAAGTTCTGGTATTGTGATACCCCCTGCTTCACACTTTCTGCTGAGGATGGCTTTAGCTATTCTGGATTTCTTATTTTTCCAAATGAATTTCATTATTGCTTGCTCTATTTCTGTAAGGTACGTCATTGGAATTTTAATTGGAATTGCATTGAATCTGTATAGCACTTTTGGTAGTATGGCCATTTTGACAATATTAATTCTGCCTATCCAAGAACATGGGAGATCTTTCCATCTTCTAAGATTTTCTTGAATTTCTTTCTTTAGTATTCTGTAGTTCTCCTTGTAGAGGTCTTTCACCTCTTTTGTGAGATTGATTCCCAAGTATTTTATTTTTTTCGAAGCTATTGTGAATGGGGTAGTTTTCCTAATTTCTCTTTTGTGAAGATTCATCGCTTATGTATAAAAATGCCTTAGATTTATGTGCATTGATCTTATATCCCGCTACTTTACTGAATTCACTTATGAGATCTAAAAGTTTTCTGGTGGAATTTCCTGGTTCCTCTAAGTATACAATCATATCATCAGCAAATAGGTATAGTTTGAGTTCTTCTTTTCCTATTCGTATCTCTTTAATTTTTTGGTTTGTCTAATTGCTCTGGCTAGAGTTTCAAGGATGATGTTGAATAGAAGTGGTGAAAGAGGGCATCCCTGCCTTGTTCCAGTTTTTAGGGGGAATGCTTTCAGTTTTTCACCATTTAGAATGATATGGGCCATGGGCTTAGCATAGATGGCCTTCACAATGTTAAGGAATGTTCCCACTATCCCTATTTTTTCTAGTGTTTTGAGCATGAAGGGATGCTGTATTTTATCGAATGCTTTTTCTACATCTATCGAAATGATCGTGTGATTCTTAACTTTAAGTCTGTTGATATGGTGAATGACATTTATTGATTTCCTGATGTTGAACCAACCTTGCATCCCTGGGATAAAACCCACTTGATCATGGTGCACTATCTTTTTAACATATTTTTGTATGCGATTTGCTAAAATTTTGTTGAGAATTTTTACATTGATGTTCATTAATGATATTGGTCTGAAATTTTCTTTCCTCTATGTGTCTCTGTATGGTTTAGGTATCAGGGTGATATTGGCTTCATAGAATGAGTTTGGGAGGGTTCCCTCCTCTTCTATTTCATAGAATACTTTGAGGAGTATTGGAATGAGCTCTTCTTTAAAGGTTTTGTAGAACTCGGCTGAGAACCCATCTGGTCCCGGACGTTTCTTTGTTGGTAGGCTTTTGATGACCTCTTCTATTTCATTGCTTGAAATTGGTTTATTTAAGTTGTGTATGTCCTCCTCGTTCAGTTTAGGTAATTCATATGTCTCTAGAAATTTGTTGATGTCTTCGAGGTTTTCTGTTTTGTTGGAGTATAGATTTTCGAAATAGCTTCTAATTATGTTTTGTATTTCACTCGTGTCTGTTGTGATGTTTCCTTGTTCATTCCGAATTTTAGTAATTTGAGTTTTCTCCCTCTTTCTCTTTGTTAGTGTGGCTAAGGGTTTATCAATTTTGTTTATTTTTTCAAAGAACCAAGTATTTATTTTTTAATTTTTTCGATTGTTTCTTTTGTTTCAATTTCGTTGATTTCGGCTCTGATTTTAACTATTTTCTGTCTTCTACTACTTTTGGTAGGGCTTTGAGCTGTAGTGTTAAGTCGTTTATTTGCTGATTTTTACTTCTTTTTTTGAATGTGCCCCATGAAATAAATCTTCCTCTAAATACTGCTTTCATAGTGTCCCAGAGATTTTGATATGATGTGTCTTTGTTCTCGTTTACTTCTAAGAATTTTTTTATTTCCCTCCTGATGTCTTCTGTTATCCATTCATCATATAATAGTGTATTATTTAATCTCCAGGTATTGGAGAAGTTTCTGTTTTTTTATTCTGTCATTTATTTCTAATTTCAATCAATTATGATCTGATAGAATACAAGGTAGTATCTCTATCTTCTTGTATTTGCTAACAGTTGCTTTGTGGCATAAAATATGGTCTATTTTAGAGAAGGATCCATGTGCTGCTGAGAAGAAAGTGTGTTCATTCTTTGTTGTATGGTATATTCTATATATGTCCGTTAAGTCTAAATTGTTGATTCTGTTATTGAGATCTATGGTTTCCTTATTCAATTTTTGTTTGGAAGATCTATCCAGTGGTGAGAGAGGTGTGTTAAAATCGCCTAGTATTATTGTGTTGTGGTCTATTTGATTTCTGGAATTGAGAAGGATTTGTTTGACGTACATGAATGAGCCAATGTTCGGGGCACAGATATTTATGATTGTTATGTCTTGCTGATTTATGCTTCCCTTAAGCAGTATGTAATGTCCTTCTTTATCCCTTCTGACTAGTTTTGGCTTGAAGTCCACATTATCTGAAATGAGGATGGATACTCCAGCATTTTTGCTGTGTCCATGTGCATAGTATGTTTTTTTCCCATCCTTTCACCTTTAATCTGTGGGTATCTCTTTCTATGAGATGAGTCTCTTGCAGGCAGCATATTGTTGGATTTTTCTTTTTAATCCAATCTGCCAGTCTATGTCTTTTGATTGATGAGTTCAGGCCATTAACATTCAGGGTTATTATTGTGATATGATTTGTATTCCCAGGCATTTGACTCATTTTTGTTTTTTGAAATGATTTGATTTCTCCTTTATTTTGCTATTACTTTAGGCTAGTTCCTCCCGTTGCTGATTTGCATCATTGTTTTTCATCTCTTCCTCATGGAATATTTTGCTGAGAATGTCCTGGAATGCTGGCTTTCTTTTTGTAAATTCTTTTAGCTTTTGTTTATCATGGAAGGATTTTATTTCATTGTCAAATCTGAAAGTAAGTTTTGCTGGGTATATGATTCTTGGTTGGCATCCGTTTACTTTCAGGGCTTGGTAAATGTTGTTCCAGGCCCTTCTGGCTTTTAGGGTCTGAATTGAAAAATCTGCTGATATTCTTATTGGTTTCCCCCTGAATGTAATTTGATTCTTTTCTCTCGCAGCGTTTAAAATTCTGTCTTTATTTTGTATGTTAGGCATTTTCATAATAATGTGCCTTGGTGTGGGTCTGTTGTAATTTTGTATATTTGGCGTCCTATAAGCCTCTTGTACCTGATTTTCCATTTCATTCTTCAGATTTGGGAAATTTTCTCATATTATTTCATTGAATAGATTGTTCATTCCTTTGGTTTGTTTCTCTAAGCCTTCCTCAAAAAATATGGAATGCTTCCCGAATTTGCGTGTCATCCTTGCTGTTGGGGCCATGCTAATCTTCTCTGTATCGTTCCAATTTTAGTATTTGTGCTGCCAAAGCGAGCATGCAATTTCTCTTTTTTTATCTTCTAATTAAGTCATTGAAATAAAAAGTGAATTTTTCAGCCAGATGTGGTAGCACACACTTTTTAAATCTCAGCTACTCAGAAAGCTGATGAAGGGGGATACCAAATTCAAGGCCAGCATCAGCAATTTGGACAGACCTGGTCTCAAAATAAAAAATAAAAAGGGCTGGAGATGTAACTCAGTGGTAGAGCTCCCCTAGGTTCAATCCACAGTACTGTAAAAATAAATAAATAATAAAATAAGGATTTTTTTTAAAAAAGGAAGTGTGAGTGTTGTGATGGTCATAGCTCTCTGAACATTAAACTTCTGTCAGTCAAATCGATTTCTGAGAGATAGTATTAGCAATGTTGTTGTTTTAAACAATAAAATTACATCATTTGCAGGAAGTTGAATGGAACTAGAGAACAAGCTAAATGAAATAAGCCAGATTCATAAAGTCAAGGAGTGCATGTTCTTTCTCATATATGGAAGCCAGAGAAGAATAAGGCTGGAACAGGATCTCATGAAAATAAAAGAAAGACCAATAGAATACAGGATGGTACCAGATAGAGGGTGGAAGACAGGGATAAGAGAGATATAGGGGAATGAAATCAAGCAAATTATGTTATGTGCATATACTACTATATCACAACAAATTCCACTATTATGTATAATTACAAGGCACCAATTTTAAAAAGAAGTAACAAATCAGCAAAGTTGCGGTACAAAATTAACATGCAAAAATCATTTGTATTTCTACACACTGAATAATTCAAAAATTAGCAAAATAATTCAATTTAAAATAGCATCAAAAAGGAAAAACCTGCTATCAGTTACCCTCACCACAAGAGTTCTGTTCCTGTTTTATTTTTCAATAAATTCTACTCTTACACTCACAAAAAGCATTGAAAAGAATAAAATGCTTAGAAATTAACTTAACCAAGCTATACATAGAAAATTACAAAGTGTTGCTGAAAGAAATTATAGAATCAAATAGAAAAACATCCTTTGCTCATGTCTTTAAAAACTTAATATTATTGTCAATAATATAAAAAATGATCTCTACAGACTCAATACAATCCTATCAAAATTCCATGTGCAGTTTTTGTAGAAATAGATTAATCCATCCTAAAATTCATATGGGACTCCAAGTAGCCAAAACAATCTTGAAAAAGAACAAAATTAGGTATCTCTACTTCCTGACTTCAAAGCTTATTACAAGGCTAAAAAATCAAAACAGTGTGATACTGGCATTAAGACAGATACACAGATCAATGGATTAGAAAATCCAGATATAAACTCTTGCATGAGCTGGGCGCTGTGTCACACGCCTGTAATTCCAGCAGCAGGAGCCAAGGCCCTAACCAACTCAGCTAGACCCTGTCTCAAAATAAAAAAAAATAAAATAAAAGGGCTGGGGGTGTTATTTTGTGGAGATCCACGGTGGCAGACTAGAGGGAAGCTGCATTCTTTGTCACTGGGATTCAAGCAGAGGAAATACTGCAAGGCAGTTGTTGCTGCTCACCAATCCCCTGTGGTTTACCTCCCCGCCATTGGTCCACTGCAATCACCTGCCCTCTATCAGCATAATGCCTGCCTTTTGAGTGCAGATCACTCACTGACCACCACCTATTATCCACCATTTGCCCCTTTGCTGGCCTCTTGCCTGCCCATCGCCCACCTTTCACCTACCTATCGACGACCACCCAATGTCCACCTGCTGATCGTCTGTTAGCCTGCAGAGAGCCCACAGACTGCCATCAGATAGCCTGCTATCTGCTGTTGCCTGGAAGTCAATTGTCATGGTACCCACAGGTTTAGTTACACATGGGTGACCACCATCTTTGGAAACCAGTCAGGGCATGCAGTTTTGTCACTGACATCTTGGGACAGAGCCACGTCACTCTGGGGACACAGGCCAGGGCCTGAAGACATATTGGGGTGTGTGCAGGTCTGGTTGCACCTGAGGATTTTCTGCTGGGTGTGCTAGGGGCTGCCATCTGATTGCCTCTTTGCAGGGTCACCCATTTGTGTGAACGCATCCCTGGTGGTCTCTCTGCAAGTTGAAGGGGCATCAAGATCTTGGGACTAAAGCAAGACGGGGTCTGGGGAAGCAGAAGCCCAGGTTCATCATATTGCAGCTGGGTTTTTGTAGGCCAGTCTGGGTCTGGCAAGCCTGTGGAAAACTGGAGACTAGGGGCAGTTCCCTGGGGGAGCACAGGTTGAAGAAGCTGGAGAAAACCGGGTTCTCTCCAGCTCAGTGAGTCCTGAAGTGCTCAGGGACAAAAGGGGTCAGCTATAACTGGTGGGAAGACTGGAAGAGGATGTGAGGGCATCTTGGTATAGGCTTGCCCACCCAACCAGCCAGGCACCCACTGGACTGGAGTTAACATCAAACTTCAAACAACCCCACCTATCGGCAGAGAAGGGAAGCTGAGAAAAGTTTTGAAAGCCAACTGAAGCAATGGTCAATTTTCCATTGAGACTTTACTAATTTTTTTGTCCTCTCTCTCACACCTCTACCATCTTTGAATCCAAATATTTTACATGCATCAATTTATTGAGGAATGGGATGTCTGAATAGTATATTACAGTTTTGTTGTATATTCTTATATTTTTACTTTTTTAAAAATATTTTTATGTATATATTTTTTCTCACCTGTCTCCCTGAATTCTCTTTCTCACTTCTCTCATATGAACAGCCAACCTCTATTAATTCCTCCCTTGCTCTTATTATAAATTTTTACCTCTATCTTCTCTCCTCCATCACAAACATCACATCATACACTACTTCTGTTCCTTCATTTCCATCATTTGAAAGGGTAAACGCTTTTAGCAAACTTACTGTTTATATTTTAGACAATAATTGAACACTTCATTTCTGTTTATTGTGACAAACCTGTAAACACCTTAATAGGAGCCATTGGTTTAAGCTGGTATATTGTTTGCATTGGATGCTGTTAATATTGGTCTCCTCCTTAAAGGTAATAGAAACCTTCAGGGACACAATAAGACTACATGGTAGAATCTTTATTACCTCAGATTCATACCACTAGATGGGAAGACACACAAAGAACATGAAAAACAAGGGTGCAAAGTGCCTCAAACAAACCAAGATGTTCCAACAAGAGAATCCATAGACGACACTGTAGAACAAATGTCAGAGAAGGAGTTTAGAAAATACATAGTTAGATTGATCTTTGAAATAAAGGATGGTATCAGAGAGAAAATTCAGGAAGCGAAAGATCACATTAATAAAGAGGCAGAGTTTATAAAAAGGAATGAAGCAGAGATCCTCGAAATGAAGGAAACACTAAACCAAATTATAAATTCAATGGAAAGTATTACCAACAGACTAGACCACTTACTAGACAGAACTTCAGACAATGAAGACAAAATATGTGCTCTTGAAAATAAAGTCAAACATACAGAGAAGATAGTAAGAAACCATGAACAGAACTTCCAAGAAATATGGGATAACATGAAAGGACCAAATTTAAGATTTATCAGAATAGAAGAAAGCATGGAGATACACACCAAAGGAATGTACAATATTTTCAGTGATATAATATCAGAAAACTTCCCAAATCTAAAGAATGAAATGGAAAATCAACTTCAAGAGGCTTACAGGACACCAGATATTCAAAATTACAGCAGACCCACACCAAGGCACATTATAATGAGAATGACTAACATATAGAATAAGTATAGAATTTTAAAGACTATGAGAGAAAAAAAATCAAATTACATATAGGGGAAAACCAAATAGAATTTCAGCTGATTTCTCAACCCAGACCCTATATGCCAGGAAGTCCAGGAATCACATATATTAAACTCTGAAAGAAAATGGATTCCAACCAAGAATTTTATATCCAGCAAAACTAAGCTTCAGATTTGAAGATGAAATAAAAACCTTCCATGATAAACAGAATTTAAAAGAATTCACAACTAGAAAGTCTGCACTACAGAACATTCTTAGCAAAATATTCCATGAGGAGGAAATGAAAAAAAAAATGAAAACAAGCAGAGGGAGGAACTACACTAAAGGAAAGGTGAATCAAAAGAGAAACTAAGTTGTTAAAAAAAATAATCTGAAATACAAATGATGTTAATGGCCTAACTCATCAGTCAAAAGACATAGATTGGCATATTGGATTAAAAGAAAAGACCCAACAATATGCTGTCTTCAAGAGACTCACCTCTAAAGAAGAAACATCCACAGACTGATGGTGAAAGATTGAGAGAAAAACATATCACTCACAGGGACTGTGTAAACAAGTAGGAGTTTCCATCCTTACATCAGACAAAGTGGACTTCAAACCAAAGTTAGTCAGAAGGGATAAAGAAGGACATTTCATACTGCCTAAGGTAATAATACATCAACAAGACATAACAATTGTAAATATATATGTCCCAAACAATAGAGCATCTACGTACATCAAACCCTTCTCAATTTCAAGAATCAAACAGACCACAACACAATAATACTAGGCGACTTTAACACACATCTCTCACCATTGGATAGATATTCCAAACAAAATCTAAACAAGGAAACTATAAATAATACAATCAATGATTTAGACTTAATGAACATATATAGAGTATTTCATCCATCAAGTGAATACACTTTCTTCTAAGCAGCATATGGATCCTTCTCTAAAATAGACCATATGTTTTGCCACAAAGCAACTCTTAGCAAATACAAAAAATAAAAATAATACCATGAATTATATCAGATCATAATGGAATGAAACTAGAAATCAACAATAAAATAAAAAATAAAAGCTACTCTGACACCTGGAGACTAAGCAGCATACTATTGAATGATGAATGGATAGCAGAAGAAATAAGCGAGGAAATAAAAAAAGTAATTAGAGTTAAATGAGAACACCGATACAACATATCAAAATCTCTGGGACAATATGAAGGCAGTGCTAAGAGGAAAGTTCATTGCATTGAGTTCATACATTGAAAGAATGAAAAGCCAACAAATTACTGACCTAATATTACATCTCAAAGTCCTAGAAGAAGAAGAACAAATCAACACCAAAAGCAGCAGAAGACAGGAAATAATTAAATCAGGGCTGAAATCAATTAAATTGAAATGAAAGAAACAATTGAAAAAAATTGGCAAAGCGAAAAGTTGATTCTTTGGAAAAGTAAAGAAAATGGATAAACCCTTAGCCACACCAACAAAGAGAAAGAGAGAGGAAACTCAAATTACTAAAATTTGTAATGAAAAGGGATATATTACAATGGACAGTGCAGAAATACAGAAGATAATTAGAAACTATTTTGAAAATGTATACTCAAATAAAATAGAAAATCTCAAAAACATTGACAAATTTCTAGAGATATATGATCTACCCAAACTGAAGCAGGAAGACATACACATTTTAAACAGATCAATTTCAAGCAATGAAATAGAAGATGCCGTTAAAAAGCCTACCAATCAAGAAAAGCCCAGGACCAGATTCTCAGATAAGTTCTACAAGACCTTTAAGGAAGAATTAACATCAATACTCTTTAAATTATTCCATGAAATAGAAAAGGAGGGAACTCTTCCAAACTCATTCTATGAGGCTGGTATCACCCTGATACCAAAACCAGACAAAGATACATCAAGGGAAGAAAACATCAGACCAATATCCCTGATGAACATAGACACACACACACACACAAAAAAACTCAATAAAATTATTGCATATTGCAAACAAAAACATTAAAAAGATAGTGCACCAAAATCAAGTGGGGTTCATCCCAAGGATGCAAGGTTGGTTCAACATCCAGAAATCAATAAATGTAATACATCACCTCAATAGACTTAAAGACAAGAATCTTGTGATTATATCAATAGATGCAGAAAAAGAATTTGACAAAATACAGCACCTCTTCATGTTCAAAACACTAGAAAAATTAGGAATAGTAGGAATATACCTCAACATTGTAAAAGCTATCTGTGCTAAGCCCAAGGGCCATCATCATTTTAAATGGAGAAAAATTGAAAGCATTCCCTCTAAAATCTCAAACAAGACAGGGATGCCCTCTTTCACCACTTCTATTCAATATCATTCTTGAAACTCTAGCCAGAGCAATCAGACAGACCAAAGAAATTAAAGGGATATGAATAGGAAAACAACTCCTCAAACTATCACTATTTACCTACGACATGATTCCAATTTTAGAAGATCCAAAAAAATTCCACCAGAAAACTTCTAGAACTCATAAATGAATTCAGCAAAGCAGCAGGATATAAAATCAACACCCATAAATCAAATGCACTTCTATACATAAGTGATGAATCCACTGCAAGAGAAATTAGGAAAACTACCCCATTCACAACAGCCTCAAAAAATAAAATAAAATACTTGGCAATCAATCTAACAAAAGAGGTAAAAGACCTCTACAATGAATACTACAGAATACTAAAGACAGGAATTAAAGAAAACCTTAGAAGATGGAAAGATCTCTCTTGTTCTTAGATAGCTAGAATTAATATTGTCAAAATGGTCATACCAACAAGTGTTATACAGATCCCATGCAATTCCTATTAAAATCTCAATGTCATTCTTCATGGAACTAGAAAAAGCAATCATGAAATTCATTTGGAAATATAAGAGACCCAGAATAACCAAGGCAATCCTTAGCAATAAGAATGAAGCAGGAGGCATCACAATACCAGACCCTAAACTATACTTCAGAGCAATAGTTAAAAAAAAAAAAAAACAGCATGGCATTGGTATCAAAATAGACATGTAGACCAATGATACAAAACAGAATACACAGAGATGAACCCACATAAATACAGTTATCTCATACTAGACAATGGTGCCAAAAACATATATTGGTAAAAAGATAGCCTCTTCAACAAATGGTGCTGGGAAAACTGGAAATCCATATGTAACAAAGTGAAATTAAACCTCTCTCTCTCACCCTGCACAAAAATCAACTCAAAGTGGATCAAAGACTTAGGCACTAAAACAGAGATCCTGCACATAATAGAAGAAAATGTAGGCCCAAATCTTTATCATGTCAGCTTAGGACCTGACTTCCTTAACAAGACTCCTAAAGCAGAAGAAGTAAAATTAAGAATCAATAATTGGGATGGATTCAAACTAAGAAGCTTCTTCTCAGCAAAGGAAATAATCAAAACATGAAGAGAGATCCTACAGAGTGGGAGAAAATCTTTACCACATGCCTCACATACAGTACTAATTTCCAGGATATACAAAGTACTCAAAAAACTTAGCACCAAAAAAACAAATAACCCAATCAATATATGGGCTAAGGAACTGAACAGATACTTCACAGAAGAAGAAATATAATTGATCAACAAACATGAAAAAATGTTCATCATGTCTTGCAATTAGAGAAATGCAAATCAAAACTACTCTAAGATTTCATCTCACTCTAGTCAGAATGGCAATTATCAAGAAGAAAAGCGGGCTGGGGATATAGCTCAGTTGGTAAAGTGCTTGCCTATTAAGCACAAGGCCCTGGGTTCAATCCACAGCACCACAAAAAAAAAAAAAAAGAATAAAAGCAATAATAAGTGTTGGCGAGGATGTGGGGGAAAAGGTACACTCATATGTTGTTGGTGGAACTGAAGATTGTTGCAACCACTATGGAAAGCAGTATGGAGATTCTTCAGAAAACTTAGAATGGAACCACCATTTGACCCAGCTATCCCACTCCTCAGTTTATACCCAAAGGACTTAAAATCAGCATACTACAGTGATGCAGCCACATCAATGTTCATAGCTGCTCAATTCACAATAGCCAGATTGTGGAACCAACCTAGATGCCCTTCAACAGATACATGGATAAAAAAATGTGGTGCATATACACAATGGAATGTTACTTAGCCTTAAATAAGACTGAAATTATGGCATTTGCAGGTAAATGAATGGAACTAGAGTGTTATGGGGCACAACTTAAGAACAGATCGATCACCACTGAGAAGTCCAAATTTGAGAGTCTTTATTAAGCTGGACAGCTGACTGTCTCACACAATGCCCCAAAAAATGGCTATTGGGAGAACAGCCCCGACCACAGGGTTGTAGGGGTTTTTATACCAAAAATCACATTAATCATAAGTGTCCGTTGCTATGATTCGAAATTACACATTAACATCATGAGATCATCAACAGAGGGGGAAGTGGGTCAAAATGACACTTACCTAGGTACAAACTAAAGAATGGTTGCTAACATCCACACAATTACTGTTTACATGGTACGTTGTTTAGGAGCAATAGGAATCAAAAAAGAGCAATTCTTTACTACATAGGAGTTGCCATTGTATATTATTAAACATGTCACACCAAGTAACTGATGATGGGCACAGAGGCGGGGTGTTCCCATGGGAGAAGCTTATTTCCTACATAACATGGAGTCTCAGAGCAAAATGGAGGCTGTTTAGTCATTTCCCTTGGAGTCTGGCCTATAACATTCTCATGGAGTCAGATCTGTCAGCCCATCACAGAGAACATCATGCTAAACAAAATAAGTCAATCCCAAAAAACAAAGGCTGAATGTTTTCTCTGATAAGCAGATGCTGATCCATAGTTTGGGGGCGGGTAGGGAAGAAGGAAGGAACTTTGGTTTATGCAGAGGGGAGTGAGGGGAGGGGTTGGTTAGTGGGGATATGAAGGATGGTTGAATTAGACAGACATTATTACATCATGCAGGTATGATTATGCTATTGGTATGACTCAGCACCATGTACAGCCAGAGGAATGAGAAGTTGTGCTTCATTTGTGTACAATGCATCAAAATGCATTCTACTGTCACGTATAACCAATTAGAAGAAATTTTTAAAAATTTGAAAAAAGGGCTGGGGGTTGGCTCCGTGGTTAAATGATCCAGGGTTCAATCCCTGGTACAAAAAAAAAAATAATGATAGAGAAACTGAACTACATTAATTTTAAAAACTTTGGAGAATTTCGCCTTTATGTGTATGTAGAAAGTACCAATCAAAAATAAATAAGCTGAGCTCCGTGGAGCTGAAGGGTGAAGCAGGAGGCTCACGATACAAAACCAACCTCAGCAATTTAGCAAGGCTGGAGCAATTTAGCAAGACCTCAAAATAAAAACATATAAAAGGGCTTGGGATGTAGCTCAGTGGTTAAGTGCCCCCCCCTCAGTTCAATCCCTAATACATAAAGGAAAGAGAGAGAGCAAGCTAGCTAAAGGAAGATCAGTAGAGTAAGGAGAGAGAGTAGGGGGAGGGAGGAGGAGAGGAAAGGAAGGGGGGGACGGGGACTGAAATTAAATTCCTTGCATGTATGATTTTTGTCAAAATGTACCCAACTTCTATATATAACTATAATGCTCTAATAAATTTCTTTTTAAACTTTAGCACGTCAAAGAGTGAAAAGGGAACCTATGGAATATAAAAATATATATGTAGAATCACAGCTGATAGGAGTTAATATGTGGACAAAAGAACTCTTTCAATTGAGCAACAATTTTAAAATGAGCAAAACAAATTATGTTATGTGCATATATGAATATGACAGAATGAATCCCACTATCAAACATAATTATAATGCATCAATTAAAAAATCTAACAAAGATGAGCAAAGGACTTAAATAGACTTTTCTCCAGGAAAGATAGGCAAATGACCAGTAAGTACATAAAAGGACACTCAACATCATTAATTACCAGGGAAATGCAAATGAAAACCATAATGATATACCATCTCACACCCATCAGGATGGCTACTATTTAAAAAAAGGAAGTGTAGGTGAGGATGTGCAAAAATTGTAACCCTTGAATACTGCTGTTAGGAAACTTAAATGGTACAACCCCTATGGAAAACCGAATAGGAGTTCCTCAAAAAATTAAAAATAGAATTATCATCTGATCCAGCAATTCTACTTCTGGGAATAAATCTAAAAATTTTTTTTTTTAATTTGCAGTTCTATAGCATGCCTTTACTTTGTTTGTTTATTTTTTTATGCAGTGCTAAGGATCAAACCCAGCACCTCACATATGCTAGGCAAGTGCTCTGCTACTGAGCTACAGCCATAGACCCTAAATCTAAAATTTTGAAAGCAGGGTCTTTTTTTATTGTTGTTGTTCTAATTAGTTATTTATACATGACAGTAGAATGCATTTTGACACATCATACATAAATGGATTATAACTTCTCATTCTTCTGGTTGTACATGATGTTATACTGGTCATGTGAAAGCAGGATCTTGAAGAATATTTGTGCACTTATATTCACTGCAGCATTTTAGCATTAGTCACGATAGCCAAAGGTGGAAGCAACACAAGTATCTTCCAATGGATGAAGAGATAAAATGTAATTACATATTTAGTTTTTTTCTTTAGTATATTGTTCTACCTCTTATTTATTTATTTTATGCTGACTTTTTCTTGATTTATTTTTATTAGAGTTTTTCAGTTATACATACTGGTTGTGTTCATCCCAACAAGCACATATATGCATGGAATTTGATTTCATCTCATGATCCCTCCCTTTTATGTCCCTCCCCCCATTCTTTCTCCTCTACTCT
The DNA here is from genome assembly GCF_902686445.1 of Sciurus carolinensis. Classification (NCBI taxonomy): domain Eukaryota; kingdom Metazoa; phylum Chordata; class Mammalia; order Rodentia; family Sciuridae; genus Sciurus; species Sciurus carolinensis. The sequence continues at coordinate 45,984,337 of NC_062232.1, forward strand.
ACTAGACTTCCTTTTACTCAATTATTTATTTATATTTGATGGTTTATTTTTACTTATTCCCTGTGGTATATTTATAGCACATAACATGATTTTTTTAAAGAATTCATTCTGCATTGCCTCCCTTACCCATCCCTCCATTCTGTCTCTCCATCTCCTTCTTCTACATTATATTTAGTTTTTAAAAGGAAGGAAATTTGAGATATGCTACAAATAATGGATGAATCTTGAGAATATTATGGTAACTGAAATAGTCCAGACATGAAAAGACAAATACCATTATGATAATGAAGCCAGAATTGGGGACGGGCAGTTAGTGTAGAAATAGGGGATTGGGTCAAATCGAGGAAATGGAGGCCATGAAAGCCATCTGCCTCTGGAAGTTGGAGACTGCCCCTGGGAGAATGGAATGTCAAGGAGCCCAATTCAATTCTACTAATATCTAGTATCAATTCTACTAATATAGATTACCTACAACAGTCAGACATTTTTTTCCCCATGGTGCTGGGGACTGAGCCCAGAACCTTGCAAAATGCCAGCAAGCTCTCAACCATTGAGCCAAATCTCCAGTCCAGCAGTCAAATTTCTTGACAACAGAAAGTAGAATGGTGCTTGCCCAGACCTGGGAAGAGGGGATAGAGAGGAGAATGAGGTGTACGCATTTAATGAGTATAAAGTTTCAGCTTTGCAAGATTAAAAGAATTCCAAGACTAGGGTTATAGCTCATGCATTACAGTGCGTGCTTAGTATTCATGAGGCCCTGGGTTCAAATCCCAGCATTAAAAAAAAAGTTCTAGACATGGATGCACAACCATGTAGAAACTAGTGTAGATACTAGTACACTTAAAAATGGTTAAGATGGTAAATTTTAACCATCTTAAAGGTTATTCCACCACAGTAAAACAAAGGAATGAAGTGCTGATACATCATAATATCTGGATCTTTATAACATCATGAGTCTTGCAAATATTATGTTAAATGAAAGAAGTAAGACACATTAGCCCATATATTGTATGATTCTATTTATACGAAATATCCAGAATGGATAAATCCATAGAGAAAGAAAACCTATTAGTTTTGCCAGGGCCTGGGTCTCATGGTATATAGTGAGAGGTTGATTACAGGTACATAGTATCTTTTTTGGGGGGTGGGAATCACCTTTTTTTCATTGGTGGTGATGATGAATCTCTAGGATTAAATGGTTGTGATGGATACACAACCTGGTAAATATACTTTTAAGTATACAACTGTTCAGGATGTGAGGAAAAGGGAACCCTTGTACGCTCCTGGTAGTAATGGAAATTAGTATAACCACTATGGCAATCAATATGGAGGTTATTCAAAAAACTTAGAAATGGCAGGGTGGTGCATACCTGTGATCCCAGAAGCTTGGGAGACTGGGGCAGAAGGATTGGAAGTTCACAGCTAGGCTCCACAACTTAGCAAGGCCCTAAGTAACTTAATGAGACCCTGTCTCAAAATAAAAAGGGCTGGAGATGTGGTTCAGTGGTTAAGTGCCCCTGGGTTCAATCCCTGGTACCAACACACACACACACACACACACACACACACACACACACACACACAAAATAACAACAACAGAAACACCTAAAAAATGGCTGGTGGTGCATGCCTGTAATCCCAGTCACTGGGGAGGCTGAGGCAGGAGAACCTCAAGTTTGAGGCCAGACTCAGCAACTTTGTGAGGCCCTAAGAAGTTTAGTGAGATCCTGTCTCAAAATAAAAGATAAAAAGGGGTGGGGATGGAGCTCAGTACTACAGTGACCCCTGGTTCAATTTCAAGTATCAAAAACAAAACAACAACAAACTAACTAAAAATGGACTACCATGTGATACAACTATACCTTCCTCAGCATCTACCCAAAAGAATTAAAGACAGCATGCTTTGTAGATACATGCATTGCCACATTATGGCAATATAATTCACAATAGCCAAGTTATGGAACAAGTGTATGTGTCCATCAACAGATGAATGAAAAAGGAAAATGTGATGTATACACACAATGGAGTTTTACTCAGTCATAAAGAAGGATGAAATTATTTCTTTTGCAGGAAAATGAATGGAACTGGAGAGCATTATGCTAAGCAAAATAAGTCAAACTCAGACAGACAAGTGCCATATGTTTTCTGTCATGTGGAAGCGAGGAAGAAAAAGGGAAAATGGCATCATATAAAAATTGATCCTCAGTAGGGTAAAGAAGGAGGTAAGGGGGGCATGGAGAGATGGGCAAAGGGAGTTATTGTGGAGTTAAATTGATCAAATTATGTTTTATGTATGAATGAATATGGCACAAAGAAACCCATTATTCTGTGTAATTGATATGCACCAGTTAAAAATTTTAAGAAGAAAAACTTTCAAAGAAATAAAAAATAAAATACTCAATTGTATACGATAATAAAGATAAAATTGATGGTACATGAATTATTTTTCAGTAAGAAAACTGGAAATAACCTAAATGTCCACAAATGTCCATGGAGAATTAGTTAAATTTTAAAATATGGTAAAGTCACACAATGGGATTATCTGTAGCCATTAAAGAAATATTAAGAAGTGAGGAAAAATACTAAGCTATTTCATTAAGTTAAAAACAACACTTGTTATGATTTGAGAAATAAAAAGCAATACATATGCTGGTAGATGAAGTTTACATGGGGTGTGTGTGTGTGTGTGCACATATACCTCTCATCCTCTAAGTAATTTTTTAAAAGGAATCATAATGGTCAGCTTTAGATATTTAGTTTTTCCTAACCTTATATTATATCTTTTATTTATTTATTCTCTTGAATGTTTTCAGAGGTAATCCAGGCAGGGAAACAATGGGGCTTTCGCTTTCTTCTTTGTATATCTTAGTATTCTCAAATATTCCTAGTGAAATTCATTTAATAAAATAAAACAAAAATTGTATAAGTCTCCCTCCAAATCATTCTTATTTTTCATTTTATGAGAATTTTACAGGAGCTTAATGACTTTTGTCCTTAAATTTGTGTGCAAAAGCAACGAACAGAGACAGGCATCTTTTATATGTAAGACAAAACTTCAGGGACTTGAGATGAAAAGCTAATTTCCAAAAGAAATCATAATGAATTAGCCAATTTCTCAATTTAAAAAATACTAAATGAAAACAGGTGACTATTACCTAGAGGTGAGTTTAGTTTTGCTCTTTCTTGTCATCCTTTCATCAACATAAATTATGAAAGGATTTCAGGTCCATACCATTTCTCACATCTGGCTTGACATTTCTTCAATCTAACAGTGCCTCTTGTGGTCCCATGATTCACATTCAGCTGGTTCACTGATGTTGGAAGAAAGCTTTACTTGGAGAAGATGATGGGAAAATACTCATTTTGAAATGTGGAAGGAAAAAGGCTTTAGTTCACCTTTCTAATATAACAAAAACAAACAAAAAATAGTTGTGAATATAATGCTGATTGTCAGAAGCTGGGGTGGGGTGAAGACTTCAGTTTAATGAGTATGGAAAAGTTCTGGAGATTGATCATACAACAATGTGAATGTACATAACATTACTAACCTGTACACTCAGAAATTGTTAAAATACTAAAATCTATGCTAAATACATTTTACCACAATAAAAAATAATTGAATAAGTCTATTTGCAGTGTAAATAGTCCAGGTTAGAGGCAACATATCTAAGCTTAGAACATTTTTACCCAAGGCAAATGTTTATCATAAATAAGACCCACCTAGATTTGATATAAACTTTTAATTCCTGTCACTTCTCACAGCAAGCACATATTTCTCTTAATTTACTAAAACCATAGCCATAGGATAACTTAATTTCTACTTATACTCGTAATATCATTGGTTTTGCATAGAGACCCATGTAAAAAGATTGTGAAATGCTCTTCAATTTCAAAAAATAAAGACTACAAGATCTCATTTTACAAAATAAGTAAGTGGAAGGCATAAAATTCCCTGAGATGAAGATTAGAAAAGGAGAAGAATAGGAGGATTAGAGATAAACCAATTATTCCCAAGGTGGGGCTTGTCCTTCCAGAAGAAATTTGGTAACTTCTGAAGATAGTTTTGGTTACCACAACTGGGAATTATAGGGAATGCTACTAGCATATACTGTAGGTAGAGTCCTGGTTTAGGTTACTACTAACCATCTTACAATGCACTGGACAGGTCACCATCAGAAAGAATGATCTATCCTCAAATGTCAATAGCACCAAGATTGAGAAACCCTGTGTTAGAGTTCTTGTCTCTGACTTTGGCCACTCTTACTCAACCTTTGCTACAGCCTCTCTTCTTCTGTCTGTCATTAGCTATTCAAGATTCTGTTTTTAAAAGAAATAAAAAGAAAAGAAATGGGGATGGAAATTCCATCAGAATAGAAGAAAGACCAGTGGAGTAGAGGAAGGGGATTGTGTATGGGGGGTGGGTGAGGTATGGGATAATGGAAGAACAGTGAAATGAATCTGACCTAACTTTCCTTTGTACATATATGAATATACCACAGTGAATCTCACCATTATGTATATTCACAAGGCACTAATTTTTTAAAAACTGTTAAGTAAATAGCAGAAAAATCAGTAAAGTGGAGGAAATGGAACAGGTGGAGGAAGGAGAAGGAAAGGGGAAGCACTAAGGACTGAATTAGAGCAAATTATAGTCTATGCTTTTATAATTATATCAAAATGAATTCTAATGTTATGTATAACTAAAAAGAACCAATAAAAATTTTTGAAAAAGATTCTGTTTTTAGCCCACTTCTTTTGTCTACATTTTCTCTTGGGGATATCATCCATAACCACGACTTCAACTACCACCTCTATGTTGCTGACTCCCACATCATTATGTGTAGTCCCAACTATTCTAGCAATCGCTACCTCTATAGTCTCTCACATCTTTTCATTAAGCTACTGCTATACCTGAATTTTGTTTTTTATTAGTATAGTATCTGATACAAAACAATAGGGTGATTTATTTCCCAAACATTTACTGAGTACCTAATTTGTGTAAAGGTTTGTGACGGGTACTTGGAGGAAGGCAGCAATGATGGAAATGAGAGGTACTTATAATTAATGTATTATTCCTAATTATGGCAACAGATCTGCAAGAAGAGATTATTATGCTTTGGAAACCAAAACCTGAAAAATTTAATTAATTACGTAAAGACCATAGAGCTTGTAAATGGCACACTTTATTCCCCAGTTCTCATTTGACATTGAGGACTGAAATTTTGTCATTAAAAAAAAAATCCAGGGTGGTGCTGGAAAAGTGTGGTGTAAAAAAGTGTACTTGGAACTGGGCTTATAAATATTAAGGTTATTTGAATGATGAAGGTCTAAATTCAGAAGGCTTTTCTTTTAAGACACACTGCACCTTCTTCTAGTTACTGTATATACAGTGTACCACTTATAGTAAGATGGTCATTGTTTACCATGGCTTTAAGAAAGGAAGAAAATTGCTAATTAAAGTACAAAATGCTATCAATTGTCAGGTTTCAGAGAATTCCTAGCTACTGAAACGTGGAAAACAATATATTAAGTCTTCAAAGGCTACTAATTTGTTAAAATATAAAGAAAAAGATTTTTGGATTCTATAATATGGTGAATTTATTTTATATATTCATTTTCCATGATCAGTGTGCTATTTTGCACTTTAGTCAGTTAGTCTAAACATGTATAGTAACATGTATGTATACTGCTTTTTAAATGGTTGTAATTTCATGGCTCTGTGATGTGCATCTGCAGCTGGATTATAAAGCTCTAAAGCAATTTCTTTGATCACCACACTGCATGAAGCTCCCAATATATATCCATAAACCACAGAGAATTTACCACTTAGAGGCACACTTGAGCTTCTTCCATAGATTGTATAAAACTCTCCATATATTTAGTTACATTTGGGAGGAGGGGCGCTAGGGGAAAACAATATATTAAACATGCGCATTGTTTTTTAAGTCTCTTCCTAGTACAAACGTTAAAATGGGGTGGGGTATGGAGCCGGGTGGAGGTGCGGAGGCGGAGAAGGGATATACGTCTCAGGATACAGGAAATACGGTAAGAGGAAAAACCGGGAGGAAGCCAGCTGGTTCCTGAAGGGGATCCGCCGCCATCTCAGGTCTCTCAGCTTTACCAGGGCCCATCAGAGAAAACTGACGCCCGGGTCCTACAACACTTATGGGGGACCAACCTTGTGCCTCCGGGAGATCCACACTCCCACCCGGGAACACGCGGGAAGTCAAGCCTCCCAAAAAGCGCTGCCTCCTCGCTCCGCGGTGGGATTATCCAGAAGGAACTCCCAACGGAGGTAGTACTGATCTCCCCTCCGCTCCTCCTCCCGCATCAGCCGGCCTGAAGTCGCACCCTCTTCCTCCGGAGAAGTAGTGAAATATACATTTCCCACCCTAAATCAGGTCAGATTCTTTCTCGTCTGGACCATCCAGGCTCTCTGAAGCTTAATTATGCATTTCCAAATATCTTTCTCTTTTCCTTATTCTTTCCACAATTTCAAAATAGAAGAAAGAACTTGCAGGTACTAAAAAGCTCTTTCATAAGATATGCTTGTAGGAAGTGATGGATATTTGATGGCATTTAGTAGTTATTTTTCATATTTTGGATGCAATAATTGTAATATTTTAAAGAAATAGACGATTATTTTGATATGTTTGAAAGTAATTCAGTGGGGTTAAGGTGGGGGGGTATGAACATAATGTTCGTGAGTTGATAAATTAAGCAGGATGATGTCTATGTGGGGATTTATTATACTGTTCTCTGTACTTGTGTATGTTTTTGAAATTTTTCCGTTTAAAAAGAACCCAGTTCAAAATAAATAACAAGAATGTGTTAGAGGCCTAATGCCTATGCCCAGCTCTGTGTTAAAGAGGGGATTGTAAGGTGAGCCTTCAAAAGTATGTCTTTCTGTGTAAGGTGAGAGAGAGTTTAATAAGGAAAAAAAGTCACAATATGATGTACGAACCCAAGTGTCATAATGTTTGCTTGTTCAAGATATTCAGGAAGCATGGAGGATGGATCAAGTCATTCTTCCTAGTAGTAATAATGAGCCAACAAAGAGGAAGGGAGAACTTTCCGTGGGCCTTAAAGGGTGAATGATATCTGCCATGTGAAGGGAGATAGAATGCTTTTTAGGCCTACGGTTTCAAGAACAAAAGCCTCAAGGCAGGCTTGTTCTGGAAACAGCTTGACTGTAATTGTGACTCTAAGAAGGACTAGGAGATGAGGGCAGTGTCATAGGGCCTTGACCATTATGCTAAGGAGTAAGTATGTTTATTCCATAAACAGTGGAAACCACAGAATATTTTCAAGCAAGTGATAAGATTTGTATTTTAGGAATTTAGTTCTTGCTATCAGAAAAGCAGTCTCCTATTTAAATGAGCTTTAAAAAAGAATGCAAAATATAAAATCAGTTTTGAACCAAGTCTCAGAGGTCCTTATAATCCAAAGGAGAGAGGCATCATTCTTCATCCATACAATAAATCTTTATGGAACATTTGCAGTGCATAGGTATTCCGCTGGGAGTTTTAGAGGATGGATGACCAAAGCATAATGACTGGTACATAGCAGGAGTGAAACAAGATATTTGAGTAAATAAGTCAGTGAATAAGGGGATAACTGACAATCATGGAGGCTCTACACATGAGGTTTGATCATAGTGTGTAGAAAAAGAATGAACTGTTTCACTTGACAGCATCTGCTTGTCATTCCATAAGGTCTTAGTTCCCTCATTTTTCATCTCTCTCCAGAGGGGTAGTGGAGTACCATAGTATAGGCTATAGGGAGACCAGTACTCAGCTAGAAAACAAAGGAGATTATGGAGGGCAAGAAATGCAGGAGCTACATAGTGATTCAGTTCATTGAAAATTGTAATAATAGTATTTACTTAAGTTTTTTTATGTGCCACAAAACGCATATTTTAATTTGTTTAATCACAAGAACTCCACTAAGAAGGTTTGTATAGGCCAAGGGAAGTTGCCAGATGTTATATAGCACTAAGTTGCTGAGTTGGGATTTGAACTCAGAACCTTTGGTTAGTCTCTGCAATATACCCTTCTGATACTTAGTAAAGAAACTGTTTTGTAGGAATACATCATTGAAATGTGGGCAGAATGAAACTTAAGGAATTGAGGAGGCTACAGAAAAAAGAGATGGACAGTAGTTGAAGTGATTTCACCTTATTTACTATTTTTCAGTCTTTGAAGGATTGCAGTATGACTTCATTTCCTTGGTGCATTCGTAAAATAGTTCACCCAATGAAGACAATGAAGATTATTTACAGTGCTACCCTGCTTTTTCTGATGTCCTACACCTGGCAGTTGTGATTTTCAAGGTAATCTCTTTTCTAAAAATTTATTAAGTAAAAGAGGAGTAAGAGTTGATTTTGACACATTAAAAATAACTACCCACCCGTGGTGCAACGGCACATGCCTGTAATTCCAGCAGCTTGGAAGGCTGAGGCAGGAGGATCACAAGTTCAAAGCCAGCCTCAGCAACTTATCAAGGCTCTAAGCAATTCAGTGAGACCCTGTCTCTAAATAAAATATAAAAAGGGGCTGGGGATATGGCTCAGTGGTCAGGTGCCCCTGGGTTCAATCCCCAGTACTAAAAAAAGAAAACTAGCCAAGCAAAAACCAAAAAGCTAGCTCCAGTGATAAAATTGAAACCATTTTCTACATTATATGAAGCTATATACACTTAATAATAATAATGTAATCTGCAAGGGTTATTTTTGGTTTTACTCCTAATTATCTTATAGTTTCTGTTGCTACAAAATAAGTCTTTTAACCATATTTTAAAATCACTGCTATAAACGGAAACATGGTTGATATTTTTGTATATTGATTTTATATGCTGAAGCTTTTCTGAGTTGTATTTGTCCTAATTATTTATAGATTCTTTTAGATTATCTTTTAACTATATTGTGAATAATGGCAGTTTCTTTTTTTTCCAAATTCTTTTAGCTTCATTTACTGTGATCGTTAAGGAGAAATAAAAGCAGTGTAGAGTTTCCTTGTCTTGGTCTTGAATTTTATAAAAGTTTCACCTTTTTCAGTAGATTTCCTTTTTTGGATTAAGAAAGTTCCTTTCTATTACGAGTTTACTGAGAGTTTTTATTATGAATGGTTATGGAGTTTTTTAACCACATGCTTTGTCTGTATCTACTTCCATGATTATGTTTTTTCCACCATCAATATGATCATGTGATAATGTGATAAATTACAATAATCAATCTTCTCATGTATTTCCTACTTTTGGTTAAAACAATACTCACTATTGAGTATTTTGTTTTCTATTTTAATTTTTGCTTTTTATATTTCTCTTCTAGTTTCTTTTTATTTGCTTTTTCTCTAATGAGTTAGACCTGTAGCTCATTAATTTCCTCTTATTTTCTGAATTTAGGATTTTTAGGTTTTCCTCTACCACTTTAAAAATTTTTATGTTATGTGTAGTATTTTTAATCATTCAATATTTGTTACTTCCTACTTTCTCTTATAATTTCTTCTTTGACCTATGAGTTATTTTTTAAATCTCTAAACATAGGCTCCTTTTTAATAAATTTTATTAATGACTTAAAAATCTTTAGTTAAACTCAATTTTTTCTGCTTTAAAATATTTTTTAATGTTTCTTACAACAGCATCAAAAAATTATACACTGCTTATTCCAATAGAATTTGTCAATATATAACTTTTATTTTCATTAAATACATAGAAAAATCATGGGTATGATATTTATTACTGGCATTATTGCTGATTTTGATGCTTGTGTTTTAAACTTTTTATTTTAATTCCACACTTTAAAAATTATGAGAGGACTGAGGTTATAGCTTAGTGGTAGAGTGCTTGTGTAGTGCATGTGAGGCTCTAAGTTCAGTCCCTTGCCCAGCAAAAAGATAAATAAAGCCTCTGAGAATATTCCAAAGGCCAGTCAGCAACTGGGGAGACTGAGGCAGGAAGATTGCAAGCTTTAAGATCGGTCGTAGCAGTTTAGTGAGACTCTCAGCAGCTTAGTGAGATTTTATCTCAAAATAAAAAAAAGGAGGGCTGGGGATGAAGCTCAGTGGTAAAGTGCCCCTGGATTCAGCAGAATATTACAAAGAACTCCCATATATACCCTTTACCCAGGTTCACCAATTAACATTTTGCCACATTTGCTTTATCATTCTTTTTTCTCCCTCATTCCCTCTCCCATTTTCACAATAATTTGCAGATATCATTCCCCTTTACCTACTAGTACTTCATTGTGTATTTCCTCAGAATGATGACTTTCTTATATGTAACCTTGGTACGTGTGTCAAAATCAAGAAATTTTACCTTGTTCCAATATTATTATCTATGTCATACTCTAATTTCACCAGTTATTCCACAAATGTCTTTTATAACTACTTTCTTTTCTTGGTAGAAGTTGCAGTCTAGGATAATACATTGCATTTAGTTTTTATGTCTTTCTAGGTCTTAATCTGGAATAGTCCTTCAACTTTGTCTTTCATAACACTGGCAATTTTTAAAATACAGGACAATTATTTGGTAGAATGTTCCTCAGTTTGTTTGTTAAATATTATTGTATCTGACTTCTTACCCCAATAGAATTTGTCAATATATAACTTTTATTTTCACTAAATACATAGAAAAAGCATGGGTGTAATATTTATTGATGGCATTATTGCTGATTTTTAAAAAAAATTTTTTAGTTGTACATGGACGTAATACCTTTATTTATTTATTTATTTTTATGTGGTGCTGAGGATCAAACCCAGTGCCTTACACATGCTAGGCAAGTGCTATACCACTGAACTACAACCCCAGCCCCCTTATTACTGATTTTGATGCTTGTATTTCAAACTTTTTGATTTAATTTCATACTTTAAAAACTATGAGAGGACTAAGGATATAGCTCAGTGGTAGATGAATAAAATAGATATTATATTATATTAGATATAATAATAAAATAATAAATAACAATACTAGGCAGTCTACTATTTAATATAGTGATATTTTAAAATATGATAATAGTTATACTATTATTAAATCTTATGAATGTTGGCAGGAATACACAGATATAATATTGTGGTGTTGTTCTCAGGGCATCATGTTGGCACATGATGCTGGTGTGACCCCTTAGGGGAGTATATTAACTCTGATTACTTACTTAAAATGTTGGGCATTTGCCAGATTAACCCACTCTGAAGTTGCCATTTTTCTCTTTGTAGTTATTAAATTTGTTGGGAATACTTAGAGACTGTGTAAATATCCTGTTCCTCATCAAAATGTTTTCCACTAGCTTTTGCATCCATTGGTAATTCTTGACTGGATTATTTATTATCATGACTACAAAAATGATAATTTCAAACTCCATCATTTTTACTACATTACTAGTTACAAATACTATTTCCAGGAAGAGCTTTTTTCTCCATGTATTTATTCATTCTTTAAACACATAGATTTTTAGTTTATTTCTCAAATAGGCTGTTGCTATCACTATTTATTTTAATGCTCAAATTGGCCCAAATTTAGCCAGGGACTGCTCATTAAAATTGTTTCCTCTGTCCTTTTGACATGTCCTATCATTCTTTCATAGATATTTTAACTTACTTTAACATTTCTTTTCTTCCTTACTTTCAGGCTCATCTTGTATTTTCTACTCCATTGACCATTTCTCTGTGGGACTCTGGTACTGGGAGATGGTACTTAGAAACTGAGGCATAGGTATATGGATTTTTTATCTTAACATTTTGTTATTGTTTCTCATTTTAATTTCACTGAGTACAAACATTATTTATATGATACTAATTACTTAGTATTTGTTGAAATGTTTGCCTTATGTCCTTGAGAACATGATCAGTTGTTTCATGTGTACCTGAAAATATTTTGTATATTCTAATTGTTATATGTAGGGTTACATAAATATTCATTAAACTTGTTAATTGTGTTGTTTAAATCTTCTATATCTCTACTGATTTTTTTATTTCCTTAACCTATCAATTATCAAGAGAGGTAGATTTAAAATCTCCCACTGTTATTGTGAATTTGTCAAATTCTTGTAGTTCTGTCAATTTTTGTTTTGTAGAATTAAGGCTTTGTTGTTATGTGGATACAAGTCTAGAACAGATAAATCTCTTATTATTTTTAAGTGATGCTTTTATCTTCTTGCATTTAAAATTGAGTTTGTTTGCTATTAATATACTTTCACCAGATTTCCTTTGGCTGCTTCTTTTTCAGTTCTTTTATTTACTTATTTTTTTTGTCTTTCCTGTATTTTTCAGAAAATGTTCTGCCCAAAATGTCAATGCATTGCTTTGTTTCTAAATTACGAGTAAAACTTACAATTATCAGTAAGGTTAAGTTTATGTATCCAAATAATACTTTTCTTCACTAATTTTTTATTTCATAAAATTTCAACCCAATGGAAAAGTGAAAAGATATCATCAATGTAGATTCATCAGTTGCTTACTTTTTGCAGTATGTGGTTTTTCTCTTTCTGAATTCACACACACACACACACACACACACACACACACACACTTTTTTGATGAACCCTTTGGAAGTAACTTGCAGTTATCATTATACTTGCCCCTAAATACTTCATCATTTCTCTCATAAGAACACGGATTTCTGTTATTGCACCTGAAGAAATTTAACATTGATACAGTGCTACTAATATTTTGTCCACATCAAATTTTCCTATTATCCTTTATAACTTTTCATTTGTTTCAGTCAAGGATCATACATTATGTTTAGTTATCATGATTGCTGAGTCTTTTTAAATCTAGAATACCATTCTTCAGTGTTTTGTTTTTAATTTTTCATGACATTGGCATTTCTGATGAGTCTAGGCAGTTGTCCTGTATATGTCCACAATATGAACTTGTCTGATTTTTTTGTTTTCACAACATCAATTTAAACATTTTTTTTAAGTTCCGGGGTGCTTAACTACTGAGCCACATCTCCAGCTCTTTTTAATATTTTATTTGGAGACAAGGTTTCACTGAGTTGCTTAGGACCTTGCTGAGTTGATGAGGCTGGCTTTGAACTTGTGATCCTCCTGCCTCAGCCTCCTGAGCCACTGGGATTATAGGCATGCACTACTACTCCTGGCAGGGCCTTCTTATACTACGTTAGGTTGATAATTTTTAAGAGGCAAGTATGATCAAGTTCCTTTCCTAGTAATCTTGCTTCTTTGACCTGCTGGCATATCATCTTAATTCTTGTTTCTCTTGAGAAGTATACCAGATTTTCTTGTATGTATTCTGTATTAGTTTTCTATTGGTACCATAACAAGTTTATCACAAATTTAGGAGCTCAAAACAATATATTTATTATCTTATAATAGGTCAGAACTCTGGTATAAGTTTAATCAGAATAAAGTCAAGGTGTTGACCGGCTGTATTCCTTTCTGGAGGCTCTAGGGGAATATCTGTATCCTGCCTCTTCAGTTGTTGGCAGAATCTTGTTCCTTCCAACTATAGATCTGAGATTCCTGTTACTTTGCTGGCTGTCAACTGAGGGCTACTCCTGTCGTCTAGAGGCCACCTGCATTCCTTGGTTTATGGTCCCTTTTCACCATCTTCAAAGCCAACTATGACAGGTTGGCTCACACTTAGACCTTCTCTATTTTCTTCTCTCATCATCTCTGTTTCTGACTCAGCTAGGGAAAGGTCATTTATACACATGGAATTACATTGTACCACCCAAATAATCTAGAATAATCTCTAAAAAAAATCCTTAACTTAATCATATCAGCAAAGTTTCTTTTCCCTCTTAAAACAACATAGTCATGGGTTCTGGGAATTATGATGTGAACATCTTTGGGTAGCCATTATTCTGTCTACCACAGATTCCATTATAACAGCTAGCCATAACCTGACACCCAGTGTATGACCCATCCATTCTTTCATTCAATCAACAAAAATATGAAAGAACATCTATTAAATTGAGTATCTATTAAATTTAAGACACTGTTGTAGGCACCAAGGTTACAAAAATAAAATATCCAAAGTTCATAAATGGTTTACTAAGTTCTGTAGCTAGAGATTAGCATAGCAATAAGAGAATGCAAGGGGCCATGCCACCTAGATTAGAAGTGCCCAGGATAGCCTCTTGTGTAGATCAGTTTCTCAGCTGAGTCTAAGAAAGGAGTCTAAGTATTAAATAAGGATAAGTAATGGTAAAGGGGCAAATAGAACTTTAAGTAGTGAGAATATAATGACCAAATAAATGTATAGAGCTCAAGATAGCCTATTCTTTCGGGTGGGGGATGGGTAGAGGTGATGATAGGTAGATCAACTAGTCATAGTTTCCTGCAGTGTATTAACTTCTGGGCTTTGGTTAGGCAAGTCTTAAATCCATATAGTAGGCTCTCAGGAAGGGCCCAGGCTGGAACTCAGGTGAAGGCTGAAACTGAAGTTCACAAGTGGCATTTCTTCTTTTTCAGGGAAGTCTTAACTCTGCTCTTAAAGCTTATCAACTGACTGAACCTGAGATTATCTAGGAGAATCTCATTTAAGTCAACTGATATAGATGTTAATCACATCTACAAACACCTTTATCAGTTTGATTGAATAACTGGAAACTCTAGCCAAGCCAGACTGACATGCCAAAACCTAGAATGATTCCCAGGTATTAGGTGAAATCACTATCTGAAATACAGAATACAAGAGAAGGAGCAGGTTTTCAATATATTGAGTAAGATAGCTGGATAGAAATTCCTGGCAGGCAGGTAAAAGGTCACAAGGGATGTAAAAGGTCACAAGAAGTTTTGACCACATAAATAGGCTAGGAAGCAGTTAGTATAAATCAGTTTAAAGATGAAATTGTAAATTAGATACTCTAAAAGAAGATACGTGTATATAGAACAAAATTATGAGTTATAGAGAAAAATATGGTGACCACCACCATTTAAAAATTATATAGAAGGCAGGTGTGGTGGTGCATACCTGTAATCCCAGTGACTCAGGAGGCTGAGGCAAGAGGATCACAAGTTTGAGGCCAACCTCAGCAACTTAGGGATGCCCTATCTCAAAATAAAAAACAAAAGGGCTGGGGATGTGACTCAAATCATTAAGCACCTCTTGGTCAATCCCTGATACCCCAAATCAATTATATAGAAAAGGATGAATAGATAAAGGAGAAGTAGGCTGATGGGAGAACCTGGAAAAGTTTGCTGCCCCAATTACAAAAAAAAAGAGTTAGTGTTATAAGTGGTAGAGAATCAATATTGAAGAATATTCATTAATATGTAACCTAAATTCATTGGTGAATTAAACATGAATAATTTCAGTGCTGTTGTGAGAAGAGAAGCCAAATTGCAATGGGTTGAAGAATTATTAAGAGGTGCCAAATTGAGGCTAGGTGGTGTAGACCACTCTTAGGAGAATATTTAGATGAGAAGGAAAAATAATAATTGGATGAAATTTAAAAAGTGAATTATAACTCCAAAATAATTAAGAGTCAAGGGAATATAAAAATAATGGTAGAAACTTGCTCAGGTTTTTTAGCTGAAAGTAATAAGAGGAAGAGAGTGATGATATAGGAGAGAAAAGTATTCATAACTGATAAAGAAGAATTAGTCCTGGTTGTTAGAGGGGGATGCAGTTTCAAGAGAAGGACTTAAATTTTTTCTCTGGATGAGACTAGAGTAATGGTTCTCAATGAATGAAAGTGGTATAATCCTGAGGATATGGTTTGAAAATTTGTGAAAGGTGTTCAAGACCATCATAATGATCGGAAGGCTTCCTGGCATTTTGTTGGCAGGATCAAGGTTGCTAAATGACCTTGCAATATGCAGGAGAGCCTGTACAAAGATTCTGCTACATCCCATAAGACCTTTGAATATCTTGTTTGATGTTCACATAAGTGAAAACTCTATTTATATTAAATTAGGCCTTGAATTGAATGTCATTTTATCTACATTTTAATATACACTGACTTTTCCAGGAGTATAACTATAATATAAATCAAAATAAGATCTTACTTTGTTCAGAATCTTACCAAGAATGTTGATCATTTTGGAAATAATACCATCTACTCAAATGCTGCTCTTGGGTATTTAAAACATCAGTAACAACACATCCACACCAGTCAGCATTTGTAGCTGCCACATTTACAGACATTCTCTACATACCTTTTTGTGTTAACATGCCCCAGAATTCATATATTGAAATAATTTTATTTCATTATAAATTACTTAATTTATGTCTTTCATTTTACAAATAATAGATTTTTAAATTATTTGAGTTCTATTTTAGTACATTAAAATAGGCATTAAAATATTTAAGAAAGGAAGTGAGATATAATTGAAAAATGTTGGCTTAGACAAAAGAAGAAAAGAGTGAATGAAAATTCTGGTTTTAAGTAGAAATGCAGAGATTTGTGAGAATGGCTTATATATATCATGCTTTGTGCTAGATGTTGCTTTAATTCTTAAATCCAGCAAATAGATTTCAGTCCTAATCTCAATCAACCCTTTTGTAACATTTAAAATTCTCTTCTCTCTTCTGCAACATCCTTCTCTTCTAAGCCTCTTTTTATGTATTTGGCCATTGTTTCTCAATTTTCTTTCCTGAATAATTCTCCTCTGCCTGGATCCTTGGATTTAGTGGATCGAAAATCTCTGTTTTAATATTTATTTCTGTTTGGCAGTATCACCTACTACCCTGAGTTAAATTAAGTGTATATATGCAGATAATTCCCAACTTTGTATCTCTAACACAAGAGTTTATACCAAGCTTCAGACTCATGTAAATTGCAAACTCTGTACATGCCTCCTTAGCACCTCAAATTGAACAGGGACAACACTGAACTCTTCACCATACCAGCAGGACTATACACCTCTTCCTTATATTTTATGGTACTAGGGTACATGTCATGTTTCTGTTCTTACTGCCACTATTTAACCTGTTACCAAGTTATAATGAATATTCCCTTAAAATTTCTCATGAATTTGTCATTTCTATTCCATTTCCCAGATTCTGTTCCCATACACTGGATTAGACCCTCATCATTTCTCTCATAAATGTGAATAATAGTTTAACTCTCTCCCTTGGCACCACCTCTAGAATGACCTCTCTAAATCTAACCCTATCATTTTCCTACTTAAAATACTTTAAAAGATTTTCTTTTCCTATGAAAAGTCTTTTTCCTATGAAAGTCTCAGTATACCAGAAAAAATTATCCATGGCATGGCTCAGATTCCATCCCAACTGTATGTAAGCTTTTTAATATGAGTGCCGCTAGGGTTATATTGAAGTTACTCCTTATTTCATGTCCATTTATTCATAGATACCAGTGCCTAACATCTTTGCCCACAAGTATACCAAATGCACATAATTATTTAGTTCTCCTCATCTATTATACTTTCAGGAAATTATACCTTGATATCATGTCCTCTGATTCTAGAATAGCTTCCTCTTTGGTACTTCTGTGCATATTATTTGTGCCTATTTACACATAGAAAGTAACAAAATGGTGGATGCAAATTATAATAATACGCCAATTCCAACTGGCTAATTATGGATGTGAAAGAGAAGTAGAATGCTCAGAGAACATTGTAGGTTTGTTCCTTCATTTTTGCATTTTTACCACACTACTTGTACGTGGGAATATGGATATCTTTCATAGTTGGAAGTGTGCTCATAATAGCAGGATCATGGTTCACAGTCTCCCTTTCTCATGGGTAGGTCCTACAGGCAAAGTCTGGGGGGAATCCCATTAATAAGAGCTTTGTGCAGGGTATGTTCTTTCCCTGAGAAGGAGGCTGCTTATGTTGCCTGTAACTATAAGTGTTGGTTACCACCCTGTGATGGGTTCCTGCACTAGATCCTTGGAAACAGCCCACGTTGAGTGAGGGTATATATTCTCCTAGTCCTCCTCCTCCTCCTCCTCTCATATATCCACCTCTGCTTTGCCTTTCACTTCCTACTGTTAGCCAGTTCATGACCACTGTTCTGTGGAAGAAAGCAAGTATCCTTCTTCTGCTCATTTCTTTTGGGGAAATGCACCATCCTAGCATGATGGAGACACTCCACCCTTCCTTGAAATAAAGCAGGGTTAAGACTCACCAGTAGAAATCCTCCTGCCCTACAAAAAAATTCATCCATATTACTTGTAAAAGAAGAAAGTCCCTGGACATACTACCAGCAAAAGATGTCAAGGCTTTCAAAGTCCGGCCAGGTGTGCCCTGTAGCCTTTTCTTGCCCTCCAATCGTGTGCACACAACAAGATAAAATCGTGTGTACCTGCATACTGTTTCTGCCATTTCCTCATGAACTCTGCCACTTCCACATGAATGCTCCCACTCAGGCAGGTATCCACAGACAACCATGGATACACCTATACACACTTGGGTTCCCCCTCCCACAAACTAAACCATCACTACTGGCACACACACCTAAAGACACACTGGAACACAAAACCCCAGGGCCTGGAACACCCCTTCCCCTTGCATATATATCTCTCACACACAGAGTAGACACACACTTTCATCACCCGTCTGGTATCTGAGAAAAGGTCAGGCTTCCATTCTCTAGTTCAAGCCTTGGCAACCATGTATGTAACTCATGGACCAACTCTGTCCTCTTATAATTAAAAAAAAAAAAAAAAAGGAAGTTATCAAGCGGCCTAAAGAACAGGTGGAAAAGGT
The DNA here is from genome assembly GCF_902686445.1 of Sciurus carolinensis. Classification (NCBI taxonomy): domain Eukaryota; kingdom Metazoa; phylum Chordata; class Mammalia; order Rodentia; family Sciuridae; genus Sciurus; species Sciurus carolinensis. The sequence goes on from NC_062232.1 coordinate 46,002,974, forward strand.
AAACAGCAACCCACCTCCCTGCACACCCCATCACCTCTCCCACTGACAGTGAGGACTGAAGGAGTACTCTGTGCCTCTGATTTTTTTAAAGTATTTTTTAGATGTTGATAGACTTTCATTTTTTATTCATTTATTTATATGGTGCTGAGAATCAAACCCAGTGCCTCAAACCTGCTAGGCAAGTGCTCTACAACTAAGCCACAACTATAACCCCTCTGATGTTTTGTGACCTTCTTCAGATAAGGCAGGCCTATCTAGTCAGACTGGATTAAGTTGCTAGGTGCCCCCTCCAAAGGAAGTTCCTCCCTCCCAACCTGTGGACTCAGGTTGCAGTGGAATTTCCTGCCTGCTTTGACTTGGCCAACACCTGTATGCCCAGACCTTACCAAGAAATCCAGAGCTGTAGGAAAACCTTGAACCAGGAAGCACTGTGACCAGCACTTGGCACTGTGGAAGCCAGCCTAGCATTTGAATTCTGGAGTGGAGTCACAATGAGGCCCAGGATACCACATTTCCCTTTTCCTTCTTGCAAGCACAGGAGTTAAGGCAAATGGAGCGATCCAAAGGAAGGGGGAAATGCAGGGCGTGGGGGTGCCAGTCTACTGGAACAGTATTACTGCAGGGTCTCCAGCCCCCTGGTTCAAGGTGAGTTGGTCTTGCCAGTTTGGACATTGCAAGGAGTTTGGTGACCAGCTGCCAGCTTTCTCTACTACCCAGGATTTAGACTTTCGCTATTTTTTTTAAGACGGAAAGGGCAGGGGAGCATTATATTTGAAATGTGTAGAGCCACACCGCCATCAAGCGGAATATGTTTCTTTCTGGGAGGTGGAGTCACCCGAGCACTAGATCAGGATGGACACCAGCAACACACAGGACACCAGAAGCTGACTCACTGCCACCGAGGGGGAAGGTGGACGGTTACGCCCTGGCTGGCACTTGCCCTGAGCTCATCCCGAGGACACACTCAAGGAAGAAAAGGCCGGCAGAGGCGGTCAGCCATGGCTGCCACAGGCAGTGGCCCAGGACAGCTTAGCGCATACCCGCCGTTCCCAGAACCTCCAGGCTGCTGTGTTCCCGGCGAGGAAAGGGGCCTCCCGGCCTCGGCGTCGTGGCGACCCCCGGCAGGGGCACCCGCAACTCCTGACACAGGTCGCCAGACCCCAAGGCCAGACCCGAGCTCAGTCAGCGTCCAGCGGCTCCTCCTGGGCCCGCCCCAAAATGGCGCCACGGGAAGCTCCGCCCCTGGGCTGGTTGGTGCAGCGCTGCTGCCTGCAGGGTCCTGGGGCCCCTGGACCTGCTGCTTCCCCTGGCGCTGGTCCTGAGGGCAGGCCGGCTTCCCCCTGTGCTTTAGACCTCTGGTAAGGAGACCGTGGTTGGGTACAGAAGCCCAGGCCCTAGGTCATCCCCCTACCCCGTTAAACATCTCAATCGCCCAAACCCCTCACACACACCAAAGTAGGAACACACCCATTTCCCATCTGGTATCTGAGGAAATGTCAGGCCACCATTCTCAGCTCCAAGCTTTAACCACCATGTCACTCATGGGACAATGTCCTCTTACAAATGAAAAGGAATTTCTCTCCTATGGCCAAGGTGTGAAAGTGGAGTGTACTGTGTGGTCCTTGGTAAAGAGCCTCCGCCCCACACAGTGCCTCCAACATGCAGTTAGGGGTTGTGAGCCTCTAAAGTGTTCAGTGGCCTAATGCAGGTCCCCTGGTGAAAGCCAGGCCAGCCTGCCCAGAGTCAGACTGAAGTGAATTGTTAGATGCCTCCTCCCAATCCATGGTTGCAGGTTGCACTTGACCTTTCCTGACTGCATTGGCTGGGCCAGCCCAAAGTGTGATCTACACCTCAATTTCCAAGACTTGGTGAGAAAACTCAGGGCTGTAGTACAAACATGAGCCAAGCAGCACTGTGACCAGCACTTGGCACTGTGGGAGCCAGCCTAGCATTTGAATTCTGGAGTGGAGTCACAGTGAGGCCCAGGATGCCACACTTCCCTTTTCCTTCTTGCAAACACAGGAGTTAAGGCAAATGGAGGGATCCCAAAGAAGAGGGAAATGCAGGGCGTGGGGGTGCCAGGCTGCTGGAACAGGATTACTGCAGGGTGTTCAGCCCCTGGTTGAAGGGGCAAGTTTGGAGTTTGGGGGGAGAGCTTGGTGGCCAGTTTTCCTGCTTTTGTTGTTTCTCCTTCCAGGTTTTAGACTTTTTTTTTTAAGAGGAAAAGGGCGGGGGAGCGTTGTATTTGACATGGGTGGCGCCATACTGCCATCTAGCGGAAATTTTCCTTTGGCGGTGGGGGTTGGGGAGGTTGGAGCCACTTAAGCACTAGAGCTGGCTCGCGACCAACACCGCGCAGCAGAGGGAATGTGTATCTGGAGAGTTGAGTTGACCAGGGCAGCAGAGCTGGATGAACACCAGCAACACGCAGGACACCAGAAGCTGACCCACCGCCACCGAGGGCGAAGGCGTACGGTTACGCCCTGGCTGGCACTTGCCCTGAGCTCATCCCGAGGACGAAGGGCACCTGGCTCGTCCGCCAGGAAACACACTAGGAAGAAAAGGCCGGCAGAGGCGGTCAGCCATGGCTGCCACAGGCAGTGGCCCAGGACAGCTTAGCGCATACCCGCCGTTCCCAGAACCTCCAGGCTGCTGTGTTCCCGGCGAGGAAAGGGGCCTCCCGGCCTCGGCGTCGTGGCGACCCCCGGCAGGGGCACCCGCAACTCCTGACACAGGTCGCCAGACCCCAAGGCCAGACCCGAGCTCAGTCAGCGTCCAGCGGCTCCTCCTGGGCCCGCCCCAAAATGGCGCCACGGGAAGCTCCGCCCCTGGGCTGGTTGGTGCAGCGCTGCTGCCTGCAGGGTCCTGGGGCCCCTGGACCTGCTGCTTCCCCTGGCGCTGGTCCTGAGGGCAGGCCGGCTTCCCCCTGTGCTTTAGACCTCTGGTGGGGAGATGGTGGCTGGGCCAGAGTCCACTGGTCCCAGTTCATTCTTGCTTTCACATCCCCATTCCCCGTGTCCCTGGTTCCTTGCTGCTGGATGGAGGCAAGTGTCCCTGCTGCCTGGCTTTTTCAGAAACTATGTCCGCTAGATGGCACTGTGGTTCCACAAATGATGTTCTCTTGTTTCCCTTCCCCCCAACTTACACTCATTTCTCTACTTTTGTGAGTGAAAATTACCGAACTTAGGCCCTGAAATTGTCTTGACCATTTTGGAGGCAGATCAGGCTCTCCTTTCTTTCTTCTGGTTTCACCCATTGGTATGTGTCTCTAAGAAAACAGACTTCTTGTCTTAGTGTGTGTCATCTAACACCCCTTATACTGTGCTTGCCTGTCCTGCCTGCATCCCTTGAATGCCCTTCCATAGGTTTTCTGGGGCTATGGAAGGCAGACAGAATGGACATACACATTACTCTGAGAAGGTGCATGGCCCTCTGAACAGGAACCTGAACTTTCTGTTTGTGTTCATTTCACTTTGTCTCTGGGTTGCAAACTTTCTTGTGGCCAAGGAGTGACCCACTTGGGCCAAAACTGTCAGAAACAAGAAGGGCTGCTGAAATAGTAGTTTACACCATGCCACAGAACCTGACAGACAGGGAGATTAGGTGGGTCTGCCTCATGTTATCTCTGTCACAGGATCCCACTGTACTCCTCTGTGCTCCAGATGGTTGGGCCCCCTGAAATGGGTTTCAGATGTGGCTCTACATGTAAGGCCATTGGTATTCTCAGGATAATGCATTGACTCATTGTTAGAATTAAGGTATCCCTGGACATAGGCATGGGTAGTCAGGCTAGAAGGATTCAGTCCCACACCAGGAGCAGGTGCCTGTGTCACACTGAGTGCTTGTAGGTCCCCTCTGTGTGCAGGGTGCAGGATGTGGAGGAGGGGAGGTGAGAGGCAGGATACAGGAAGCCATGTGCAACTTAGAGATGGTATGGGGACAGAAGGCCTATGAGTTATCCCCATTACACAGACCTCCCCCCTCAGAACCTCAGCTCTGAGGCCTCCAGATTATTCACCCTGGAAATTAAAAGAGAAGTGAAGGTATTTTCCCAGTTAACACTGGAGGACTGCAAGGAGGAGGCAGCATCATAACTGCACAAGAGGCTTCTGTCTGAACAAGGTTCACACTCCTGCCCTCTGGGAGCTGACAATGCAGTCCTGGCTGGTGGTGATTTTCTACTGAGAGGACAGGGGATGCCACTCCATGGGACACTTGTCCACTTGAGACTGAAGGTATTCTGGTTTACTTTTCTGCCTTCTGCTTCACTACAATTCTCTCTTTATTTTCCACCTATTCCTCCCCTTGGCTTTCCTTTCCTGTCACTTCTGGTTTTCCAATTGTTCCTTTGTGGAGATTGGGTTCTGATAGGAAGGGAGCTTTGGGAGAAGGTGGTGTTACAGAGCTGGGGCCTTCTGAGAGAATGAGGCAAAGTGAAAACCCCCTCTTCAAATCCCAATTCTTGTGAACAAGTCAGAAAGATTTTAGACATGTTGCTCAGAGTAACAAGAATGAATTTATTGAAGGGATAGGACAAGGAAAAGGGGACTCTCAAGGAAGAGAGTGGGTTCTCTCAGAGAGGAGAGGGACAATGTGCCTCTGAAGCCAGAATTGGGGACAGTTAGTGTAGAAATAGGGGATCAGGTCAAATAGAGGAAATGGAGGCCATGAAAGCTATTTGCCTCTGGAAGTTGGAGGCTGCCCCTGGGAGAATGGAATGTCAAGGAGCCCGTTGATTACCAAATTTACCTGTGCTTCTCAGGGACTATAGGCAGGGAGCTGCTAATTAATGCCCCCTGGGCCCTTACCTGACTGAATAACTTTGGCCCTCCTCCTGCCCATTCACTTCTCAATTTTTGCATCTCACCTGCAAAACCAGGCCTAGTCACATAGGCAGGAAGGAGAAATAAGGGGGGAGAGAACTGGAGAGCAAAAGAGACCTTAACCTCTAAAAGATGTAGGGTGCCCTCACTTCTTGGGACTTTAGAACATCAGCCATGGCCCCCTTCTCCCTCCCGGGAGAAGTCTGTATTATTACCTTTAAATAAAATCTGCTTGCCTTGGCGTGCTTCTCTGATGTTATACTTCAACACTTGAAGAAGCAGAACTCATTGCTGGTAAACAGGGGTATCATCTCTCCTGCATTCCAGTTTTACTGGGGATCCCAGAAAGTCCCACCCAGTTTCACTTCTTGACTTTTGACTGACAGCAGTCCCCATTGCCTTGACAACTCTGTGTCACCTTGGCTCATGCTGACTGGTTCTAATTGGATTCTTAATCATTTTATAGGTTCTATGGTTAGGAGGAATTATCCTTATCTTCTTGGATCTGGTCTGTGAAATGGGTCACAAATTTCTCTCCCTTCAAAGTAACTTGTGTTCCTCTTATCAACATTATTTCCTGCCTGCATTTCTCTGCAGATAATGGTTTGCTGAGGAATGTGACATATCCTGTCTACTTAGGTCAGGCAGGGCTGCAGATAAATTGCTTTTTGGCAAAGAAAGCATGTGGGGGTCAGCATAATGGGTCCATTTTATGAATTATTCTCTTAATCTCATGTTCCCTCCATTCTCATCTGTTTGTTTCCTAACAGCAGGAGGATCAGGGCAGAGAATTTCAGAGGACCCTGTGAACTGCAGGAGGGAGGGGTCATCCCCCTCTTCTACCTTGCTTTGAGTACCATCCACAAGGATATCTCACTGGTGTCTGTTCCATTCCCATTTATATTCACTGTGTTCAGGGGTGATTCCCTGTTTTGGTCCTGGAGAAGTGGTAGTGGGAGCATGGGGGCTTTGAGGGTCACTCTCTGACCCTCTGGTCAGTTGGGTTATACTGATGAGGTAGTCAAATCATGGTTCACACTCTGCCTTTGCCACTAGAAGTTCCTAAGGCATACTTATGGTGCATCCCATCAACCAGAGAGCATTCTGGGTGGTGTATTCATTCCTTGGAAGGAGGCTGCTTTTGTGTCCCTGCCACTCCATGTGTTGGTTACCACCCTCTGAAGGGTTCTTGTGCTAGATCTCAAGAAGTATCCTTCCTCCACTTGTTGGCTATGGGTAGATGCACTGTCCTAGCCTAAGGCCATGGGGGCAGTTGAATCTTTCTTTAAATGGAGTAGGGTTGAAGGTCAATAGTAGAGTTACTCTCATCCTCCAAATAATTCATCCACATATTACTTGTGAACAAATAGGACCCTGGATACACTGTAAGCAAAACGCCCTCAAGGCTTTTCTTTCCCTTCAAATCTTTTCCATGTGGAAGCTGGAAAGTTGCAAAGTCTGGCCAGGAGACACCACTTCAAGGTGTCCCCTGTGGTCTTTTCCTCCCCTCCAATTCCACCAACATTATGGTATTCAGTGTGTACCTGAACACCATCTCTGCCATGTCCACATGAACACTCCCATTCACACAAGAAGGCACTCAGACATACACATCCCTGGATACATCCACACACAATCATGCTCCCCTTCCCACAGACTTGAGCAACTTCAGTGATATAAACACCCAAACACACACTGGAGTACTAAAGCCTAAGTGTAGGTCATCTCCTGCTCTTGTACTCTTACCCGCCCCACCCCAGGAATAGACATACATATCCATCTCTCATCAGTTTTCTGAGAAGAGTTCAGGCCACATTCTCTGCTCCAAATCTCAACAACTATGTGTGAGAAATAGAAAGTCTGGTCATTCATTTTCAAAATCTAGTATTCAGCCTTAATTGGATTCAACTGTAGCCCTTCCCTTTTGCCCACCCTAATTCTAATATTAGCTAATCATGT